>NC_072412.2:20086990-20403240 GCF_028858775.2 Pan troglodytes | reverse complement strand
CTGACTGCACAGCCATAGTTACTAATATTTGAAGGTTCATATCCAATAGAAACACAAAGTGTCCTTATCTCAGCATGCCACAAAAAAGCATCATTGCATACCAAGGACTTTGAATGGATCACATAGCCATCCCTGAAGCAGTCACGGTAGCCACAGAAATGTGATGTGCTATTTGGCTGAGCTCCATTCTTGAGGCGGAGGAAAAGCCCCACCTGAAGCAAAGGGCTGAAAAAGGAGGATGGGTGGATTCCTGGAGGAAAATCAGAGATGTTAGCAGAGAATGTATGCTGGAGAACAAACGACAGATGTTTCACTATGATGGATAAATAAATGATGAATGCTAAAACAAACTCAAAAACAAACTTCCCCACAAAGACAACACCAGGCCCAGATTGTTTCACCGGTGAGGTCTATTAAACATTTAAAAAAGAAATAATACCAATCTTACATAAACTTCTCAGACAGTAGAGAAAAGAGGAAAGCGAGGCCAGCCACAGTGGCTCAAACCTGTAATCCCAGCACTTTGGGAGGCAGAGGCGGGCGGATCACCTGAGGTCAGGAGTTCAAGACTAGCCTGGCCAACATGGTGAAATCCCGTCTCTACTAAAAATACAAAAATTAGCCAGGTATGGTAGTGTGGACCTGGGTCCCAACTACTCTGAGGCAGGAGAATCGCTTGAACCCGGGAGACGGAGGCTACAGTGAGCCAAGATCGCACCACTGCACTCCAGCCTGTGCAGCAGAGCAAGACTCCATCTCAAAAAAAAGAAGAGGAAAGCTTCCAACTCATTTTATGAGTACGGCATAAACCTAACACCAAAATAGATGATGGATAAATTCTGTGTATATACCACAATTTGCGTATCCATTCCTCAGTTGATAGATGATACTTCTTGCTTTTAGTTTTTTACTATTATAATGGAGCTGATAGAACATTTAAGTACAGATCTTTTTCCTTTGCTTTTTTTTTTTTTTTTTGAGATGGAGTCTCGCTCTGTCGCTCAGGCTGGAGTGCGGTGGCGCGATCTCAGCTGACTGCAACCTCCGCCTCCCGGGTTCAAGCGGTTCTCCTACCTCAGCCTCCCAAGTAGCTGGGATTACATGTGCTCGCCACCACGCCCAGCTAATTTTTGTATTTTTAGTAGAGATGGGGTTTCCCTGTGTTGGCCAGGCTGTTCTCGAACTCCTGACCTCATGATCTGCCCGCCTCAGCCTACCAAAGTGCTGGGATTACAAGTGTGTGCCACCTCGCCTGGCCAATTTTTGTATTTTTAGTAGATATGAGGTTTCACCATGTTGGCCAGGATGGTCTCAATCTCTTGACCTTGTGATCCACCTGCCTTGGCCTCCCAAAGGGCTGGCATTACAGGCGTGAGCCACTGCGCCAGGCTGATAATGTCAATCTTTTACATTTGAGACCTTCTAATGGATGTGTATATCATGGTGGTTTTAATTGGCATTTTCCTCATGACTAATGGTGTTGAATTTGTTTTCATGTGTTTTCTTTGCAATCCATATTTTTTTGAAGACTGTTAAAATATTTTGCCCATTTAAATGTTTTTGGTTTTTCTTTTATTATTGAATTTTGAGAATGACTTATATATTCCAGATATGAGTCCTTTATCAGATATTTTTCTCCCAGAGTGTAGCTCGTTTTTCCATTCTTTTAACAGTGTCTTTTAAAAAGCAGATGTTAATTTTGATTGACGTCTAATTTCTCAAATGTTGGTTTAATTAATCACTTTGGGTCATATTTAATAAATCTTTCCTTAACCAAAGGTCACAAAGATTTTTCCCTTATGTTTTCTACTAGAAGTTTTATAGTTTTAGGTTTTCTGTTTAGTTCACAATCCACCTTGAGTTAATTTTTATATAAAGCATGAAGTACAGATCAAAGTTCACTTTTTGGCCAGGCACAGTGGCTCATGCCTATAACCCCAGCACTTTGGGAGGCCGAGGTGGGTGGATCACCTGAGGTCAGGAGTTCGTGATCAACCTGACCAACATGGTGAAACCCCATCTCTACTAAAAATACAAAAAAAAAAAATTAGCTAAGTGTGGTGGCACGTGCCTGTAATCCCTGCTACTCGGGAGGCTGAGGCAGGAGAATCACTTGAACCCGGGAGGCGGAAGGTGCAGTGAGCTAAGATGGTGCCACTGCACTGCAGCCTGAGCAACAAGAGCAAAACTCTGTCTCAAAACAAACAAACAAATAAACAAAAAACAAAGTTCATATTTTGTTTAAGAATACCCATTTGTGGCCGGGCGCAGTGGCTCACGCCTGTAATCCCAGCACTTTGGGAGGCCGAGGCGGGTGGATCACGAGGTCAGGAGATCAAGACCATCCTGACTAACGTGGTGAAACCCCGTCTCTACTAAAAATACGAAAAATTAGCCAGGTGAGGTGGCGGACTCCTGTAGTCCCAGCTACTCGGGAGGCTGAGGCAGGAGAATGGCGTGAACCCGGGAGGCGGAGCTTGCAGTGAGCCGAGATCGCACCACTGCACTCCAGCCCAGGCAACAGAGGGAGACTCCGTCTCAAAAAAAAAAAAAGAATACCCATTTGTGCCGGGCGTGGTGGCTCACGCCTGTAATCCCAGCACTTTGGGAGGCCCAGGCGGGCAGATCACAAGGTCAGGAGATGGAGGCCATCCTGGCTAACACGGTGAAACCCCGTCTCTACTAAAAATACAAAAAAAGCCGGGCATGGTGGTGGGTGCCTGCAGTCCCAGCTACTCGGGAGGCTGAGGCAGGAGAATGGCGTGAACTCGGGAGGCGGAGCTTGTAGTGAGCCGGGATCGCGCCACTGCACTCCAGCCTGGGTGACAGAGCGAGACTCCGTCTCAAAAAAAAAAAAAAAAAAAAAAAAAAAAAGAATACCCATTTGTGGCTGGGCGCGGTGGCTCACGCCTTTAATCTCAGCACTTTGGGAGACCAAGGTGGGTGGATCACCTGAGGTCAGGAGTTCAAGCACCCTGACCAATATGGTGAAACTCTGTCTTTACTAAAATTACAAAAATTAGCCGGGTGTGGTGGGGGTGCCTGTAGTCCCAGCTATTAGGGAGGCAGAGGCAGGAGAATCGCTTGAACCCGGGAGGTGGAGGTTGCAGTGAGCCGAGATCACGCCACTACACTCCAGCCTGGGTGACAGAGTGAGATCCCATCACACACACAAAAAAAAGTTCAGAAGAAGGTTGGAAGCAGTGGCTCACATCTGTAATCCCAGCACTTTGGGAGACCAGGATGGGAGGATCACTCAGGAGTTCAAGACCAGCCTGGGCAACATAGCAAGACCCCATCTCTAAAAAAAAAAATTTTTTTTTTAATTAGCTAGGCATGGTGGCACATGCCTGCGGTCCCAGCTACTTGGAAGGTTGAGGTGGGAGGATCGCTTGAACTCGGGAAGCGGAGGTTGCAGTGAGCCGAGATCATGCGCCTGCACTGCAGCCTGGGCAACAGAGGGAGACTCCGTCTCAAAAAAAAAAAAAGACTACCCATTTGTTTCAGCACAATTTTTTTTTTTTTTTTTTTGCAAAAGACCATTCTTTCCCCACTGAATTACCTGTGTATCTCTGTTGAAAATTAATAGCCTATATATGAATTGACCTACTTCTGAACTCTGTTTTATTCAGTTGCTTTTTTTTTTTTTTTTTTTTTGACAAAGTCTCTCTCTGTCGCCCAGGCTGGAGTGCAGTGGTGCAATCAGAACTCATTGCAACCTCCGCCTCCTGGGCTGAAGCAATCCTCCCACCTCAGCCTCCCAAGTAGCTGGGACCACAGATGCTGCCGCCATGGCCGGCTCTTTTTTTTTTTTTTTTTTTTTTTTAGTAGAGATTGTAGAGGTGGGGTTTCACAGTGTTGCCCAGGCTGGTCTTGAACTCCTGAGCTCAAGTGATTTGCCCACCTCAGCCTCCAAAAGTGCTGGGATTACAGGTGTGAGCCACCGCGCCCAGCTATTTGTCCGTCTTTATGCCAACATCACACTCTCTTGATTACTGTAGCTTTACGTTTTGTCTTGAAATTGAGTAGTGCAAGTTTTCCAACTTTTTTTTTCAAAGTTGTTTTTGTAATTCAAGGTCCTTTGAATTTCCACATGAACTTTAGAACCCACTAGTCAATTTCTACACCCCCTAACCCCCACAAAAACGCCTACTGGATTTTAGCTGGGATTGCATTGAAAGTATAGATCAGGCCGGGAGCAGTGGCTCACGCCTGTAATTCCAGCACTTCGGGAGGCAGAGGCAAGAGGATCACTTGAGGTCAGGAGTTTGAAACCAGCCTGGGCAACATGGAGAAACCCCATCTCTACCAAAAATACAAAAATCAGCCGGTCGTAGTAGAACGCACCTGTATTTCCAGCTACTCAGGAAGCTGAGGTGGGAGGGTCACTTAAGCCCTGGAGATGCTGCCATGAGAGCGCCACTGCACTCCAGCCTGGGCGACAGAGTGAGACTGTCTCAAACCAACAACCAAACAAACCCAAAACAGTCATTTTAGCCTTGTTCTTGATTTTAGGGAGGAAAGAATTAGGTTTTTTACTATTAAATATGATGTTAGCAGTTGGTTTTTCATAGGTGTACTTTGTCAGGTCAAGGAAGTTTCCTTTTAGCCCTACTTTGCTGAGAGTTTTTATTAGGATTGGATGTCGGATTTTGTCAGATGCTTTTATCTACATCTAATGAGATAATCATGAGTGTGTGTGTGTGTGTGTGTGTGGTAATAAGGTAAATTAGAGTGATTTGCAAATGCTAAACCAACCTTGCATTCAAGGCATAAACTCCATTTGATCATGATGTTGTCATGTTTCTATATATTGTAGGGATTCAAATAAAATTTTAAAGTTTTGCATCTCTGTTCATAAAGGATATTGTTCTGTAGATTTTTCTTGTAAAGTCTTCTTAAAGCTTTCATATCAGGATAATACTGGCTTCTTACACTGAGTTGGGCAGTATTCTCTCCTCTTCAATTTTCTGTTAAGAGTTTATATAGAATTGGTGTTATTCCAGAAATGTTTGGTAAAATTCACTAATGAAACTGTCTAGGCCTGGAGTCTTCCTTGTGGGAAGGTTTTTAACTACAAATCCAATTATTGAACATATAAGTCCATTTAGTTTATCTGTTTCTTCAGTGGGCTTTGGTAGTTTGTGTTTTTCAAGGAATTTGTCTATTTTATCTAAGTTGTCCAATTTATTGGAGTAAAGTCGTTAATATTTTGTTATATTTTTAAAAATCTGTAAACATTTTAATGATGCCATTTTACTAATTTCTGATCATGGTAATTCATGTCTTTTCTCTTCCTGATTATTCTGGCCAGAGATTTATCAATTTTATTGATGTTCGAATATATCCTTTTTTTTCCTATTGTTTTACTTTTCTCGTATCGTTGGTTTCTGCTCTGATCTTTATTGCTTCTCCCAACCCCACCTTACTTTAAGGCAGACAGCTTTTTAAAAAACTTTCGGGCCAGGCACGGTGGCTCACGTCTGTAATCCCAGCACTTTGGGAGACTGAGGCAGGTGGATCACCTGAGGTCAGGAGCTCGAGACCAGCCTGAACAACATGGAGAAACCCCGTCTCTACTAAAAACAAAAAAAAATACAAAATTAGCCGGGCATGGTAGTGCATGCCTGTAATCCCAGCTACTTGGGAGGCTGAAGAAGGAGAATCACTTGAACCCAAGAGCAAAGGTTGCAGTGAGCCAAGATCACACCATTGCACTCCAGCTTGGGCAACAAGAGTGAAATTCCATCTCAAATAAATAAATAAATAAATATTAAAAAATAAAAAACTTTCAGTACTTTAAAAGTCATGTTCCTGGCCAGGCACAGTGGCTCACACCTGTAATCCCAGCACTTTGGGAGACCGAGGTGGGTGGATCACCTGAGGTCGGGAGTTCGAGACCAGCCTGACCAACATGAAGAAACCCTGTCTCTACTAAAAATACAAAATTAGCCAGTCGTGGTGGCACGTGCCTATAATCCCAGCTACTCTGGAGGCTGAAGCAGGAGAATCACTTGAACCCAGGAGGTGGAGGTTGCAGTGAGCCGAGATCGTGCCATTGCACTCCAGCCTGGGTAACAAGAGCGAAACTCTGTCTCAAAATAAATAAATAAATAAATAAATAAAAGCCATGTTCCCCTGTTGGCTTGCATGGTTTATGTCAAGAAGTTTGTTGTCACTCTTTCCTTGGATTTCCTGAACACTTATCTTTTTTCCACCTCCTTTACTATATTCTCTTTTTTTTTTTTTTTTTTTTTTTTTTTTTTTTTTTTTGAGTCTTGCTCTCTCACCCAGGCTGGAGTGCAGTGGCTTGATCTCGGTTCACTGTAACCTCCGCCTCCCGGGTTCAAGTGATTCTCCTGCCTCAGCCTCCCAAGTAGCTGGGATTACAGGCGTGCATCACTGCACCCGGCTAATTTTTTTATTTTTAGTAGAGACGGGGTTTCGCCATGTTGGTCAGACTGGTCTTGAGCTCCTGACCTTTGGTGATCTGCCCACCTCAGCCTTCCAAAGTGCTAGGGTTACAGGCATGAGTGACCACACCGGCCCAATTCATTGTTTTCAACAGGAACCCAGGCAGGGCATTTGAAAGGAGGGTATATCCTTGATATCAACAAAGGATTGAAGATGAGGACAGACAGAGGCTTAGGTGTTGTGAAGGTGAAGGGGATCCACAGTGATGAGATTCCATGTTATCAGGGTATATGAGGTTAGGTCACAGATGGGGATGATGATGGAGGAGGGCCTGAAAGCAGAAGGCTACTGCAGGGAGGAAAAGGTATGAGTTATCTCAATGAATAGGATAAATTACAACAATTCAATCAATACAGCATGGTGTTATGAGCTGAACTGTGTCCTACAAAATTCTATAGTATGTTGAAGTCTTAACCTCCATCACCTCAGAATGTAACTGTCTTTGGAAATAGGTCCTTAAAGGTGGTAATTAAGTTAAAATTAGACAGTTGTGGTGGCCCTTAATCGAATATGGCTGCTAGCCTTTTAAGAGGAAATTTGGAAATACAGATTTGACACCAGGCTGGCGCATGAACAGAGACAACCATGGGAAGAGAGTGAGATGATCATCTGAAAGCAGAGAGGTGTGTAACAGATCCTTACCAAAGGATCAAGAGAACCAATCCACCCTTCAGAACTGTGGAAGAATAAATTTCTGTTGTTTAAGCCACCCAGACTGTGGTATTGTTATGACAGCCCTAGCAACGTAATACACATGATAAAATTGCTGGGGTGCTAGGCACTGTGGTTCACACAGGTACTTTCAGCACTTTGGGAGGCCAAGACAGGAGGATCAGGAGTTTGAGACCAGCCTGGGCAACATAACTAGATCCTGTCTCCACAAAAAAATTAAAATTAAAAAAATTAGCCAGGCGTGGTGGTGGGC
Source organism: Pan troglodytes (assembly GCF_028858775.2). Taxonomy (NCBI): domain Eukaryota; kingdom Metazoa; phylum Chordata; class Mammalia; order Primates; family Hominidae; genus Pan; species Pan troglodytes. The sequence continues at coordinate 20,395,841 of NC_072412.2, read as the reverse complement.
CTGTAGTGTCAGCTACTTGGGAGGCTGAGGCAGGAGGATTGCTTGAGCCAAGGAGTTCAAGATTATAGCAAGCTATTATTGTGTTTGTAAATTGCCACTGCACTTCAGCCTGGGCAATACAGTGAGACTTGGTCTCAAAAAATTTTTTTCTTCAATAAAAAATTTAAAAATAAAGATTGCCAGGGAGTGTTGAGTTCTGAGTGATTGTGATCATGAATTTTAACAGAAAGTAATAACCCTACTTATATGATTTTTTTCCAGCAGCAAGCTTGGTTTCAAACAAAGAAAAGCAAATGGTAGAGTTCATCCCAGGGAACTTTCCAATGAATATATTGGAGAAACAGTCACTGAAGCTATTTGCATTATCCCATATAAATCATAAAACACCCTCCAAGGCAGAAAATTAGAAGTCATCTGATTGGTCGCAACTTATGTTAATTCTACCTTTTCACCCCCTTATGCTTCTACCATCCAAATTCAATACTTAGCTGGATCACCGCACTAGCCGTATGTTCTATTCCCAATCTCTACCTCCACCAAGCCACTTCCATCATGCATTTTTTTTTTGAAACGGAGTTTCGCTCTTGTTGCCCAGGCTGGAGTACAATGGTGTGATCTCGGCTCACCGCAACCTCTGCCTCCCGGGTTCAAGCAATTCTCCTGCCTCAGCCTCCTGAGTAGCTGGGATTACAGGCATGCGCCACCAAGCCTGGCTAATTTTTTTGTATTTTTAGTAGAGATGGGGTTTCTCCATGTTGGTCAGGCTGGTCTCCAACTCTCGACCTCAGGTGATCTGCCTGCCTCGGCCTCCCAAAGTGCTAGGATTGCAGACAGGAGCCACCGCACCTGGCCCTCTTTTTTATTATTATTATTATACTTAAAGTTCTGGGATACATGTGCAGAACCTGCAGGTTTGTTACATAGGTATACACGTGCCATGGTGGTTTGCTGCACCCATCAACCTGTTATCTACATTAGGTATTTCTCCCAATGCTATCCCTCCCCTAGGCCCCTACAGGCCCCAGTGTGTTCTCCTCCCTGTGTCCATGCGTTCTCACTGTTCAACTCCCACTTATAGGTGAGAACATGCAGTGTTTGGTTTTCTGCTCCTGTGTTAGTTTGCTGAGAATGATAGTTTCCAGCTTCATCCATGTCCCTGCAAAGGACATGAACTCATCATTTACATGGTTGCATAGTATTCCATGGTGTATATATGCCACATCTCCTTTATCCAGTCTATCACTGATGGGCATCTGGGTGGGTTCCAAGTCTTTGCTATTGTGAATAGTGCTGTGATAAACATACGTGTATATGTGTCTTTATAGTAGAATGATTTATAATTCTTTCAGTATATACCCAGTAATGGGATTGCTGGGTCAAATGGTATTTCTGGTTCTAGATCCTTGAGGAATCGCCACACTGTCTTCCACAATGGTTGAACTAGTTTACACTCCCACCCACAGTGTGAAAGAGTTCCTATTTCTCCACATCCTCTCCAGCATCTGTTGTTTCCTGACTTTTTAATGATCGCCATTCTAACTGGCTTGAGATGGAATCTCATTGTGGTTTTGATTTGCATTTCTCTAATGACCAGTGATGATAGCTTTTTTTCTTATATTTGTTAGCCGCATAAATGTCTTCTTTTGAGAAGTGTCTGTTTATATCCTTCACTCACTTTTTGATGGGGTCATTTTTTCTTGTAAATTTGTTTAAGTTCCTTCTAGATTCTGGATATTAGCCCTTTGTCAGATGGATAGATTGCAAAAATTGTCTCCCATTCTGTAGGCTGCCTGTTCACTCTGATGGTAGTTTCTTTTGCTGTGCAGAAGCTCTTTAGTTTAATTGGATCCCATTTGTCAATTTTGGCTTTTGTTGCCATTGCTTTTGGTGTTTTAGTCATAAAGTCTTTGCCCATGCCTGTGTCCTGAATGGTATTGCCTAGGTTTTCTTCTAGGGTTTTTATGGTTTTAGGTCTTACATTTAAGTCGTTAATCCATCTTTTTTTTTTTTTTTTTTTTTTGGAGACGGAGTCTCACTCTGTCGCCCAGGCTGGAGTTGGAGTGTATAGTGTAGTGGCTTGATCTTGGCTCACTGCAAGCTCCGCCTTCCCAGTTCATGCCATTTTCCCGCCTCAGCCTCCTGAGTAGCTGGCACTACAGGCGCCTGCCACCACGCCCGGCTAATTTTGTTTTTGTATTTTTAGTAGAGATGGGGTTTCACTGTGTTAGCCAGGATGATCTCAATCTCCTGACCTCGTGATCCGCCCACCTCGGCCTCCCAAAGTGCTGGGATTACAGGCGTGAGCCACCGTGCCCGGCCTTTACTCCATCTTGAGTTAATTTTTGTATAAGGTGTAAGGAAGGGGTCCAGTTTTCTGCACATGGCTAGCCAGTTTTCCCAACGCCATTTATTAAATAGGGAATCCTTTCCCCATTGTTTGCTTTTGTCAGGTTTGTTAAAGATCAGATGGTTGTAGATGTGTGACGTTATTTCTGAGGCCTCTGTGCTGTTCCATTGGTCTATACATCTGTTTTGGTACCATTACCAATGCATTTCTTTTTTTTCTTTCTTTCCTTTTTAAAGAGATGGGGTCTTGTTCTGTTGCCCAGGCTGTTGTGCGATGGTACAGTCACAGTTCACTGCAGCTTCAAACTCCTGGGCTCAAGCAATCCTCCTGCCTAGGCCTCCCAAGTAGGCAGGATTACAGGTGCACCACTATGCTTGGCTTCATCGTGTTTTTCATTATTCCACTAATTAAAAATTTTCAGTGACTCCCCATTACTGATACAGTTTTATAAAAGCTACACTTCTTATAATGTCGTGCAAGATCTTTCGTGTTCTAGTCCCTGCCTACTTCTTCAGCCTTTTCTCTCTTCCCCATTCTCAAATATCCTATCCTCTAACAATACTAAAATACTATCAACTTCTTAAACAATCACAAGATCGTTCCCTCTGCCTGTAATTCCTGCCACCCACTTGCTGGCAAGGCAAACTATGAATTTGCTTAAGGATCACCTCTTATGAAGCTTTTCCTGACCGCTCAGGCAAGGTTGAGAAATGGCACTTTCCCTCACTCAACAATTGGATAAAACAGAGCCCCAGGACATCTATTACATATATAAGACAGGGACTGTGCATAACGCCCAGGTTGGCAATGATGTGTTTTGTTACATGTGTGATTATGAACATCTCTGGGTGGCCAATTAGCCTCTGTTGACAAAAAAGATCAAGAACTATGATGACTATGATGGTAACAGTTATAGGTTTTCAAAGAGAAAAGTTACATGTTTCAAGGCCGGGCATGGTGGCTCATGCCTATAATCCCAGCACTTTGGGAGGCCGAGGCAGGCGGATCACGAGGTCAGGAGATCGAGACCATCCTGGCTAACATGGCGAAACCCTGTCTCTACTAAAAATACAAAAAATTAGCCAGGCGTGGTGGCGGGTGCCTGTAGTTCCAGCTACTTGGGAGGCTGAGGCAGGAGAATGGTGTGAATCCGAGAGGCGGAGCTTGCAGTGAGCCGAGACCACGCCACTGCACTCCAGCCTGGGTGACAGAGCAAGACTCTGTCTCAAAAAAAAAAAAAAAGAAAAGAAAAACAAGAAAAGTTACATGTTTCTACAACATTGCCTTGGCCAATGGCTGTATTTTATTTGTAGCACCTAGTGTGCTGTGTTAAAATGAGTATGGTCTTTAGTAAGCCTAGTCCTACATTATACATTTACTGTTTATGGGAATGTTGCCGACATTTCTGAGCTTCAGTTTCACATCTGTAGTGTGGGGATATCTATTTTACAAGATTGTTTTAAAACTTAAAGATAATTGTACATTACAATGCCTATCTTTTCATTTGTTGCCTTCAATTTCTTCATACTCACAGTTTTATTTTGGCATCCTTTTGCTTCTCAAATGTCCTCTGAGATTCAAGTTAACCATAACCGTTTTACAAATTCCAAATTCAAAGGTTTCTGACTCATACATAGATTAGAGCAATAGTAATAGCAATGCTTAAGCAGGTCCCCCTGGCAATCTTTCTCCACCTTTCTCCTCAACAGTATCAGCAGCCACTATTTCCAGGTATGAAAAGTTCAGAGATAATATTATAATCATTTATTAATTTATTTATTTTTTGAAACAGTGTCTTGCTCTGTCACCCAGGCTGGAGTGCAATGGCACAATCTTATCTCACTGCAACCTTCACCTCCTGGGTTCAAGCAATTCTCCTGTCTCAGCCTCCTGAGTAGCTGGGACTACAGGTGTGCGCCACTACACCTGGCTAACTTTTCTACTTTTAGTAGAGATGGGGTTTCACCATGTTGGTCAGGTTGGACTTGAACTCCTGGCCTCAAGTTATCCATCTGCCTTGGTCTCTCAAAATGCTGGGTTTACAGGCGCGAGCCACCTTGCCTGTTCAGAGATATTAAATTGCCCATATGCACCACAGACATTTCTGTGAGCAATGAAAAGAATTCAACAAGTATTTATATACTAACAAGAATATGATACATTAATAAAATAGTTAACTTGGTTAAGCAACTGTGAAACACTTATTACACTTCAGGCACTTTGTTAAAAGATAACAAATAATTTTTTCTTTTTGAGTCTTGCTCTGTCACCCAGGCTGCAGCGCAATGGCTCAATCTCTGCTCACTGCAACCTCCGTCTCCCAGGTTCAAGCAATTCTCCTGCCTCAGCCTCCAGAGTAGCTAGTACTAGAGGTGCACGCCACCATGCCCAGCTAATTTTTGTATTTTTAGTAGAGCCAGGGTTTCGCCACGTTGGCCAGGCTGGTCTCGAACGCCTGACCTCAGGTGATCCACCTGGTTCGGCTTCCCTAAGTGCTGGGATAACAGGTGTGAGCCATTGTGCCCAGCATGAATAATCATTTTTAAAAACCTAATGTGTCGGCTGGGCACATGATGGCGCCACTGCACTCCAGCCTGGGTGACACAGCGAGACTCGATCTCAAAAAAAAAAACAATGTGTCTTCACCATAGCCTATACAAATTGCAGATATTAAAATGTGAATGGGAGCTGGGCATGGTGGCTCATGCCTGTAATCCCAGCACTTTGGGAGGCCAAGGCAGGCGGATGGCTTGAGCCCAGGAATTGGGGACCAGCCTGGGCAACATGGCAAAAACTTGTCTCTACAAAAAAATACAAAAATCAATTGAGCATGGAGGTTGAGGCTGCAGTGAGGCAAGATGGCACCACTGCAATCCAGCCTGAGCAACAGAGCAAGACCCTGTCTCAAAAAAAAAAAAAAAAAAAAAAAAAAGTGAATCATCTAACAAAATATAGTAATTTTTGTTAATGAGGAAAAACATTTAATGCTGGCAAATAAGACTCCCACTCTCATACATTAGTCTTGAAATTTTGCACTACCTTTCTGGAAAGCCATTTGTTATCAGAATATTTAAATGTTACAGTTACAGCTTTCAGCTCTAAATTCTATTTATCTATCTCAATACATTTTTGATTCATTTCATTTTAGAGATAGGGTCTCACTATGTTGCCCAGGCTGGTCTCACACTCTTGGCATCAAGCAATCCTCCTACCTCAGCCTCCCGAAGTGCTGGGGTTTCAGGCTGAGCCACCACACACAGCAAAAAAAAAAAAAATTGAGACATTGTTCTGTTCCCCAGCCAGGAATGTAGTGGCACAATCATTGCTCACTGCAGCCTCAAGCTCCTGGGCTCAATATCTCAATATATTTTCAAAAAGTGTATGTATAAGGAGACTAAAAGAAAAAAAATGAAGATTATCTCATTAATGGGAAATAGTGAATAATGGGATTGAATTTTTTTTTCTATATATTTAACAGTCAACAAGATTTCTTTTTTGGCGGGGGTTAATCCATCGCTGCAAGCATTTATCCTTTCTTTGTGTTACAAACAATCCAATTGTAGTATTTTAGCTATTTTTTTCTGGAGACAGGGTCTTACTCTGTGGCCCAGGCTGGAGTGTCGTGGCACAACCACAGCTCACTGCAGCCTCAACCTCCCCAGCTCAAGCCATCCTTCTGCCTCAGTCTCCCAAGCAGCTAGGACTACAGGTGCATACCATGGGCCTGGCCAATTTTTTGATTTTTTGTAAAGAGTTCTCACTATGTTGGCCAAGCTGGTCTCCAATTCTTAGGCTTCCCAAAGTGTTGGGATTGCAAGCGTTAGCCAGTGCGCCAGGCCATCTTTCAGCTATTTATTTTTATTTTTTTGAGATGGAGTCTTGCTCTGTCACCAGGCTGGAGTGCAGTGGCACAATCTCAGCTCACTGCAATCTCTGACTCCCTGGTTCAAGTGATTCTCCTCCTGCCTCAGCCTCCCGAGTAGCTGGAATTAAAGGCATGTGCCACCATGCCCAGCTAATTTTTCTATTTTTTAGTAGAGATGGGGTTTCACCATATTGGCCAGGATGGTCCCGATCTCCTGACCTCGTGATCCGCCTGCCTAGACCTCCCAAAGTGCTGGGATTACAGGCGTGAGCCACCACACCCGGCCTCAGCTATTTTTAAATGTTCAATAAATTATTGTTGACCGTACTCACCCAAGATTTCTGTATTATACAGCAATTCAATCTCAAGTCCATCTCATCACTGGCTGTAACTGTGGACAGTTCCTTAAATGTTTCCTCAAATATAAAATAGTTCCAACCGTATAGAGTGCTGTATACTGTGTCACCAAATGCATATTGTATAGGGTACTGTATTACACTGCTATATACAGTATGTATTTAGAAACACAAAGTTTTTGACTATTTTTATTATATTCTGAAAGCAAACATCTTCAACTGGTAAATTACATGGTATATTAAATTATTTTCAAAAAAGATATTTTTATTTATATTATTATATGTATTTTTTGAGATGGTGTCTCACTCCCACCATGCAGGCTGGAGAGCAGTGGCACGATCTCAGCTCACTGCAACCTCCACCACCTGGGTTCAAGCAATTCTCCTTCCTCAGCCTTCCCAGTGGCTAGGATTACAGGCATGCATGACCAAGCCTGGCTAAATTTTTTTTGCTAATTTTTATATTTTTAGTAGAGATGGGGTTTCACCATATTGGCCAGGCTGGTCTCGAACTCCTGACCTTGTGATCCGCCCACCTTGGCCTCCCAAAGTGCTGGGATTACAGGCGTAAGCCACCACGCCCGGCTAATTTTTGTATTTTTAGTAGAGATGGAGTTTCGCCATGTTGGCCAGGCTGGTCTGGAACTCCTGATCTCAGGTGATCCTTCTGCCTAAGCCTCCCAAAGTGATGGGATTACAGAAGTGAGCCACCGTGTGGGCCTCAGCCATACAACTTTGACAAAGTTCTTTGTGTGTCTTCCCAGTCAATCCTGGTTTCTCCTTTATTCCTGTTCCCACAGACGCAATTCTGATTTTTTTTCCCCACCTAAATTTTCTTTTTCTGTCGCCCAGGCTGGAGTGCAGTGACACAATCTCGACTTACTGCAGCCTCCACCTCCTGGGTGCAAGCCATTCTCCTGCCTCAGCCTCCTGAGTAGCTGGGATTACAGGCCTCACCACTGCACCCGGCTAATTTTATGTATTTTCAGTGGAGACAGGGTTTCACCATGTTGGTTGGGCTGGTCTTGAACTCCTGGCCTCAAGTGATCTGCCCGCCTCAGCCTCCCAAAGTGCTGGGATTACAGGCGTGAGCCATCCCGCCTGGCCATATATTATTGTTATTTTAGATAGGGTCTCGCTATGTTGCCCAAGCTGGACTCAAGCAATATTCCTGAATAGCTGGGACTACATGCAAGCACCACAGCACCCTGCCAAAATAGCTAAAAAATACACCTTCCTTAACAGTTCTGATAAATATCTTTTACTTCGTTTATTTTTCTTTTTTGAGATGCAGTCTCCCAGGCTGGAGTGCAGCGGCATGCTCTCGGCTCACTGCAACCTCCGCTTCATTGCAACCTCTGCCTCTGAGGTTCAGGCGATCCTCCCACCTCAGCGTCCCAAGTAGCTGGGATTGCAAGCCTGCACCAACATACCCAGCTAATTTTTTTTGTATTAGTAGAGACGGGTTTTATCACCTTGGCCAGGCTGGTCTTGAACTCCTGACCTCAAGTGATCCGCCCGCCTTGGCCTCCCAAAGTGTTGGGATTACAGGCGTGAGCCACCGCACCCGGCCTCTTTTACTTCGCTTAAATGTCCAATTTTAGTAGTAAAATCCCGGAAAATGTTTTTAGGAGTATGTTTAACTGAAAAGCTCATATTTTCTTTCATTTTTGGGCAATTCTTAAGGTAAGCAAACTAATGTTGCATGATAAAGCCCCCATCAAGTATCTCATACTTAAGCAAAGACCTCAAATCATTGTGGCTTTATTGCAGCTTTCCTTCAAAATATCATCTGTGACTGAGGAAATCCCTATCTTCCTATCAGACTAATGAAACCACAGGACAGCAATTAGACTTTTAAGTATTGGGTGGTTTAGAGCCCTAGATATTCTATATGCAGACTACTCATGTTTGTTTGTTTTAATAAAGACTGGTCCAAAGGCTCATTTTCACAGAAGCTACTGTTTTTCAGTTCCAGGACCAGGTAAAGATGGGCAGCTCCGTGATCCATAAAATCCAAGGGTGACGACTCAGGATTAGGACCATTTCTTGGTGACATTGAGATGGTCGAGCTGGTCCGCAATGAATCTATGCGGGGGGAACTTGGAAGTGGCGGCCGCCTTTATGGCCTCGAAGGCCTCCCTCCTGCGCACCGCCGCGTGGCCGCGCTCCTGCTCCCGGGTCATGTAGGGCATGCTCAGCCAGTAATGGTTCTCCGCCTCGATCTCCAGGCGGCGGATCATGTTCTGCTTGGCGCGCAACGACACGAACCGCGGCCGCCGGTGCTTCCCGATCCACTGACGGCCGGGAATGCGGCCGCGGTAGAGGAGCGCAGTCAGGAACATGGTGCCTGCGGAAGAGAGGGACGCGCTTTGAGGAGGCGAACTGGCGCGGCCGGACCTGGAGAGAGCAGCGGGCGCGCGCTCCAGCTCACGCCTACGGGAGTTCCCCACCGCCTCCCCTCCAGAGAAGCGGGGAGCCCAGGTAAGGCCAGCAGGCGAAGAAGGCGCTTCCTAGAGAACCGAATTCGCAGAGCTACTCACCAGCCGCGCTGCTCAAGACTCTGCGTCTCCGCGGCCGCCGGCAGACGCTGTGGCGTAAGCGCACCCGTCTCGCGGGGTCTCCTGGGGCCTCGGCGAGAGACTTCGGCTCTCGCGAGAGAGGACTGCGCCTGCGCAGAGCCGAGGACGCGTCCGGCGCCCAGATTCAAACTAGTGGCGGGAGGCTGTGAGCTGAGCGGTGGGGTCTGCGTACGCCTGGAGTCCTTCCCCGCTGTGCTCAGCATGGACCCTATCCGGAGCTTCTGCGGGAAGCTGCGGTCTCTGGCCAGCACGCTGGACTGCGAGACGGCCCGGCTGCAGCGAGCGCTGGACGGAGAGGAAAGCGGTGCGTGAGGCGGGCGGCCAGGGCACGGTGCGTGGGGTGCGCCGCGGGCGGAGGGGCGTGGCGAGTGGACGGTATGTCCCACGGGAACCGCCAGGCACTGACGGCGTGGACGGCTGCCACCGAGGCGCAGGGCGGGTGCTGCGCGTCTCAATGCTCGGCGTTTGGCGTTAGCGTAGCTCCCGGGCCTGTTTATGGTTTATTCCTAGGAACCCTTGTCGCGTGTCCGTTTTAGACCCATGTACAACCCCAAGGCTCTCTTGAGATAATGAAAGTAGCACTGTTACGTTATAAACAGAGACAGCAGCACTTAAGAATAAGAACCTAAATTAACAGATTGAGCTCATAATACATATACTAATTTATACGTGATATGCTTTCGTCACATACAATATGTGTGCTTGTCAGTAAAATACCATGTAAACCTAAACAGTTTCTCTTAGAATCAAGTTATTTAACGTTCTTTACACAATACTTTACACATATAGTGACTTTTTTCTCACTCAGGTGGTCCACAGTTGCAGTAAACCTCTGTGTTTTTCCCGCTAAACCATGTTGCCAACACAAACACTAGTACTCAACAGTGCTGGGGTTTAAAAAAATATGTGTATATAAATAAAGCAAAATTCACCATTCCCCTTTTTATTAGAGATTTTTTTAATTGTTGAAAAAGTAGTTCAGATTTTGGAATTATTTCATAAATGTCATAATTGTAATGTGCTTTAAAATATTACACCCTGCAGACTACTTTTACTTTAATTATATAATGAATGATCTCCAGTCACTTGAAAATGCCTATTTCTGCCGGGCGCGGTGGCTCACGCCTGTAATCCCAGCACTTTGGGAGGCTGAGGCGGGCGGATCACAAGGTCAGGAGATCGAGACCATCCTGGCTAACACGGTGAAACCCCGTCTCTACTAAAAATACAAAAAATTAGCCGGGCGTGGTGGCGGGCGCCGGTAGTCCCAGCTACTCGGGAGGCTGAGGTAGGAGAATGGCGTGAACCCGGGAGGCGGAACTTGCAGTGAGCCGAGATCCGCCACTGCACTCCAGCCTGAGCGACAGAGTGAGACTCCATCTAAGAAAGAAAAAACTATCTTCAGATGGCCATTAGGAATGTGAAAAGACATCAATTTCATTAGTCATCAAGGAAATGCAAATTTCATTAGTCATCAAGGAAATGCAAATTAAATCTCAGTGTAGTACAGTTGCATACCCAGCAGGATAGCTAAAACGAAAAAGAGAAAATTACCAAGTGTTTGGAAAGATGTGGAACAAATGCGCTTTTTGTTGTTGTTGTTGTTGGAGCAGTACGCACTTTTTTTTTCTTTTTTTAAAATTATTATTATACTTTTAAGTTCTAGGGTACATGTGCACAACGTGCAGGTTTCTTACATATGTATACATGCACCATGTTGGTGTGCTGCACCCATTATCTCGTCATTTACATTAGGTATATCTCCTAATGCTAGCCCTCCCCCCTTCCCCTACCCCATGACAGGCCCCAGTGTGTGATGTTCCCCTTCCTGTGTCCAAGTGTTCTCATTGTTCAATTCCCACCTATGAGTGAGAACATGCGGTGTTTGGTTTTTTGTCCTTGCAATAGCTTGCTGAGAATGATGGTTTCCAGATTCATCCATGTCCCTTACATAGGACATGAACTTATCCTTTTTTATGGCTCACATGGTGTATATGTGCCACATTTTCTTAATCCAGTCTATCATTGATGGACATTTGGGTTGGTTCCAAGTCTTTGCTATTGTGAATAGTGCGGCAATAAACATAAGTGTGCATGTGTCTTTATAGCAGCATGATTTATAATCCTTTGGGTATATACCCAGTGATGGGATGGCTGGGTCAAATGGTATTTTTAGTTCTAGATCCTTGAGGAATCGCCACACTGTCTTCCACAATGGTTGAACTAGTTTACACTCCTACCAACAGTGTAAAAGTGTTCCTATTTCTCCACATCCTCTCCAGCACCTGTTGTTTCCTGACTTTTTAATGATCGCCATTCTACTGGTGTGAGATGGTATCTCATTGTGGTTTTGATTTGCATTTCTCTGATGGCCAGTGATGATGAGCAGGAACAAATGCACTTCTTATGCACTGCTGGTGGGAGTGTGAACTGTAAAAATCATATTGGAAAACTAGCAGTATTTACTGAAGTTGAGCATGTGCATAACATATAATCCAGCACTTTTTCTAAGTCTCTTAACATACAGAAATATGAATACATTGGTACCAAAGACATGTTCTAGGAAGTTCAAAGCAAGAGTATTCATAATAGTTCCAAACTAGGCACAATCCAAAGTGTTTCAACAATAGAATAAATAAATTTGGTATCACACAGTGGAAATGCTACACAATAATGAACATGGATTAGATTATGAACGTGGAAGAATGTAACAGTTGAGTGAAAGAAGCCAGTCGCAAAAGAATACATATTATTTGAGTCCATTAAATCAAGTTCATAAGTGACAAAACTACTTCATGGCGTTAGAAATCAGGGTAAGGTGGCTGGGTGCGGTGGCTCACGCCTATAATCCCAACACTTTGAGAGGCCGAGGCGGGTGGATCACTTGAGGTCAGGAGTTCAAGACCAGCCTCACCAACATGGTGAAACCCCCATCTCTATTAAAAATATAAAACTAGCCAGATGTAGTGGCGCACACCTGTAGTCCCAGCTACTTGGGAGACTGAGACAGGAGAATCGCTTGAATCCGGGAGGTGACGGTTGCAGTGAGCCAAGATCGCACCATTGCACTCCAGCCTGGGCAACAAGAGCGAAACTCCATCTCAAAAAAAGAAAAAGAAATCAGGCTAAAGTTTACCCTTGGGGGGAAGGGAGAGACTATAAGAGGGCTTCTAGAGTTCTACTGAGGCTCTGTTTCTCCTTCTTTTTCTTGAGCTGAGGGCCAGTTGTGCAGGTATGCTCATTTTATAAAGTTCATTAAACTATATACTTAGGATTTGTATGCTTTTCAGTATGTATGTTATACAGTCATGTTACTTAATGGGGATACATTCTGAGCAACGTTAGGCAATTTTGTTATTGTGCGAACATCATAGAGCATATGTAACACAAAGGTAGATGATATGACCTACTGCATACCTAGGCTGTATGGTGTAGCCTGTCGCTCCTAGGCCACAAACCTGTATAGCATGCGACTGCATTGAATACTGTAAGCAACTGTAACATTATGGTAAGTATTTGTGTATCTAAACATAAAAAAGGTACAGTAAAAATATGGTATTATCTTATGGTACCACTGTCATATGTGATCTTTCATTGACCAAAATGTCATTATAAGGTATATGATTGTATACTATTCTTTTTCTTCCTCCTTTTCCTTACATTTATTGGACTTTTTTTCTTTCAATATTCATATTGAAGACTTTGAAGATTATCCAATGAGAATTTTATATGACCTTCATTCAGAAGTTCAGACTCTAAAGGTATCACTCCTACAATATTGATTTATTATTTTTCTGTGGCGAGTAATTTTTTTATCCTAAATAGATTTAGTCAGAAGTTAGAGAAATTAAAATGTACTTTCTTTATTCATAAAAGGATGATGTTAATATTCTTCTTGATAAAGCAAGATTGGAAAATCAAGAAGGCATTGATTTCATAAAGGCAACAAAAGTACTAATGGAAAAAAATTCAATGGATATTATGAAAATAAGAGAGTATTTCCAGAAGTATGGATATAGTCCACGTGTCAAGAAAAATTCAGGTTTGAATAACTTCATTTTATAGCATTTGTTTTAGTATTGAAGAAACAAGGCAGCATGATTAACTAAGACAACTGTAGCCTTGGCTATGGTTTTTAGTTCTAGCTCTGTCGTTATCTGACGCTTATTTGATAAATATTTAGTCAACTCTCTCTGTGTGGTGTGCTTTTGGAGTGCTAATCAGGGGTGTAATATAAAGACAGTCCTTGTTCTCCTTTCCAAAATGCCAAATGAAAGCTAGCACAATGCTAGATTTAGCACATTTAGGCTAGATGGCCTATTTAAATGAAAAACTACAAGATAAATCTTCAAAACTTGGGATAGGTGGTTTCTAGGTAGCCCTGCCAATAAAAGCTGAGAGACCTCGAGGCATGTTATTTCATTTTTCTTGTTCACAGTGTTCTCTTCTATAGAAAGAGATATTGGCTATAAAATTTGACGAAGTCCTTTTTTGATTCTAAAATTTTAATGAAGGGCTGTCTATCATAGTGGTTTAGAATTTGGAGCCAAAATGCCTGAGTTCAAATCTGTATTCCACCACTTAATAGCTGTATTATTATCTTTGTCAAGTTACTTAACCTTGTGCCTCAGTTTCTCATTTGTAAAGTGGGAATGTTTAGTATATCTATCTCATGAGATTGTATAAGGATTAAATAAGATAAAGTTGCTTACAGCAGTTCCTAGCATGTCAGTCACCCAAGATTAATTATTAACTGTTATTGTTATGCCCATACCTCTGAATGACTAACTTCAGTGTCTTCATTTTTTTTTTTTTTTGAGATGGAGTCTCGCTCAGTCGTGCAGTGGCGCGATCTCGGCTCACTGCAAGCTCCACCTCCCGGGTTCAAGCCATTCTGCCTCAGCCTCCTGAGTAGTTGGGACTACAGGGGCCCGCCACCACACCCAGCTAATTTTTTTGTATTTTTATTAGAGACGGGGTTTCACTGTGTTACCTAGAATGGTCTCGATCTCCTGACCTCGTGATCTGCCTGTCTCGGCCTCCCAAAGTGCTGGGATTACAGGCGTGAGCCACAGCGCCTGGCCCAGTGTCTTCATTTCTATTATTAAATTGAACAAGTATGTATTGAAGGTGTGTGTGGCAGGTAAGTTAAACAGTCCATGTGAGATGGGCACAGTGGCTCATGCCTGTTATCCCAGCAGTGTGGGAGATTGAGGTAGGAGGATCACTTGAGGCCAGGGCTACATAATGAGACTCTGTCTCTACAAAAAATTCTTTTACAAAATTAGCTGGGCATGGTGGTGTACACTTGGAGTCCCAGCTATTCAGGAGGCTGAGGCAGAAGGGATCCCTTAAGCCCATGAGTTCAAGGCCGCAGTGAGCTACTATCACGCCACTGCATTCCAACCTGCATGACAGAGCAAGACCCTGTCTCAATAAATAAAATACATACATACATACCTACATACAAACAACCCATACCACCACCACCACCCCCCACGTGGAATCATAGAATTCAGTTGACTTTGGTGTGAAAGAGCCACAGATTCAAATACGGGCTCCACCAGTTATTACATGCGTGACCTTGGGTAATTTCTCTAAGTTGCTTTTTCCTCACTTATAAGATGGGGATAATAATATCTTCCTATGGAGTAGTGATAATGATGATTTATTAATCTCTGAAATGACAGCCCTGTGATAAATACATCAGTAGGTTTTTGGCAACTCTTGTAGCAAGAACTTTCTGTTCTCAAAAGTAACAGAAAGCATAATGCCAAAACAACTCAGTGACTCAGAAGCTCTTCAAAGGAACAAAAACTATGAAATCAAAATATAAAACTTTAGAGATTTAAACTCAAGGCTTTTAAAACAAAACAAACAAACAAGAAAGTATATAACCGGCCAGGCACGGTGGCTCATGCCTGTAATCCCAGCACTTTGGGAGGCCAAGGCGGGCAGATCACCTGAGGTCAGGAGTTCGAGACCAGCCTAGCCAACATGGTGAGACCCTGTCTCTACTAAAAATACGAAAATTAGCTGGGTGTGGTGGCGTGTGCCTGTGATCCCAGCTACTCGTTAGGCTCATACAGGAGAATTGTTTGAACCCAGGAGGCGGAGGTTGCCGTGAGCTGAGATTGCACCACCACACTCTAGCCTGGGTGACAGAGCAAGACTCCATCTCAAAAAAAAAAAAAAGTATATAACCTATTAATGGTTGAGAAACTGTATATCTTTGAAATGCTCACCTATTATTTTTCTCAACTAGGTGTTTTATATAGGTGTTCCAGACTAAGGATACAAACTTATCTTTATATAGCAGTCTTTGCTATTTAGCTGAGGCATCTGGAAGTTACGAATCTAAAATAATATCATACTCTGTGTTAAATCTGGAACACAGTTGATTCCATACTGTCATGAAATTTTAAAATATAGTTTCAGGCCAGGTGCAGTGGCTCACGCCTGTAATCCCAACACTTTGGGAGGCTGAGGCAGGCAGATCACTTGAGCCCAGGAGTTCAAGACCAGCCTGGGCAACATGGCGAAACCCTATCTCTACAAAAAGTACAAAAAATTATCAGCATGGTGGCACATGTCTGTAGTACCAGCTGCCTGGGAGGCTGAGGTAGGAGAATCACCTGAGCCCAGTGTTGTGGGTGTGACTAGCTGGGGCTAGTGTCTCAGGTGGTAACGGAATTTACCGAGACAGTTGTAGGTAGAGAAAGGCAGATTTATTAGCGAAAGTATGAAAATACATTGCAAGGTTGCAATGGGCAGTACAGCAGAGAAGGGGCTGTCTGCAAAGAGGCAGAGGCTGAAGGGAAGTTTTATAGGGTCATGCTGGAGGCGGGCTAGGTACAGAACAAGGTTGTTGTGACCAGGCATGGTGGCTCACATGGGTAATCCCAGCACGTTGGGAGGCCGAGGTGGGCAGATCACTTGAGCTCAGGAGTTCTAGACCTGTCTAGGCAACATGGTGAAACCCTGTCTCTACCAAAAATACAAAAAATTAGCTGGGCATGGTGGTGCTTGCCTATAGTCCCAGCTTTGGAGGTTGAGGCGGCAGTGAGCCGAGATTGCCACTGCACTCCAGCCTGGGGGACAAAGTGAGACCCTGACTCAAAAAATAAAAATAAAAAAAAAAAAGAAACAAAGTTGTTGTGCCTGCAGGTTGTTTGTGATTAGCCTTTTCTCAGAACAGTTGTTCATTGTTCTCCCCAACCTGGGGCCTTCCCCCATTGTTGGCTACTTATCTGTGATTGTGCCACTGCACTCCAGCCTGGGGCAATAGTCAAAGCTACAGAAAATATATTCTGATGCTCACTGAAGTCTGAGAAAGAAAAAAAAAAGAAAGAAAAAATATTACGAAAAACTAGTAAATCACATTAAGGATGTAAGAAAATTGGACTTTTATTTGTGAATATTAATTTTTCATCTTGTAACACTTTAACTTGCTTTCCTTCTCTAATGTATAATCACAATGGGATATGGGTGCACAAGAGATACATGTCAGAACTTTATTAAAGGGACAATTGAAATAACATTTCAGCTGAGTGTGGTGGCTCATGCCTGAAATCCCATCACTTGGGGGGCCAAGGCAGGAGGATCATTTGAGCCCAGGAGTTTGACACCAGCCTGGGCAACATGATGAGACCCCATCTCTACAAAAAAAAAATTTAAAAATTAGCTGAGCATGGTGGCACACGTGTAGTCCCAGCTACCCCAGGGTCTGAGATGGGACGATCACTTGAGCCCAGGAGGTCGAGGCTGCGGTGAGCTGTGATCACACCTCTGTACTCCAGCCTGGGTGGCAGAGCGAGACCCTGTCTCAATAAATACTAAATAAATAAAATGTTTAGACAATCGGAACTTTTGCTGATTCGGGAAATTTCAGATAAGCTGTTTTCTGTTGTTTTCGTAAACGTGAAATTTTCCATTTTGAGTTTGACCAGAATATTCTGATTTTTCCTCCTAGTACACCAGCAAGAAGCCATTAACTCTGACCCAGAGTTGTCTAATTGTGAAAATTTTCAGAAGACTGATGTGAAAGATGATCTGTCTGATCCTCCTGTTGCAAGCAGTTGTATTTCTGAGAAGTCTCCACGTAGTCCACAACTTTCAGATTTTGGACTTGAGCGGTACATCGTATCCCAAGTTCTACCAAACCCTCCACAGGCAGTGAACAACTATAAGGAAGAGCCCGTAATTGTAACCCCACCTACCAAACAATCACTAGTAAAAGTACTAAAAACTCCAAAATGTGCACTAAAAATGGATGATTTTGAGTGTGTAACTCCTAAATTAGAACACTTTGGTATCTCTGAATATACTATGTGTTTAAATGAAGATTACACAATGGGACTTAAAAATGTGAGGAATAATAAAAGGTAAGCAGCTCTGTTAAAAGGCATATTTTATCTAGCTTTCTAAACCTTTTGTATTTATTGATTTTTTTTCCAGAAGAAATATAATGTTTCAGACAACATTTTTGCTTTAAAAAGTTTTCAGATATTTATTTATTTTATTTCAATAGGTTTTAGGGGAACAGATGGTGTTTGGTTACATCAATAAGTTCTTTTTTTTTTTTTTTTTTTTTTTTTTTTTGAGATGGAGGCTTGCTCTGTCACCGAGGCTGGAGTGCAGTGGCGCGATCTCAGCTCACTGCAAACTCTGCCTTCTGGGTTCACGCCATTCTCCTGCCTCAGCCTCCCGAGTAGCTGGGAATACAGGCGCCAGCCACCATGCCTGGCTAATTTTTTTGTATTTTTAGTAGAGACGGGGTTTCACCATGTTAGCCAGGATGGTCTTGATCTCCTGACCTCATGATCTGCCCGCCTGGGCCTCCCAAAGTGCTGGGATTACAGGCGTGAGCCACCGCGCCCGGCCAATAAGTTCTTTAGTGGTAAGGTTTTCAGATACTTTGTATTACAGATCTTCTCGAATCACCAATACTATCAATAAAGTGTGAGCTGTCAGTTTCTTCAGGTGAGAGACTATAGAAGTGATAAGGGCCTGAAAAAAAGATATTTGTAGGGATAGAAAAGAGGGAATAAAATTAAAGGGGTAAAATTAGTAAGAACTTGTGATTGATTTGCTATGGAGACATGGGAAAAGAGGATGATCTAGGATAAACCCCAAGTTTCTGTTTTGTTGCTTGGGATGATGTTAGAACAAGAAAAGAATACCTGGAGTATGGGAGGATAGGTGATGTGTTTACATGTTGATTTTGACATTGTTAGTGCCTCTTCATGCTTAGGCATTCTAATATCAGTTTAAAGCTCAGTGAAGAATTCAGTGCTAAACTAGATTTGGGAGTCATTAGCATGGAAATGGTGATTAAAACCGTAAGAGTTACAATGAAAATACCACTTATCAAAGTAGCCAAGCAATGTCTATAGATAAATACTTATCATTAAAAACTGTTACTATTAAAGAAGGAAAATAAACATTCATGTCAAAGAAAAAACCCCCACAACTCTGGGGATAAAAACACTAAATATAAAATTTTAATCCAAAAGATTTTTAAAAGAGTAGAATTGATAAACCTAAGAACTGGTCCTTATCTAAACATAAATACAAATAAGAGCATTAAGAACTAAGCACTATATTGTGTGTTTTGTTTGTTTGTTTTGTTTTGTTTTTCAGATGGTCTTGTTCTGTCCCCCAGGCTGGAGTGCAATGGCTCGATCTCAGCTCACTGCAACCTCCACCACTGGGTTCAAGTGATTCTCGTGCCTCAGCCACCTAAGTAGCTGGAATTGCAGGCGCACACCACTACATTTGGCTAATTTTTGTATTTTTAGTAGAGACAGGGTTTCACCATGTTGGCCAGGCTGGTCTTGAACTCCTGGCCTCAAGTGATCCACCTGCCTCGGCCTCCCAAAGTGCTGGGTTTACAGGCGTGAGCCACTGTGCCTGGCCTATGTTTTTATTTTTCTAAGCTGTCAGAAAATATGGTAGGGTATAGTATTGGGAAATTTGAAAATTTCAGATAAATTAAAGTTTTGGAAAATAATACAAAATGATAAAAATTGACTTGAAGTAGAAAACCTGGGTAGACCAGTAATCAGAGAAGAAAACTGAAAAGTTATCAGATAACAGGCCAGGCACAGTGGATCGCTTGACGTTAGGAGTTCAAGACCAGCCTGGCCAACAGGATGAAACCCTCTCTACTAAAAATATAAAAAATTAGCTGGGTTTGGTGGAGGACGCCTATAATCCCAGCTACTTGGAAGGCTGAAGCAGGAGAATTGCTTGAACCCAGGAGGCAGAGGTTGCAGTAAGCTGAGATCACGCCACTGCACTCCAGCCTAGACAACAAGAGCAAAACTCTCCAAAAAAAAAAAAAAGTTATTAGATAACGAGCTCCAAAAAGCTCTGAGCATAGATGGTGTTCTGGATGAATCCTTTCTAATGTTATGTTATGTCATGTTACTGTTTTGAGACAAGGTCTTGCTCTGTTCCCAGGCTGGAGTGCACTGGGGCAATCTCAGCTCACTGCAACCTCCGCCTCCAGTTTAAGTGATTCTGGAGCCTCAGCCACCTGAGTAGCTGGGACTGCAGGCATGAGCCACCACACCTGGCTAATTTTTCTATTTTTAGTAGAGATGGGGTTTTGCCACGTTGCCCACACTGCTCTTGAACTCCTGGGCTCAAGTAATCCACCTGCCTCAGCCTCCCAGAGTGCTGGGATTACAGGTGTGAGCTACCACGCCCAGCCTAACATCATTCTTGATGCTCTGGCCAGTGTAATGAGATAGGAAATAAGAAATATTTCTGTGTTGCACTTCTAGGCCATTTTGTACCTAGGCAACTCAAGAAAATCACATGAAAAACGTATAGAAATAATAAAATTCAAGTAAGAGGCTGATAGAAGATATATATTTTATATAGTTACACAGGGCAACTATTTCTTTCTTTATGTATTTATTTATTTATTTTTAGAGACAGGTTCTTAGTCTGTCACCCAGGCTGGAGTGCAGAGGCATCATCATAGCTCACTGCAGCTTCGACTTCCTAGACTCAAGCAGTCCTCCTGCCTCAGCTTCCCAAGGAGTAGGTGGGACTACAGGTGTGGACCACCATGCCTGCCTTTTTTTTTTTTTTTTTAACTTTCTGTAAAGACAGGGTCTCACTGTGTTGCCCAGGCTAGTCTCTAAGTCCTGGCCTCAAGTGATCCTGAAGGTATTTTTGAAGTAAAGATGATTCAGTAAATTATACTGGAACAATTAGTTAACTGGAAAAAAAATCAAGTCATCTCTGCCTCAAGTCAACATAAAATATAGATAGATCAAAAAGTTAAATATTTAGATAAATTATTTAAAAAATAAAAAAATATAGATAAGTTATCTGTTTAAACAGTGAAAGAGTATACTGCAATTACCAATATGTTTGTAATTGCAAGAAACTTGTAAATTAATTGACATGATTAGACATCTTAACGATATTTGTTTATTCTATTCAGAAATATGGAAGGGAACATGAGTCAGGCATGGTGATTCATGCCTTAGTTCCACCTGCTTGGGAGGCTGAGCTGGGAGAATCACATGAACCCAGGAGTTTGAAACCAGCCTGCGCAACATAGCTAGATCCCACCTCTAAAAAAATAAAAATAAAATAAATAGACTGGAACATGAAGCATATAAAGGGCAAAAAATAAACCAAGAAAATAATTGCATTGAGGGCTATTACACACATACTAACAAGAAACCACTAACACCAAAAGCAGCCTAGGCAATGGACAGGAATAGATATGACTAATAAATATTTTAAAAACAGTTTTGTCTATCAAAATAGTACAAAGCATATTTGTTTTAACTGTTAGAAGAGTACAATGAAACGTGTGTTCATATATCATTGTCAGGAATGTGTCATGGAAAGAGTTGATTCTTAACTGTTTAAAACCTTTTACCTAGGTAAATGACTATTTTACCTCTACGAAAACTTAACAAACATTTTGGCACAGTAGTGTTTATTACAGCCTTATTTTAAATGGGGAGAATTGGAAAGAACCAAAATAACTAACAGTAGAAAGTAGATAAATTATGGCATAACATCAAAGCTAGAAATCATACTAAAGAATATGGATAGATTTAATCACATACAAAATTTAAACCACTGTATCATAAAATATTTGACCAACGACAAAGCAGGAAAAGTGTTATAACATGATAAATATATGTGCATATATATGTTATATAGATACATAACATGTTTTAAAAACCCATATGCAGTAATTAGTGAAAGACAGACATCCCAATTTTTAAAACAAGCAAAGACATGAATTAACAAAAGAAGAGGCCGGGCGCGGTGGCTCACGCCTGTAATCCCAACACTTTGGGAGGCCAAGGTGGGTGGATCACTTGAGGTCAGGAGTTCAAGACCAGCCTAGCCAACATGGTGAAATCCTGGCTCTACTAAAAATACACAAATTAGCCGGGCGTGGTGACAGGCGCCTGTAGTCCCAGCTACTCGTTAGGCTCATAGAGAAGAATTGTTTGAACCCAGGAGATGGAGGTTGCAGTGAGCTGAGATCGTGCCACTGCACTCCAGCTTAGGTGACACAATGAGACTCCATCTCAAAACAAAAAACCCCAGAAGAAATACAATTGACTAATAAGCATATGAACACTTTTAGCCTTGCAGGTAATCAAGGAAATTCAAATAAAAAAATGAGATGTCATTTTTCAACTATCCAGATGCATATTTGGCTAAAACATATCCAGATGTTTTTATTTCCAAGTTTTAACTAGGCTTATTAATGTTAAGAGAGAGAATACCAAAAAAGACAGGTTATATTCAGTGTTGATAAGACATAAGAAAATGCTTTTATAATGCTGGTGGCCACTGGTGAATCTTTCTTAGGGAAAATTGTCAGTGTATATAAAAGCCTTTATGAAATTTTACTTAAATGAACAAATTCAAGGAAAACAAAGTGTGCATATAGTGTTATATATATAACACTATTATTTCATTTATAGTTCAAAAGTTCAAAAGCACAAAAATTATATTAAGAGTACACAAGTAGTTAAAGTACCAAGCAAATCTAGACAGAAATTTCCCTCTGTAGGGCAGAGATGGGTACCAAGTTGGGAAGCTTCCATAGAGGACTACACAGGTACTAGTAGTATTCTTTCTTTCTTTTTATTTTTAGAGACAGGGTCTCACTGTCATATTTTGGTTCTTTCCAATTTCCCCCTATTATAAATAAGCTGTGATAAATACTACTGTGCCCAAATGTTTGTTGAGTTTTCTTAGAGGTAAAATGACTGGGTAAAAGGTTTTAGACATTTACAAATCAACTCTTTCCATGAAACATTCCCAACACCCAGGCTAGAGTGCAGTGGCAGGATGATAGCTCACTGCAGCTATGAACTGGGTTCGAGTGGTTCTTCCACTCAGCCTCCTGCGTAGCTGAGGCTACAGGTATGTGCCGCAACTCCCAGCTAATTTTAATTTTTTTTATATTTTGTAGAGATGGGGTCTTGCTATGTTGCACAGCCTGATCTCCAACTCATAGCCTGAAGAGATCCTCCCACTTTGGCCCTGCAACAGGCATAAGCCACTATGCCCAGCCCTTTTATATTTAGAACTTTTGTACAACATATATATTCTTTTGTATATGTGCCATACTGTATACACACTTTTTAAAAAATGTTTTACACAATGACCAGGCGTAGTGGCTCACACCTGTAATCCACACCTGTAATCCCAGCACTTTGGGAGGTCAAGGTGGGTGGATCACCTGAGGTCAGGAGTTCGAGACCAGCCTGGCCAACATGGTGAAACCCTGTCTCTACCAAAAAAATATAAACATTAGCCAGGCGCAGTGGTGTACGCCTGTAGTCCCAGCTACTCGGGAGGCTTAGGTGGGAGAATCACTTGAACCTGGGAGGTGGAGGTTGCAATGAGCCGAGATAGCACCACTGCACTTCAGCCTGGCGGCAGAGCAAGACCATGTCTCAGAAAGAAAAAAAAAATGTTTACACAAGATGTTAAAGACAGCATGGGTCATTATGTTTAAATTCAAAACTGGAAACTTGTAAGTGAAAATCAGTCCTGAACTATCTTGTATTCAGTGATATTCTCTTTATAACTATTTTACAGACATCTGTGTAATTGGCTAGGACAATGATAATCATATGACAGGATCAGTCATTTTAGTCTTAAAAAAATGGCAAGTTTTTAATCTATATGTGTACACTGGTTATAAAATTCCACTTTAGGATTTTGAAGCCCCAGGAGTTACATAGTTCCCTTTTTGAACTAATAAGTTGAACTTAATGGTCCTTAACCTTTTTGTACCATGGATATATATTAGAAAAAAGAAAAGAATTTGTTTCGTGGGACTTCTATACCATAAAGCATAACTCAATGTTTGTCCAAACTTGATATTTAGTAAGGTTAAATTTTTTTTCCCAGAGATTGAATGTTAACTTTTTTAACCTTGTAATTTCCCCATGAATCACACCAGTGAGGAGGCCATAGATACAGAATCCAGGCTCAATGATAATGTTTTTGCCACTCCCAGCCCCATCATCCAGCAGTTGGAAAAAAGTGGTAAGTATAAGAATCAAGTTACTTCTCAGGAACATTTTTCCCAAACTATCTTTGAACAAAATTGATTTCATCATCTTAGACATTCTAATAGTTTTCTTCATCTGTTTAATTCCTAACATTGGATTACATTAAGTACTATTTCATTCAGCATGATTTTGTCCAAGAGAAAGAAAATTTTCTGGTATTTTTTAATACTCTTGATTATGTTCAATATCTGTCAGCTTGTTATTAACATTTTAATTTGAAACTTACATATTCACCAATCTTTTGATGTAGAGCCATAGTACTTTTTCTTTTAATCTATTGATTAGAGTTGTGCATTATCTTATATAAACCACGCACGGAATACATCAGCTGCCAATTTAAATTTTGGTTTCTTTTAAATAGCTCAGTAACTTAAAGAAAATTTTCATACAGTGTTTTCATATTTGTCCCAGCAAACATGAAAACATTGGTGTTCATGAAAAAGCAAGATAAAAAAATCCTAGAGTTTTATGATTTTTTTGTTTTGTTTTCTTTGAGACAGGGTCTCACTCTGTTGCCCAGACTGGAGTGTAGTGGCACGATCTTGGCTCACTGCAGCCTCAACTTCCCAGGCTCAAGCAATCCTCTCAAGTATCCGGGACTATAGGCACACACCACGACGTCCAGCTAATTTTTGTATTTTTTTTATAGATGGGGTTTCGCCATGTTGCCCAGGCTGGTCACAGCTGTAGACAACTCATTGCAACCTCCGCCTCTTGGGCTCAACCAGTCCTCCCACCTCAGCCCCCACGTAGCAGGGACTACAGGCTTACACCACCATGCCCAGCTAATTTTTGTATTTTTTTGGTAGAGGGGTTTCACCATGTTGCCAATGCTGGCCTCAAACTCCTGGACTCAAGCGATCTGCCCACCTTGGCCTCCCAAAGCACTTCATCCTTTTTAATTGATAAATAGTATTCTACTGTATATATGAGCCATATTCATTTGCTGATTAGGAGGTAGTGTTTTTATTTTTTATTATTATAGGCAGTGCCTTAAGGAAATTTTCCCTTGTGCATATGTGTGTTTCTCATATCTAGGAGTAGAATTGCCAGGTCAAAGGGCATGCACATTTTTACTTATTCTAGAAAATGCTGAATAGTCAGCTAAGAGTAGCTGTTAAGATTTATCTTCTCACTAGTGGTATTGAGTTCCTGTTTCTCCGTCTTTTCCAGTACTTGATGATTTTTAGACTTAAGATATTTTGCCAGTTAGATTGTTTTTCTAACATATTTACCTTTTCTCTTTGTTGTTTTTTAAGGTTGCCTCAATGATACTATGTGTTCTAGATAGCAATTGTCTATATATGCATGGGTCTCTCTTGTCTTTATATGCATGGGTCTCTCTTGTTCTTATCTTTAATTTTTCCATCCCTGGTTAATGTTACACTGTTTTTAACTACTGTACCTTTGGAGTAAGTCCTGCCATCTTGGAAGACAAGTGACCTGTTCTCCCTCTTCCTCCTCCTTTGTCAGAAGTTTGATAATTTTCTTCATAAAGGTTTTACACCATTTTTAATAGATATATTTGTAGGTATCTTGTCTTTCTTGCTACTGTGAAAAGTATCTTTTTTCAAATTATATGTGTAATAGTTTGTTGCTTTTATGTTTAATATATATTACAACACAACTATTTGTTATTGTGTATTACTCTTGCATCCTTGCTGAACTTTAGTAGTGCTAATGATAATTACATATGTAAATATGAGATTTTTTTCCTGTCCAGTTAAGCATACTATAGTTATAGTTTTTTAATGACCATTTTATGTGTCTTTTAGATGCCGAATATACCAACTCTCCTTTGGTACCTACATTCTGTACTCCTGGTTTGAAAATTCCATCTACAAAGAACAGCATAGCTTTGGTAACTTGAAATTTGGCATAAATTTGGCATAAAATTGAAAGCCACAATCTTTCTCCTAAAGACTCAAATACACTACTGCTTGCAGGCTCAAAGAGTCTGTTTAGAAGACATGGATGAATCCAGCTTTTAGGAATGTATTTACAGTGCATTTCTGGAGGGTAGCTTGGCAGCATAAATCAATTGCTCTAAAAAATATTTTTCATACCTTTAAACCATATCTCAGAATTTTTTCTAAGGCAAATTGGGACAAAGATTTAAACAAGTTATAGAGTAAGGAACAGCATTATTTATAAGCAGAAAACATGGGAAACAGTATAAATATCGAATGATATCAAAGAACTAAAACACAGCAAGGCATATCCATAAGATCAGGTGTTACGTATACTATCATGTTTTGAAAAACAGATGAGAGCATATAAAAAGAATGTTTTCAAGAAATATTAATCATATGGAAAATGATGTGTGTGTATGTACACACACACATATATATACACATATTTTAAGGAAAAAGAGTGGATAGAAACAGCAAAGTGTAGTTATCTCTGGGTGATAAAATTATGGGTGATTTTGTGCTTTTTTTCCCTAAATTTTACCAACAAATAAATTTAATCAGATTTCATCAAATCAAAACCTTATCCCTCTTTAGTCAGTATGGTCACTTAACCAATGCTATAGAAAACCAATACTGTATTAGGGTATCCAATAGAATTTTCTATAATGATGGAAATGTTTTATAGTCTGCACTGTCCAGTATGGTAGCCTCTAATCACGTTATTGAGCACTGAAAATGTGGCTAGTATATCTGCAGAACTAATATTTAATTCTTTAAATTTTATTTAATTTTAATTAGCTTAAAATTTAATTTAAAGAGCCCCATGTGGCTGTGGCTACTATATTGGACAGTGCAGCTGTGGATGAACACAGGGCTGTGTTATCAGTTGAAGTATCAGGTTATCTGCCTGTTAGTACCTGCCATTTACAATTAATCTACTCCTTATGTTCACATGGAAGGTACCCTACTGAGGTGACACTCTATCCTCTCTCTCTGTTAACTCTGACCTGAGAGAGATGAAGCGACTTACCCAACTGGCTGATTTAGCATGAATAATCTGCATACTAAACTTACCTCTGATCTGCTTTCTTCCTTTTGGGAGTGCATGTGGTAACATTTGTTCATGCTGTGATTTTCGTCTGACTACACTCACTGTTTCCTGAGATGGGGTGGGAGTATCCATCTAAATCTTTGGTTCATTCTATATAGTTATGACATTAAGCGTTTTTTTGGTTTTTGTTTTGTTTTGTTTTGTTTGAGACGGAGTCTCTGTCACCCAGGCTGGAGTGCAGTGGCGCGATCTTGGCTCACTGCAACCTCTGCCTCTGGGTTCAAGCAATTCTCCTGCCTCAGTCTCCTGAGTAGCTGGGATTACAGGCAGGCGCCACCACACCTGGCTAATTTTTTGTATTTTTAGTAGAGACGGGGTTTCACCATGTTGGCGAAGCTGGTCTCAAACTCCTGACCTCATGATCGGCCCACCTCGGCCTCCCAAAGTGCTGGGATTACAGGCATGAGCCACCGCACCTTGCTGACATTAAGCTTTAACTCAGCCTTTATTAGTAATGAAGATGATATTTTGTCCTCTGTATGCCATTTGTTCTTGATTTTGTTTAGAACTTGGTCAGAGAAGATGGGGCATATGGGAGCCTATTAGAGACCCCAATAGAAGTAACAAATGATTAACTATTTTTATTTACTACATTATGTTATATTACCATATCTAGACTAATGGTCTATTTTTATTCAATAGGTATCCACAAATTACCCATTATCAAAAACAAATAGTTCATCAAATGATTTGGAAGTTGAAGATGGTACTTCGTTGGTCTTAAATTCAGACACATGCTTTGAGAATTTAACAGATCCCTCTTCACCTACGATTTCTTCTTATGAGAATCTGCTCAGAACACCTACACCTCCAGAAGTAACTAAAATTCCAGAAGATATTCTCCAGGTTATTTTTCCAGGCTTTTTTTTTTTTTTTTTTTTTTTTGCTGATATTCTTTTCAATATGAAATATTTAAAGACCTGAAACTGCATATAAACTGTCTTATTTATCATTGGGCTAGTGTGCTAATTTTGGTGATGAGAGACTCTAAATTCTGAGCTGTCAGGACCTTATTTTCTAATACTTGTTCAACTGTGGTTTCCATGTCGATCATGGTTCCATTAGAAGTGTTGCTGGCAAAGTCAGAAAAGTCATTTACCCTACAATTTCCCAGAGCCAGGGTATCATGAATAACATACCAGTGTTTCTTGAACTTGAGACTTCTTGGACCTCAGTTTAAGAAACACTGATTGATGTATATTAGAATATAGTCATGTGCTGTATAACATTTTGGTCAATGATGGACTGCATATGCCACAGCAGTCATAAGATTATGATACTGTATTTTTACTGTACATTTTCTGTGTTTAGATACACAAGTGCTTATCACTGTGTAGCAAGTGCCTGCACTATTCAGGACAGTTACATGCTGTACAGGTTTGTAGCCTAGGAGCAATAGGCTATACCATTTAGCCTAGGTGTGTGGTAGGGTATACCATCTAGGTTTGTGTAAGTACTGTGATGTTCACACAGTGATGAAATCACCTAATGCATTTCTCAGAATGTATCCCTATTGTTAAGTGATGCCTGACTATATCTGATTCTGTAGTATTTAACAGCAGTTACCATTAGTCTACTAATGACTTATAACAACTGCCAATTCTAAATAACCAGTCTGATTCTTTGACAGTCCCCCTCCTTAATAGAAGTTACAGTGTTTGGCAATTATTACTTACACGTGTGGAATTCTTAATAGCCATTCTAGAAATCTTCCTGACTTATGGAGACCCATGAGAAGGATAAATCACTTAGGAAAATACTCAGATGCCATTAGAACTGACTCATGCTAGGATATCAATAAAGTACTTGTTATCCTTTTTTCTCTGTCTTTTCTGCTTTTCTGGAAGATATAATAAATTGCATGAAGAAGGAGCATCTTCTGTCTTTATGAAAATTATATAGTTTCCACTTCCCTATGGTTGCTTCATCTCTCCTTATTTCTTTGTAAAAGGAAGGAAGCCTTATATTTACTATATCACCCCTTTATGCATGAAAAAATTATAGCTGATACTTCATGTTCTCCTTTCATAATTTTTATAATTGATGACCTTCCTTTTGAGCATTCGTTTTACATCTTTCCTTTGTGTATTTTCCCTAACATCTTTGTTAAGGCTTAATTTCCTCTCAGGGATATATTGCTACTTGTTTTCACTAACCTCAGTCAGAATACATTTTAAGCTTTAAAAATCAGTCCTTCGCATCCAAGTTAAATTTCTAATATCTCCATCTTTTCATTGCCGTTAGCATGTCTTTTTTTTTTTTTTTTTAGACCAAGTCTCGCTCTGTCTCCTAGGCTGGAGTGCAGTGACATGATCTCAGCTCACTGCAACCTCCGCCTCTGGGGTTCAAGTAATTCTTGACCCTCAGCCTCCTGAGGAGCTGGGATTACAGGTGTGTGCCACCACTCCTAGCTAGTTTTTGTATGTTTAGTAGAGACGAGGTTTTACCTGTTGTCCAGCCTGGTCTCAAACTCCTGACCTCAAGTGATCCACCTGCCTTGGCCTCCCAAAGTGCTGGGACTACAGGCGTGAGCCACCATGCCCACCCCATAGCTTTTATTGAACATTTTGTAACTTCTTCCAAATTTAGGTTATGTTATTCATATGGCTCGATAAAAAGGAATTTGCTTTTTTTTTTTTTTTAGCTTTTATCAAAATACAACTCAAACCTAGCTACTCCAATAGCAATTAAAGCAGTGCCACCCAGTAAAAGGTTCCTTAAACATGGACAGAACATCCGAGATGTCAGCAACAAAGAAAACTGGTGAGTATGTTACCTTTGTAAAGAAAGTTCATGTGTTATTTGAGGAGGACATTTAAAAATTAACATTTGACCATCCTGACCAACATGGTGAAACCTCGTCTCTACTAAAAATACAAAAATTAGCCAGGTGTGGTGGTGCACACCTGTAGTCCCAGCTACTCAGGAGGCTGAGGCAGGAGAATCGCTTGAATCTGGGACGTGGAGGTTGCAGTGAGCCGAGATCATGCCACTGCACTCCAGCCTGGCAACAGAGCGAGACTCCATCTCAAAAAAAAAAAAAAAAAAAAAATTAACATTTGAATATTAGTAAAAATTTTGTTTTTAATTGACATTTGCCAGCTTAAGTTAATAGCCTGTCTCTATCTTTTGATATAGAACTTGTGATCCCTGAATCTCAGATTCCCGAATTATCCAGTTTAATGATATCAGTGGGAATCTATCCTCAATTATTTTATAAGTGTAAAATATATAGCCACAGTATTGTGTCATTTGTCTTAATGGCTTTTAATTTTATTAAATTGATATTTGTTGTTTGTATCTGTTGCAGAAATTCCAGTGGATCTATCCAATACAGAAACTGAACAGAATGAGATGAAAGCCGAGCTGGACCGATTTTACCATTCACATTGCCCTGCCTCTGTCCCCCTTTAAACGTTGACCCATTTTAAAGACAAACATGAACATTAACATCATAATATGCTTTTTATGAAGTTTCAATAAGGTTTAACCTTAGTCTTGTTAACATGTAGCCCAGTCATTCATTCTTTAGTGTTTCATTGATATTAAATTACCCAGCTTAATCAACAGAATGCTTTAAGTAGTACCAGGAAGTAGGACAAGTGATTTTAAAAATATAAAGGTGTTTGCTACTCAGATGAGGCCGCCCCTGACCTTCTGGCCAGAGAGACATTGCTGCCAGCCAGCTCTGCCTTCCCATCATCTCCTTTCAGGACCGTCCCACACCTTCTACTTGCTCAGTGCTGTCTGAAGATGCAGTTGCTGTTTGCAAACAACAAGAACACCAGTTAAACTACTTAGGAAAAGAGAGAGATTTGCAGGCCTGGGTAACTATATACTGTGACCATTGGAGGTGGAGACAGGTCTCAACAGTTGGAACCAGGAACTCTGCTGTCAGGTTGTGAGTTTTGTTTCTCTTTTCTCCCAGCTTTTCACTGTGTGGGGGTCTTTTCTCTTATGTCAGCTCTTTCTATCACATGGCAGCTGACCTCACGCTCCACTCTGCAGCTTGGACACCCAGTAGACCCTGAATTTCACTCTCTCTAAAAGGTTCTGAGGGCTCATCCTGGGCCAGGGGCCCTCCTGTGCGCTGTTAGCTATGGCCACGGGAGCCTCCGGAGCTGCCTGGTAGCTTCAGGTTGACCTGCTTATCAAGCCTACGAGCCTTCTGATTTAAGTACAGCTGGAAAGTATTATCTAATTAAGTTCATGATAGTGCTTTTGGAGAACTTGTCAAATTACAGCCAATGAGAAAATAAGGACCTAGCATACTGTGGAAAACCATTAAAAATTTGAGAAGAAACAACAAGTATTATGTCAACTTACTTCAAAGGCGTAGTTTTCGGAATTTGATGCAGTAAAGATTACCCTGTTTTATGATTGTTCCTTGAAAGTCAAATGGGGGACCTGTCCATTGTGCTCTATTAATCTTGTCAGAAAACTGTCACCAAAACAAAACTTGAGTTTGTCCTTGTTCTAGGAGTTACTGGGTAGTTGTAAGTATAATTTTTATTAAATATAATGTAAAATGTTAAGATACTTAGTTTTGTTTTTCAAAGTAAAGCTGTAGTCAGCCTTATGTATGCCATTGACTCTGAAATGTATACCAGCCTTTCACTGTGTACCGTGTGTATATAAATCCACAGAACCGGATGAGCTGCTTAGGGAGGGAATATATTCAAAGTGTACCAAGGACCAAATCCTGGAGTTCTCCCAACTTTAGAGGATGGAAAGGGGCAGAGTAATCTAGCAAAGGAGACTGAGAAGAGGCCAGTGAAGTAGGAAGAAAGTATTTCAAGGAGAGTGATGATTCTGTGAATATTGCTGAGAATTCAAATAAAAAGAGGACTGAGAATTGACTGTTGGGTTTGGCAAAGTCGATGTTATTGACAACATTGATTAATTTTGATGGAGTGCTGGTACTAGAAGTCTGTAGTGGATGGAAGAGAAAACAGCTGAGGAGGTAAAACAGTGGCTTTAGACAGCTCTTTTGAGGAGCTTTGCTAAAGAAGGGAGGCGAGAGAAGGCGTAGTAGCTAGAAGAGGTTATGTAGTGAAGAGGTTTTTTAAAGATGAGTGTATTAGTCTGTTCTCACGCTGCTAATAAAGACATACCCAAGACTGGGTAATTTATAAAGGAAAGAGGTTTAATGGACTCACAGTTCCACATGGCTGGGGAGGCCTCACAATCATGGCAGAAGGCAAAGGGGGAAGCAAGACACGTCTTACATGGTGGCAGCCAAGAGGGTATGTGCAGGGGAACTCCCCTTTATAAAACCATCAGATCTCGTGAGACTTATTCACTACCATGAGAACAGCATAGGAAAGACCCGACCCCGTGATTCGGTTACCTCCCACTGCATCCCTCCCACGACATGTGGGAATTATGGGGGCTACAATTCAGGTGACATTTGGGTGAGGACACAGCCAAACCACATCGATGGGCAATAAAGACTGTTAAGCATTTCTGATTATCTGCAAGGGAGCACCAGTTTAGTGGTGGCCCCTCAGTTTGTCCAAGTCATATTTCCCTAACCCTTACCACCTCCCTCCTATGATCCTAGTTTCTGTTTCTTAGAACTGATGCTTCCAGCTTGTCAAGCTTCAAATATTTGGATCTTTCAAGTGTGCCTTCCCACTGCTCTTAAAATGAAATCCAAGATCCTTATTTTGGCTTACATGGCCCCACGTGATTTGACCCCAGCTTGCTTCTCCCTCCTGCCCCTTGTGCTCCAGCCACACCACCCTCTTCCACTCCTCCGTTCTTCCTGCCCCCGGGCCTCACACAGGCTGCTCTCATCCTGGAATACTTTTTCCCACCCACTGTGCTAACACTCCCTCATCCTTAATTGGTGGACACTTGATGTTTTTGTCTGCCCCCCAACTACTGCCCTTAAGAACTTACAGGCCAGCTCCAGGCTCAACCAAGCAACATCACAACTTTTGACCACACTGGTCAAGTCAGGTCAATGAAAGCCCATTCTGGGACTGGGGAAGTACTGGGAAAGAGCAGCACACTTCTGGAGATGCAGAGGTACAGCTGGAGCCGATGGAGAGGTACAGGGAGGGCCGGCCTGTGGAGGAGCCCTCGCAACAGAGTTGAGGTGGTGGTGGGGCTCAAGGATCAGCTGGGCCTGAAGTCAGCTAGCTCTACCATGGACTTTTCTGTTAAATGATGCATAAACTCCTTGCCCTTGAGCCAGCTGGAGTTTTCTGTTACTTCAGACTTTGAGCCCTGGCTAATATGTCTCAGATTAAGTATCATTTTATCAAAGACTTTACCTATCTTCCTGGTTTAAAAGACATCTTTCCCCCTTAGTTCTTTCTCAGCACCTTATTCTCATCCTTCATAGTATTTGGTAGAATTTAATTCTATTTAATAAAATATTTGGGTATACATTTATTTAATATTTGTCTCCCCCACTGGACCACAAAAGTTCAGTGAGGGCAAGGACCTTGTTTGCTTACTTTGTCCATTACCCGAGCACCTAGCAGTTTAAAAGGTTTATTGTGTGAATTAGTGATTACATCAAAGAGTTGAGATCTTACAATGCCAGGGATGGTTCTAAATGCTATACGTTTATTAACATGTGTAATTAACTCTTTGAGGTAGGTATCCAATTTTTCAAATGGGGAAATTGAGGCTTTAATGATTAACTTTCCATGTCCGATTTCCCATCCCAAGTCTTGTTTGTTGCCAAGCCCTACAGAGGCTCCGTCTTTTAACATCTTTCTACCACTACCCAGATTCTTACCTAGATTATTACAGTTTTTTAGAATTATCTGATACTCCTCTTTATCTGGAACTCCTGCCAAAGGTCAGTAGGTGAGTGCTTTACTGATGGTGAGCTCATCGTTTCCTCTTTTGTTCATGCTGTGCACTTTATTGGAATGTAGATCCCACTCCACTTTCAGGAGTTGAACAGGCTTAAATGCCATCTGTAGAAAACCTTTCATTATCCTACCACAGTTTCAGTAGCAGTTCTTTCTTGTGACATTTTTCTGTCCACCTTTTATCAATATTTGCACCTTTTCCTCCTTACTAGACTGTAAGATTTTGAGGAAGGATCTGCATCTGTGTCAAATCTTTGTATTGCCAGGTTCATAGCATCTGGTACATAAAATAGGCACTCATTTAAAATTTTCAAGGATTTTTGAATATCCCTCAGAAGGTTCACTTCATTCTTTGTTTTGTTCTGTTTTGTTTTGTTTTTTGAGCCTCCCTCTGTTGCCCAGGCTGGAGTGCAATAGTGAAATCTTGGCTCACTGCAACCTCTGCCTCCCAGGTTCAAGCGATTCTCCTGCCTCAGCCTCCTGAGTAGCTGGGATTACAGGTGCGTGCCACCACATCTGGCTAGTTTTTGTATTTTTAGTAGAGATGGGGTTTCACCATGTTGGTCAGGCTGGTCTCGAACTCCTGACCTCGTGATCTGCCCACCTCGGCCTCCTCAAGTGCTGGGATTACAGGTGTGAGCCACCGCGCCCAGCCCACTTCATTCTTAAATTGCTCTAATTTCATCAAATTCCGTTTCCTTTTTTTTTTTTTTTTTTTTTTTGAGACGGTGTCTCGCTGTTGCCCAGGCTAGAGTGCAGTGGTGCAATCTCTGCTCACTGCACTTCTGCCTCCCAGGTTCAAGCAATTCTTCCACCTCAGCCTCCCGAGTAGCTGGGATTACAGGCATGTGCCACCATGCCTGGCTAATTTTTGTATTTTTAGTAGAGATGGGGTTTCACTGTGTTGCCCAGGCTGGTTTTGAACTCCTCAGGTCAGCTGCCAACCTCAGCCTCCCAAAGTGCTGAGATTACAGGTGTGAGCCACTGCACCCGGCCAAATCCTGGTTAAATTTTCTTATGAGTTAGTTGTAACTGGGTTGACATAGTACCGTGGGTAGGGCAGGAAATTCTAAACAGCTGAAGGCACAAATTGAAGAGGCTAGAAATACCTTTTTTCTCTTTAAAATAGCTTACCTTTACAGAATATTCACTGCCCACCAGGCTCTCCCCTAATTTCACTGACTCCTCCCAAGTTTTATGAGGTAGGGATATCATTACACCTTCCTATAATAAAGTCTGCATTAACATTCCCAGGCTAAGGACTTTTGCTTATTACAACTACTCTTTAGTATTAAAATTACTTTTATGTTTAGCTTATTTCCCCTAAGGATTTCTTAAGGGGGAGAATCCGTGATTTTGTCTTCACAGAATAGTTGCCTAGTCATGATTAATCCTTTCTAACAGAATAAACATAACTTCCTTCAAGCTTGTGCCATTACAGACTCCAGGAAATTAGTTATTTGCAAAAGCAACCTATATTTAAGTAATAGAAGACAAACCAGAACAGGCAGACATCTGGCTGCTCTTAACACATTCAAAGTGGAAACTATGACCATGTCATTTTTTTTTTTTTTTGAGAGGCATTTTGAGTTTAAAAACTGAAGAGGTCTACTTTAGATAACCAGGCAAAAATTGCTACTTGTAGGGAATAACATCACTACAAGAATAGTGTGTCAGTGTAGTGTGGGTGGATGCCAGACTATAAGAAACTGAGGATAAAAGAAACTGAGTATGAAAGAACATTATTTCTGGAAATGTTTCAACTAATCCTCTATTTTTGGCTACCTAGGTCCAATGCCCCATTTTTGAGCTGTTAAAGTAGCCCCTCAATCTGGGCCTCATTGTCACCTATAAATAGCAACTGTAGTCACTGTATCTCAGTTGTGGTTACATG
Organism: Pan troglodytes; assembly: GCF_028858775.2. Classification (NCBI taxonomy): domain Eukaryota; kingdom Metazoa; phylum Chordata; class Mammalia; order Primates; family Hominidae; genus Pan; species Pan troglodytes. The sequence goes on along the minus strand of NC_072412.2, from coordinate 20,360,358 downwards.
AGGTAATGCTGGTAAAGTTGTTCCTCAGCACAGTATCAATGTTCCTTACTTAGGGGGTCATGTCTGGATAAACTCATCATGAGTTGAAAATATCCTAAGAAGTCAGAAGTGCCCTTTCTACTTATAAGATGTTCAGTTGGCAGCTGGTTTATTGGGATGTAGCCCCATAATAAGCTGAGGACCGCAGTGAATGGCTTATTGCTTATGTGCCACTGCAAAGCTGAAAAATCTAAAGTTGAACTATCATAACTTGGGAACCATCTGTGTTTGGCACAAGTAAACACTTAAATCATAGTTACAAACTTGATTTAGAGTGTTGCCTTCTATTTCACAAAAACAAGTCTGAAATGTGTTTAATTGAACAAGAAAGAGGTGTATCAAGTTCAGCTCCTTATTATGTTCAACTTTAGAGAATTTTAAACCTAGCCTAATAATGTTTCTTTCTACATTCACACCTGCCCCTCACATGCATACAACCGATACCTAAAACATTACCTGAGTCAGTGATCAGCTGGGCATAACTGTCCCAGTTTTTGTACACCATGAAAAACTAAAAAGACATTATAGGCAATATCATGTACTGTAACACATATCCCAAAGGGAAAACGTTAATTCCAAAATACCTAGGAGCAAATAAGACAACCAGGGCAGACACTAAAGCACTGAGCAAGACGGTGTCATGATGACTACTTATTTCTATTTTATATGTGGGGAAACAGCTCCGTTATTACTCAAAGCCACACTTACCAAAGCCAGAGGTAAACTAGTACAAAAGTCTTTTGATTCTTAGCATTATATTCAATAAATTCACTAGGTATTCTCTAACTGTACTTTTGGTGGAATATTGAAATCTTTAAAGGAAAAATTCCATGTTGGAACCAAGCAAAGGGTGGAATTTGACAAAGCAGCCCAACCACTTTGGCTTACAAAGTCCTTTATTTAGTTCCTACCCTCTTCATCTGCATAGTAAATCATAGGGTTCCCCGCCACCCCCACCACGAATAGAGGTTAATCATGGCTATTCTCCAAAAAGCTAGGTGCAAATTAACTTTATGGCTCCAGTCTATCTAATCTGAATGAATAAACAACCTAAAGGTTTGGGGTAAACCACAGCACAGAAGAGGCACCAGATCTAGGCTCCAGGCTGGTCTCTGCCATTGCTAACAGGGACACCAATTCCACAGAATCATTAGATTTTAAATGACTGTTTTTGTATGTACCAGATAAAACTAGTGCAATTTTATTGCTGCTAGTACTTTTTTTTTTTTAATTTTGGGATATACATTTTCAATTGGCTACTGTAACAAACTAAAGGGAATTTACAATACACTGTCATACTGTTCATAAACTTCAAAATGAGAGTAGTGCCATGGAAGAGATCGTTTTAATACCACTTTATGGCCAATGATCAGTATTTATTGTTTCTCATTTGTCAGACACTATTCTAAGCTCTTTTAAAATATTCAGTCTTAACAATCCTATAGGCCGTTATCTCCGTTTTACAAAATAAAGATTGAAATAATTTATCCAAGGTTGCAGTCACTGCTGCAATCAGGACTTCAATGTTCTGCTGCAGTCTTCATCACTGCTTTACTGCCTCTCAGATCAGATGCACGCCACTACCTAGCACACAAGAGGATGTGTTAACACCTCCTACTCCTTCAACCTGACCTTGTCCTTGGCTCTTCTCCCTCGGTCTTAAGATTCCTCCTTCACCCCTCCCTCCATTTGCAGATCTCCAGGGTTAAACCTTTCTACCTCTACCGAAACGCTTGTTTCCTCTGAACTGGTTCCAGCCTTTAAAATGCCGTATTCCCCACGTTAAAAACTTAAGTGCTCATTGTGTTGCCTGTTCTTTAACCTTTTATGTCATGGTACCCTGATCAAGGCGGGGCAATCTCGTCCAACACAGCTTCTTCAACTTGCCGCAGCTTATACGATTCCAAACTGCCTCTGCTGCCACTTGAGCTCACTCTCACGTGTCCTTTCCAACTGCATACAGCAGTCTACACCACAAACTCATGTTTGATTTCATACAATCCCGTGGCTTTCTTGTTCTGCCCCTTTGGGCTTAACCATACGCTCCTCCACTACTTAGTATAAACCCTGTTCCCAGGCCTCCATTAACTTTCACACTCAGGCTGATTACACACATATATTTAACAGTACAGTTTTACACAGAATGCTAAGAGCACTTTTCTTCATATTTTACAGAAGGGCTTGAAACATACAGACTATTAGTAATCATACAATAGCACATCCAAATCTAATTCCTAAATAGATGATGCATTATAATTTGTTTAGAATTTAAAGGCTTAATGGCAATAATCAGGGGAGGAACAAGAGTACGTTTATTTTACATAACTGACGGAAAAATAAATTCAAGAAATAGTAAATAGAATTTAATATGGTCTCATGCGCCCTGAAGGAGGTGGTGCCCGATTTGGAGGGGTAATTGCTATGTCCAAGTAATCTCCTATCTGGAACTTCTGCGACTGCAGGGTCATGGAATCATCAGTCCCCTTTCTGCCAGACATGGTGCTGCCAATCTCCTTAACTCTGTAAGAAAGAAAATCAACTGTTAATGGATCCACATCAATGAAACCCAGTATGTACTACAAAGTGAATATGGCACTGGATTTTCTCCATCATTTTATAACACAGTTCCAAAATTTAACTACTTTATTAAGCCAAACCACGTATTAATATAAACCCATATTCTCCCACTAACAAGATTCATTGAAGGAGTTATCTGTATGAGTTAAAACATACTAAAAACAAAGAGATTACAGGACTTAAAAATGAGAAGTTACCTACCGATAGCCAGGTCTTTTAACATCTGTAAAAACGATTGCAAAATTGAAGTGAGTGCCCTTCTTTCTAGCTTCTGGGTAGACTTCTTTTACTAAGCTTGTCAGTTCTTTCAAGGTTGCATCCATCCTGGATTTTTTTTAAAAAAGACATTTACATTTGCTTAATCAGCAATAATATTAAAAGGGATACTGACAATGAGTTAATTACATATATCTGAGTTGTGATTTACATTAGAAACTGCCAGGGTCTTATACCAGAGATTAATTTTAAAGCAGCTAAAAATACTATTTGCCTCCAAAATCTCCATGTACCAGCCTTACTGCTGGAAATTTCAATTAATTAGACTCTTAGTGCTAAAAGGGACTTCAGAGATTCTATATGCTATCTTCTGTTGCTACACAACACCTTATGGCCTAGTGATTTACCTAAGAGTAACTAGTCCAAATAAATCCAAATATGCAAAATAGATGTATCCCATTAGTTCTAAGACATGTACCCTTCCACATTTTAGCATCTCTGAAATTGGAATGTATCTTAGAATCAATGTACTAGGAAAGCATTTTCATACTGATGTTTTGTTTTTGAGACGGTCTCGCTCTGTCGCCCAGGCTAGAGTGCAGTGGCGTGACCTCAGCTCACTGCAACCTCCACCTCCCAGGTTCAAGCAATTCTCCTGCCTCAGCCTCCTGAGTAGCTGGGATTACAGACGCCCACCACCACGCCCAGGTAATTTTTCTATTTTTAGTAGAGACAGGGTTTCACCATGTTGGCCATGCTGGTCTCGAACTCCTGACTTCAAGTGATCCACCTATCTTAGCCTCCCAAAGTGCTGGGATTGATTACAAGCGTGAGCCACTGCGCCCAGCCAGATGTGTTTCTTCTTTCTTAGATAGAATCTTAAGTTTTACAACAGATAAGAGTCCTAGAGCCAATGAAATATACAAAATTTTTTTACGATGAAGCACAGGCTCTTGTCACAATAGTTTCTTACCCTGCAAATATTGATTTGAATGCAACTTTCATATAGTCCCCTGAGCTAATAGAGAACAATCTGAAAAAATATTTTAAAATGTAAGCATCTTAGAAATAACCTAGTATACATTTTTTTGCCAGGTGCGGTGGCTCATGCCTGTAATCCCAGCACTTTGGGAGGCCAAGGCGGGTGGATCACCTGAGGCCAGGAGCTCAAGTTCGAGAGCAGCCTGGCCAACATGGTGAAACCCCGTTTCTACTAAAAATCCAAAAATTAGCCAGGCGTTGTGGCACACATCTGTAGCCTATAATCCCAGCTACTCGAGAGGCTGAGACAAGAGAATCGCTTGACCTGGGAGGCGGAGGCTGCAGTGAGCCAAGACTGTGCCACTGTGCTCCAGCCTGGATGACAGACTGAGACTCTGTCTCAAAAACAAAAAAACCTGAGGTCACATTGGTTTATCTGTCTCAGAGGTGACCTTTTTTTAACCTGATATTTTGATGTTAACTATTCTGTATTAATTATAGGTTTAGTATCCCTTACCCAAAATACATGGGACTAGAAGTGTTTTGGGTTTTTTCAAATTTTAGAATTTTTGCATATACGTAAGATATCTTGGGGTTGTGACCCAAGTTTAAATAAGAAACTCATTTATGTTTCAAACATACCTTATACACAGCTGGAATATAATTTTATACATCATTTTAAGTAATTTTGTGCATGAAAGGAAGTTTGGTGCACGCCTGTAATCCCAGCTACTCAGGAGGCTGAGGCAGGAAAATCGCTTATACCTGGGAGGCAGAGGTTGCTGTGAGCCGAGATCGTGCCACTGCACTCCAGCCTGGATGACAGAGCAAGACTCTGTCTCAAAAAAAAAAAAAAAAAAAAAAAAAAAGGAAGAAGTTTGTGTCAAGAACTTATGTGTGCAATTTTCCACCGGTGTCACGTCAGCTCTCAAAGTTTCAGATTTTGTGGCATTTCAGATTTTGGACTTGCGATGCTCAATCTATATTCTGATACACAGTACATACTTATGATGATATATACCAGAAAGAGTTTTTTCCTTTCTAAAAATATTTTCAATATTGTCTTGCTCTTAATTAATTTGGGGGATTTATATCACACCTTTTATCAGTTCTGACAGTGTGAAACCTACACAAGCTTCCCACCTTCTAAGGACTGTCTTTCCAGACCAACAATTGGAGTGCCAAGTGTTGCTTTTTCATCACTAGTCAGAAGCTTGAGGACAGGGTGGGGTTCAGTACTTGTGTCAGCTTGACGAAGCTACAGTCCCCAGATATTCAACCAAACACTAACCTAGGTATTGCTGTGAGATATTTTATAGATGTGACTAAAGTCAACGACCAATTGACCTTAAATTCAGAGGTCTATCCTATATAATCTGGGGAGGCCTGATTCTATTCGTTGAAAGGCCCTAAGAGCAGCCTTTCCTTCCAGAGAACCTGCCCTACAGATTTGACAGTTAGGGGCCTAGACAGCCCCCACAATCACGTAAGCCAAATTCTTTGCAATAAAGCTCCTTTTTTTTTTGAGATGGAGTCTCGCTCTGTCACCCAGGCTGGAGTGCAGTGGTGCTGATCTTGGCTCACTACAACCTCTGCCACCTGGGTTCAAGCAATTCTCCTGCCTCAGCCTCCCAAGTAGTTGGGATTACAGGCACCCGCCACCATGCCTGGCTAATTTTTGTATTTTTAGCAGAGACGGGGTTTCACCATGTTGGCCAGGCTGGTCTCCAACTCCTGACCTCATGACCTGCCCACCTCGGCCTCCCAAAGTGCTGGGATTACAGGCGTGAGCCACCGCGCCCAGCAGAAATAAATCTCTTAACACATCTCTCCCAATTCTGTTTTTCTGGCTGAGCCCTGATTGACTTCGGTGAACATAGCCTGCCTCTACTGGGCTCTTCTGGACTTCCATTCCTGTTTCCATAACTTGTCTTGGGACTGCCTATTTAACCCCACAGTCTACTTCTCCAAATTGAGAATTTCCAGTATATGTTAACTAATTTTCCCTCATTACTATTTCTGGGAGTGAGGGCAGGCCTTTGTGTTACCCCCATACCAATCATCCAGTCTTTCGGAATCTTTTCTTTGGCCACCATTTTGAGATATAACTTAAAGTTGTTCCTTCTTTGTTTGGTTGCAATTTATGGATGGTATAATTTAGGACAGGATTTTTTTGGTAATTTTTTTTCTTGATTCAGAGTGGAAGGTCTGTGGAACAACCTCACCCTGCCATTTTAACCCTAAAAATCACTCTATTGATCCGCTTTCCCTGATAAAAGGACTTACTACAGGGAGGAGCAGTACCTTCTTGACTTTATACCCTCAGGATCTAAGCACACACAGCACCTGGCAAATAGGAACTCTTGTTGGAAGAAACATACACTTTAATTTCTGAAGAGATTTTCATCAAGCCATTATTCAACAGTTCTTCCATATAAGCTAAATCAACCTTCCTAGAACACTTACCCTTGAGTGATGCTTAAGTACAGGTATCATACTACTACATAAATTTAACAAGCACCTCCAAATAAGACAAGTAAGGTCCCAATCTTCAAGGGATTAGCTCTAGTGTACAGGGCTTAAATAGTTTAAAATTATACATCTTTTGGGGAATATAAAATAGTGCAGCTGCTGTGAAAAAGTTTGGTGGTTCCTCAAAAATTAAATAAAGTTAACATATGACCCAGTAATCCCCTCCTAGGTACATACCCAAAAGAACTGAAAGCAGCGACACAAACACATTTGTATGCCAATGTTCACAGCAGCATTATTCACAATGGCAAAAAAGGTGAAACAACCCAAGTGTCCATCAATACATGAGTACATATGTGATGCACACATGCAATGAAATATGATTCAGCCTTGACAAGGCTAAATGGATGCTACAACATTAACCCTAAAAACACCATGAAATAAGCCAGTCACAAAATGACGAATACTGTAATGAGTTCACTGAAATGAAACATGCAGAATAGGCAAATTCATATACAGACAGATAATACATTAGAGGCTACCAGGGGATGGGGCAGGGGAGGAATGGGAAATTATTAATAGGCACAGAGTGTCCTTAAAAGGGTACCGGCACACTGGGCATGGTGGTGTGTGCCTGTAGTCCCAGCTGCTTGAGCCAAGGAGCTCAAATCCAGCTTGGGGAACAGAGCAAGACTCCGTCTCTTTAAAAATTAAAAAAAGGCAGGATGGGGTACAGGGTTTCTGTTGGAGGGAGGGATAAAAACTTATAGAAACAGTGGTTGCACAACAATTTGAATGCTATTAATGCCACCAAATTGTACACTTAGAAATGGTTAATGACCAGGTGCGGTGGCTCACGCCTGTAAACCTACCACTTTGGGAGGCCAAGGTGGGTGGATCACTTGAGGTCAGGAGGAGTTCGAGACCAGCCTGGCCAACATGGTGAAACCCTGTCTCTACTAAAAATACAAAAATTAGCCAGGCGTGGTGGCAGGCACCTGTAATCCCAGCTACTGAGGAGGCTGAGGTGTGAGAATCGCTTGAACCCGGGAGGCAGAGGTTGCAGTGAGCTGAGATCGCGCCACTGCACTCCAGCCTGGGTGACAGAGTGAGACTCAAAAAATAAAAATAAATGGTTAACACGGCAAATTTTGTTATATAGGCACACACATATATATTTTGAGACGGAGTCTCGCTCTGTCGCCCAGGCTGGAGTACAGTGGCTCAATCTCAGCTCACTGCAACTTCCACTTCCCAGGTTCAAGCGATCCTCCTGCCTCAGTCTCCCAATTAGCTGGGATTACAATTCTGCGCCACCACACCCGGCTAATTTTTGCATTTTTAGTAGAGACAGGGTTTCATCACGCTGGCCAGACTGGTCTCGAACTCCTGACCTCAAGTGATCCGCCAGCCTCAGCCTCCCAAAGTGCTGGGATTACAGGCATAAGCCACCGTGCCTGGCTTGTTATATATCTTTTCATCACAATAAAAAATTTATTTTAGGCTGGGCGCGGTAGCTCACACCTTAATCCCAGCACTTTGGGAGGCTGAGGCAAGCAGATCACTTCAGGTCAAGAGTTCGAGACCAGCCTGGTCAATACGGTGAAACCCCATCTCTACTAAAAATACAAAAATTAGCCAGGCGTGGTGGTGGGCATCTGTAATCCCAGCTACTTGGGAGGCTGAGTCAGAAGAATCAATTGAATCCAGGAGGTGGAGGTTGCAGTGAGCCGAGATGGCACCACTGCACTCCGGCCTGGGCAACAGAGCAAGACTCTGTCTCAAAAATATATAGAGAGAGTATATACATATATTTTTCAATTACACACCTTTTACTTATACTAAAAAGCCATTATGGTGTCAATCCAAGGAGTTACGTGCAGCGCTAAAGACAAGCCTGCAGTAGTTTGTAGGGAGGTACACCCAAGAGATAAACATTCAGGAACCATCTTCACTAAACACATATCAAAAGCTTTTCCATTAACCCTTAGAGAAGAAATAACTCGCGTTTTGGTAGTTTATTTTTCACTTTTGGTGCTTTGGTACCTAAGGCTTAATATTATGTGGAAATGCTCTTTGAGAATAACAAATACCACTCGACAGCATCACTCTCCCTTACCATGTTGTCCTAGGGCAATTTATTTGACTATGAGTCCCTTTAGGGTAGATACAACAACTTAATTATCTACCTATCACTTTTGTACCTAGCAGCCATAACAGTGATAGCAATCTTGGGTCTGTCCATTCTTAACCGCCCAAAAGTTGCAACATTAATCACAAAAGCGTTACAATACGGGCAAATCTCCTTTCACCTAACAACAAAAACTTCTAACTTCCTGAAAGCTGAGTCCGAAGGCCCCAAGTGGAGAAATGAAATTGAAATCAAGGAGAGTAACTCTACACTGGCAAAGGCAATTAACTGTTGTTCCAGGTTCCCGGCCCGGGTCCCTGAGGCCACCCCGCCCTCCTCACCAAGTGTAGATCTGCAACTCGCTGGACGGTACATTTCCCCGGGAGAACTCGTCCATTCGGTGGTGGCGGCCGTTATTGGTGGTGAAGACCCGTAGCAACAGTGGGCATGTCTGAGGGAGAGAGAAAACGGAAGGGCAGAAGTTAAAAACACCAGCTGCGAACCCGGAGCTCATCTCTCTTCCCGAGGCGTTGCGGCCTCCGAGCCGCCCCGAGACCAAAAACACCATCTCCTCCCGCACACAGGCCGCGCCTCTGCACCCTGCGGGGCTCATCCCCAACCTCTTCCCGGACCCCAAAGCGGAGGGGGCCTTCACCTTCTCGCGGTCGATCGGTTTCTCTGGCTCCTTCTTAATTTCCTCCTGGGTAACGCGCGACTCCACCGCCATCTTCCTCCTACGGCCTGCGAGACGCTCGCCCTGACCTCCGACCCCTGCAGCGAGCATGAGCACTAAGTCGCGAGGAGAAGCTCGACACTTTATAGTCGGCCAGGGGCTGGGCGGGGCGTCTCCTGGCGCAGGCGCACTTCCGTGCGTGGTGTGCGAGCCGGGGCGCGCCTGCGTGTTGCGACTTCGGGAAAAGGCGGGTGCTGGAGTCCGCGGGGAGGAGGTGCTTAGCGTCCGTCGCCTAGCAATTGGTTGTCGGGATGTTTTTTTCCCTTGAGTATTCACAGGCGACGTAAGCTTAAGGTGGCGTTTTCATGCGTAATGACGAAAACCTTATTGGACACAAAACGTTCCTTTATTAGCAAAATATAGATCTTTCTGATGAAAGAACAGGCCCGCGATACCCGCCCCTGAGGTAAGCCGGAAGAGAGGCCGCCAGCGTAGGTGGTCATGGAGCGATCCTTCCAGCCACACACAGTTCGGGTGGCTTAGAGACCTGAACGCGTACAGCAAATCCAGAACTTGTAGGAAATAACGTTCTAGAATATCTTCAGGACCTATGGGTGGCAATATATGATACAAAAACAACTAACTTGAAGCAATTGATTTGACTGGGTTACGACAAAAATAACCTCCAAAATACATAACTCCATGATGAACCCAAAATGCCAAGTATATGACTGAACTTACAAGTGATACCATCTTACGACTGAAGAGTGGGAAAAAAAATACATCATAAGAGAGAAGCCACACAGTAGAAATTTGTTACACATATGATTGACAAAGGCAATTATCCAGAATATATAGGATCTAAACAGACAACCCAATCGAAAAATGGATAAAATTACTGAACAGGTGCTTTGGCAATGACAAAATCCAGATAGTCAACAAACATGTAAGGTGCGCAAGCGCATTACAAATCAGGGAAGTACATTAAAACCACGATTAGTTTCAATTGATTGGTTTTTAAACCACACCCACTAGATTGGCAAAAATTAGGAACTCTGACCGGGCGTGGTGGTGGCTCACGCCTGTAATCTCAGCATTTTGGGAGGCGGAGGCAGGCGGATTATTTGACCTCCTGACTTCCGACTTGAGGCCAGGAGTTTGAGACAAGCCTGGCCAACACGATGAGACCCCGTCTCCACTAAAAATACAAAAAAAAATTAGCCGAGAGTGGTGGCAGGCGCCTGTGATTCCACCTACTGTGAAGGCAGAGGCAGGAGAATTGCCTGAATCCGGGAGGCGGAGGTTACAGGTTCCAGTGAGTGGAGATCATGCCACTGCAGTCCAGCAACCTAGATGACAGAGTGAGACTCCGTCTCAAAAAAAAAAAAAAAAAAAAAAAAATACCGCCGGTCACAGTGGCTTACCCCAGTAATCCCAGCACTTTGGGAGGTCAAGACGGGTGGATCACTTGAAGTCAGGAGTCCGAGACCAGCCTAACCAACATGGTGAAGCCCCGTCTCTACTAAAAATGCAAAATTAGCCACTCGTGGTGTCACAAGCCTGTAATCCCAGCTACTTGGGAGGCTGAGGCAGGAGAATCGCTTGAACCCGGAGGTGGAGGCTGCAGTGAGCCAAGATCACGCCATTGTACTCCAGTCTGGGCAACAAGAGCAAAACTGCAAAATGCCGTCTTAAAACAAACAAAAAATTTAGGAACTCCGACAGTAGCAAGTGTTTGTAGGCTACTGAGAATTCTCATATACTGCTGGTAAGAATGTAAACTGGAACACCTGCTTTAGAAAGTAGTACTTACCCTAGAGAAAATATTGCTCAAGTGTATCCAGAGACGTTACAAGAATGTTCTTAGCTATATTGTTCATGAGAACAAAAAGCTGGAAACAGCCCAAGTGTCCATCAACAGGACAGTTCAGTGAATTGTGGTGTACTAGACAGCAATAAAACTACCAATCAACAATGTGAGTACTATAAAGCAACACAAATTTACAAACTACAGTCATATGAAACAATGGGAATCTCACAAACATGATGGTGAATACAAGAAACCAAAGACAAAATTGTATTTACTGTATGAATTCATTTTCAAAACATTCAAAAGCAGGCAATACTAAAATATATTGTTCAAGAGAATTCCCAGGTGACAAAATTATAAAGAAAATGGAGAAGTAATTATAATTACCAGAAAAGTCTGAGTAGTAATGACCTCTGAGTATAGAAGGGAATTGTAACAAGGGAGGGGCAAATGGAATACTTCTAGAATGTTGGCAGCATTCCATTTTTTTTTAACCTAGGTGGTGGATACATAGCTGTTTTAATTAAAATTACTTTTTTTTTTTGAGACAGAGTCTCGCTCTGTCATCAGGCTGGAGTGCAGTGCAGTGGCACAATCTCGGCTCACTGCAACCTCCATCTCATGAGTTCAAGCAGTTCTCTGCCTCAGCCTCCCCAGTAGCTGGGATTACAGGCACCCGCCACCATGCCCAGCTAATTTTTTTGAATTTTTAGTAGAGACGGGGTTTCACCATCTTGGCCAGGCTGGTATTGAACTCCTGACCTCGTGATCCACCCGCCTCAGCCTCCCAAAGTGCTGGGATTACAGGCATGAGCCACCACACCCGGACTGAATTAAAATTACTCTTTAAAGAGTACATTTATGTTATTATTATTGAGATGGTCTTGCTCTGTCACCCAGGCTGGAGTCCAGTGATGCAATCATGACTCACTGCAGCCTTGACTTCCCGGCTCCAGCGATCCTCCCACCTCAGCCTCCTGGGTAGCTGGGACCGTGTAGCCGGGAACACAGGCGCAAGCCACCATGACGGGCTAATTTTTGTAGAGATAGGACTTCACCATTTTGGCCAGGCTGGTCTCGAACTCCTGACCTCAAGCTATCCACCCTCCTCAGCCTCCCAAACTGCTGGGATTATAGGCACGAGCCACTGTACTCAACCCCATTTATTTTTTATGCACCCCTTTGTACTAATGCTATACCTTGCTATTTTAAAAATACATAATTCAGTAGAAAAAATGACAAAAGACATGGATGGGCCAGGCACGGTGGCTCACGCCTGTAATCTCAGCACTTTGGGAGGCTGAGATGGGTAGATAGCTTGAGGTCAGGAGTTCGAGACCAGCCTGGCCAGCATGGCGAAACCCTCTCTACTAAAAATACAAAAATTAGCTGGGCGTGGTGGCAGGTGCCTGTAATCCCAGCTACTCTGGAGGCTGAGGCAGGAGAATCGCTTGAACCTGGGAAGCGGAGGTTGCAGTGAGAGCCTTAGCAACAGAGCTATACACCGTCTCAAAACAAAATGAAACAAAAAAATAATGGACATTTCATAGAAGATTAAATAAAGGTAAACATATGAAGATACCCGACCTCAAGAATAGTCATAAAAATGCAAAGTTAAACACAGATAACATTTCACTCTACTAGATTAAACAAAATGTGAAAGTCAGACAACTAAGTACTCACAAGGATATGGAGAAAAGGGAATTCTTACAGATTGCTCTCATCCACTTTAGAAAACTGATTGGCATCACCTAGAAAGATTCAATATGTGTACACCTTAAGACTCAGCTATTCTGGCTGGGCGTGTTGGCTCACGCCTGTAATCCCAACACTGTGGGAAGCCGAGGTGGGCGGATCACCTGAGGTTGGGAGTTCAAGACCAGCCTGACGAACATGGAGAAACCCCATCTCTACTAAAAATACAAAATTAGCCAGGAATGATGGTGCATGCCTGTAATCCCAGCTACTTGGGAGGCTGAGGCAGGAGAATCGCTTGAATCTGGGAGGTGGAGGTTGCAGTGAGCCCAGATTGCACCATTGCACTCCAGCCTGGGCAATGAGAGCGAAACTCCATCTCAAGACAAAAAAAAGACTCAGCTATTCTATGCCTTATGTGTAACTCAGAAAAACTGTTGGCCATGAGCACAAGGCAGCAGTTTAAATAATATTATAATGTGTTTAGTCATAATAAGTAGAAACAATTCAACTGCCTACCTAGAGTATATTCATAAAATGAAATACTATAAAGACTTGAAAGTAAATAAATGAACCAGTATTCTTTTTTTTAATTTTATTTATTTTTTTATTATTTTTATTTTTTTGAGATGGTGTCTCGCTCTGTCGCCAGGCTGGAGTGCAGTGGTGCAATCTCAGCTCACTGCAATCTCCGCCTTCCAGGTTCAAGAAATTCTCCTGCCTCAGCCTCCTGAGTAGCTGGGATTACAGGCGCGCACCACCATGCCTGTTGTGGGAAGTCAGGAACCCCGAATGGAGGGACCGGCTGAAGCCATGGCAGAAGAACGTGGATTGTGAAGATTTCATGGACATTTATTAGTTCCCCAAATTAATACTTTTATAATTTCTTACACCTGTCTTTACTGCAGTCTCTGAACATAAATTGTGAAGATTTCATGGATACTTATCACTTCCCCAATCAATACCCTTGTGATTTCCTATGCCTGTCTTTAATCTCTTAATCCCATCATCTTCGTAAGCTGAGGAGGATGTATGTCACCTGAGGACCCTGTGATGATTGCGTTGACTGCACAGATTGTTTGTAGAGCATGTGTGTTTGAACAATATGAAATCTGGGCACCTTGAAAAAAGAACAGGATAACAGCAATGTTCAGGGAACAAGAGAGATAACCTTAAACTCTGACCGCAGGTGAGCCGGGCGGAACAGAGCCATATTTCTCTTCTTTCAAAAGCAAATGGGAGAAATATCACTGAATTCTTTTTCTCAGCAAGGAACATCCTGAGAAAGAGAATGCGTCCCTGAGGGTAGGCCTCTAAAATGGCTGCTTCGGGGTGCGGCTGTCTTTTATGGTTGAGCTGTAGGGATGAAATAAGCCCCAGTCTCCCGTAGTGCTCCCAGGCTTATTAGGAGGAGGAAATTCTCACCTAATAAATTTTGGTCAGACCGGTTGTCTGCTCTCAAACCCTGTCCTCTGATAAGATGTTATCAATGACAATGCGTGCCTGAAACTTCATTAGCAAGTTTAATTTCGCCCCAGTCCTGTGGTCCTGTGATCTCGCCCTGCCTCCATTTGCCTTGTGATATCTTATTACCTTGGGAAGCATGTGATCTCTGTGACCCACACCCTATTCGTACACTCCCTCCCCTTTTGAAAATCACTAATAAAAACTTGCTGATTTTGTGGCTCAGGGGGCATCACGGAAGCTGCTGACATGTGATGTCTCCCCCAGATGCCCAGCTTTAAAATTTCTCTGTTTTGTACTCTGTCCCTTTATTTCTCAGACTAGCCGACACTTAGGGAAAATAGAAAAGAACCTACGTGAAATATCGGGGGTGAATTTCGGCCCGATATCTGGCTGAATTTTCCCCCGATACATGCCCAGCTAATTTGTGTATCTTTAGTAGAGACGGCGTGTCACCATGTTGGCCAGGATGGTCTCAGTCTCTTGACCTCGTGATCCGCTCACCTCAGCCTCCCAAAGTGCTGGGATTACAGGCGTGAGCCACCATGCCCAGCCTTCTTTTTTTAAAAAGTAGAAGCAGCAAGTCACAGAACACATACAATAGGGTTCAATTTATGCAGTTTATTCAATTTGGGGGGAAAATAGGAACCCCTCACCTAAAAATACTGTTTAGGGAAACAAACATGAGTAGTAAAACTATAAAGAGAATCAGGGGGAAATAAACACTAAATTCAGTTTAGTGTTACCTCTGAGGGTAAGCTTGGGTGATGCAATTTATGAAGGGCATCCACGGCTTCTAAGATACTGGTAATATACTCTTTCTCACTAGGAGGAGTGTGTTTTTTATTCTTTACATTGTAGCTGTACATCTTAGAAACTCTTTTGTATGTGTGATTTAGATTACTCTTTTAAAATAGTTATTTACTTACTTACTTTTGAGACAGGGTCTGGCTCCGCTGCCCAGGCTGGAATGCATTGGTATAATCTCAATCTCAGCTCACTGCAGCCTCCGCCTCCTGGACTCAAGCAATCCTCCCACCTCAGCCTCCCATGTGGCTGGGACCACAGGCCACACCACCATGCCTGGCTAATGTTTTCTAGAAACGGGGTTTTGCCATGTTGCCTAACTTGTCTCAAACTCCTGGGCTCGGCAGGGTGTGGTGGCTCACGCCTATAATCCCAGCATTTTGGGAGGCTGAGGCGGGCAGATCATGAGGTCAGGAGATCGAGACAATCTTGGCTAACACAGTGAAACCCCATCTCTACTAAAAATACAAAAAATTAGCTGGGTGTGATAGTGTGCACTTATAGTCCCGGCTACTCGGGAGGCTTAGGTGGGACTCCGTCTAAAAAAAAAAAAAAAAAAAAAAAATTCCTGGCCTCAAGCAATTCACCGCCTTGGCCTCCCAAAGTGCTGAGGTTACAAGTGTGACTAACCACACCCAGCCATAAAAAATTTGTTTTTTCATTGTGCCTAGAATAGGCATGCATGCAGAGTTGCATGCAGGCAATGTTTGTTTTTTCAAAAAGATATTTAAATTTTCTCCCCAGTTCTATGATTCTAGTATATCTTTTTTAAAAATTTTATTTTTCTGAATAAAGAAGAATTCTAGGATGATTCTAGTATTATATCTTTTTCAAAACCTCCATAATATAATAATGCAGACACATGAGGGCACTCTAATCAATCCATTAAAGGGAAAACATTGAAACTATGAAAATGAAGAACTTCACAACCTTTTATTGGTGATACTGGGGAGGGTTAATTTCTTAGATATAAGCTCTCATTTTGGGACCTTTCCAAATAACCAGCTCTCATCAAAATGAAACTTTCCGACATCTTGAGGCAGTAGAAGTGCAGCTATATTTTAGAATACTTGGAATACTTTTTCAGCAGCCCTCATTCTACCTACATGGACTTGTAAAACCAGCTCTGAGTTGCTCCTGAAATTGTAATATTTAAGGGTATGCATCTTTCCTTTCTTTTTAGAATTTACGTGGACAAGTATTACACTTCTAAGTAATACACCCAAGGAAATTGAAAGCAGGGACTCAGGTATTTGTGCACTAGTGTTCATAGCAGTATTATTCACAGTAGCCAAAAGGTAGAAACAATCTGAATGTCCATCAACAGATGGAAAGATACACATAGAATGGAATATTCAGCTTTCAAAAGGAATAAAATTCTGACACGTTACAACGTGGGTGAACCTAGAAAACATTATGCTAAGTGAAATAAGCCAGACACAAAAGAACAAACATTGTGTGATTTCATTTATAAGAGGCACATAGAATGAACAGGCAAATTCATAGGCAGAAAGTAAAAGAGAGGCTGCCAGGGGCTGGTGGATACGTGGGGACTGGGAAGTTATTGCTTAATGGGTACAGAGTTTCTTTTTGAGATGAGATGATGAAAAAATTCTGGATATGGATGGTGGGGATGGTTGCACAACATAGTGAACATACTTCGAGTCACTGAATTGTACACCAAAAAATTGTTAAAATAATAACATTTATGTTACATAAATTTTATCATAATTTTAAAAATTAAAAAAAGTGAACATCTGAAGTATGTGAAAAATAAGTCATCAGACTCTCTCCACTCTTCTTTTTCTACTCTCTCTCTTTTGTGTGTCCTAGCATTATGAATTTAGGAAAAGGCAGATTCTCCGAATTAAAATCAGAAATATGTAATGAGGAGTTCTAAAAAATATGCCTCGGTCAATCACTGCAACTCCATGGCATTCTCTGCTGTTAATATGAAGAAGAATGACCTTTTAATGGCAGGGAAATAAGTGAACACTACACAAAATGTGTTTCTGGAGAAGATTTAATGAAATGTATTATTCATAGAACTTTCTGGTTGTTTATAAAAGTTGTGGATTATAAATTTGAATCTCTAGGGGATTATTAATGCTTTTCAAATTCCTCTCATGACACTCTCTCCTTCAGGTGTATCTGTAGGCGACACGGGATACAGCATTTATAAGCACAATATTTACTGGGCTCTGTTTCCCAAAGGGTTGTATGTGAACAGTCTCAGTAAAGCATCTACTTGTTACCAAGAGTAAAGGCTGGGCACAAAGGCTCACACCTGTAATCCCAGCACTTTGGGAGGCTGAGGCAGGGATATCGCTTCAGTCCAGGAGTTCAAGACCAGCCTGAGCAACATTATCAAGACCCCTGTCTCTTAAAAAAAAAAAAAAAATTAGCTGTGGTGGCACGTGCCTGTAGTCCCAGGTACTCAGGAAGCTGGAGGTGGGAGGTTTGTATGAGCCCAGGAGATCAAGGCTGCAGTGAGCCGTGATTGTGTAACTGTACAACTCTGTTGTTTAGACAACAGAGTGAGACCCTGTCTCAAAAAAGGAGTCGAAAAAATATGTAAATTTCCATAACAATCCTAGAAGAATTAAACTTACAGATAGTACAATTACTACTTAGACTATCCATTTCTTTTCTCTCTTTCGGTTTTTGAGACAGAGTCTCACTCTCTTGCCCAGGCTGGAGTGCAGTGGCCACCTTGGCTCACTGCAACCTTCGCCTCCACACTTCAAGTGATTCTCCTGCCTCAGCCTCCCGAGTAGCTGGCATTACAGGCACATGCCACCACACCTGGCTAATTTTTATAATTTTTAGTAGAGACGGAGTTTCACCATGTTGGCCAGGCTGGTCTCAAACTCCTGACCTCAGGTGATCCTGCCACCTTCACCCCCAATGTGCTGGGATTACAGGCGTGAGCCATGTCACCTGGCCTTTTTATTTATTTATTTTAAGAAAGAAAGTGTCTCACTTTGTCTCCCAGGCTGGAGGGCAGTGGCATGATCATAGCTCATTGCAGCCTCCAGCTCCTGGGCTCAAGGGATCCTCCCTCCTCAGCTTCATGAGCAGCTTGTACTACAGGCATGAGCCACCACATCCAGTTCATTTTTCAATACTTTGTAGAGATTGAGTCTTGCTAGGTTGCCCAGAATGGTCTTGAGCTCTTGGCCTCAAGTGATTCTCCTACCTCTGCCTCTCACAGTGCTAGGATTACAAGCATAAGCCACCAAGCCCAGGTGGTTACTTTTTGCTATCTTAAGAACTCTTTTTTGGTGGCTCACGCCTGTAATCCCAGCACTTTGGGAGGCCGAGGCGGGCAGATCACGAGGTCAGGAGATCGAGACCATCCTGGCTAACACAGTGAAACCCTGTCTCTACTAAAAATACAAAAAAAAAATTAGGCAGGCATGGTGGCGGGCGCCTGTAGTCCCAGGTACTCGGGAGGCTGTGGCAGGAGAATCGCTTGAACCCAGGAGGTGGAGGTTGCAGTGAGCTGAGATCGCGCCACTGCACTTCAGCCTGGGTGACAGAGCAAGACTCCGTCTCAAAAAAAAAAAAGAACTCTATTTTTTTGGGGGGGACGGAGTCTCCGTCTCCCACACTGGAGTGCGATGGCACGATCTCCACTCACTGCACCCTCTGCCTCCTGGGTTCAAGCAATTGTTCTGTCTCCCTTTCCAAATAGCTGGGATTATGTGCTCACAACACGACACCCAGCTAATTTTTGTATTTTCAGTAGAGAGAGAGTGTCACCAAATTGGTCAGGCTGGTCTCAGAACTCCTGACCTCAGGTGATCCACCTGCCTCAGCCTCCAAGGGTTCCCAAAGTGCTGGTGTCCCCAAAGTGCTGGTGTCCAGTGGGTTCGTGGTCTCCGTGACTTCAAGAACGGAGCCACGGACCCTCGCAGTGAGTGTTACAGCTCTTCAAGATGACACAGTGAGTGTTACAGCTCTTAATGACTGCAGGGACTCGAAAAGTGAGCAACAGCAAAATTTATTGGGAAGAGGGAAAGAGCAAAACCTCCACAACCCAGAAAGAGACTGGAGCTGATTGCAACTGCTGGCGGAAGCGGGCGGTGTAAAGAGGAGAAATGGCCGGCTTTTATTCTTTTATTCGTCCCTGCCCATGTCCTGCCAATTGGTCCATTTTCCAGAGTGCTGATTGGTCCATTTTCCAGAGCGCTGATTGGTCCATTTTACAGAGTGTTGATTGGTCCATTTTACAAACCTCTAGCTAGCTACAGAGCACTCATTGGTGCGTTTTTACAGAGTGCTGATTGGTGCATTTTACAAACCTCTAGCTAGCTACAGAGCGCTAATTCGTGCATTTTATAATCCTAGCTATAGAGTGCTGACTGGTGCATTTTACAATCCTCTTGTAAGACAGAAAAGTTCTCCAAGTCCCCACTCCACCCAGGAAGTCCAGCTGGCTTCACCTCTCACTGGGATTACAGGCATAAGCCACCAGCCTGGCCAGAACTCTGTATTTTTACAAATGAGCACAAGTGCTTGTTTGGCATCAGCACTACAGGCAATGCCTGATCCTCCTAACTGTTCTTGCTGTGTCACCCCTACTGGCATTCTTCACACTATAGCCAGAGGGGTAGTGTTTTAAAAGTCCTAATCCCTTGATTAAAAACCTTCAAAGTATCCATTGTACTTTGGAACAAAAGCTAACTTCCATACTAAGGTACTGATGACTCCTCCGCCCTCCTCTCCCGCCATCCTCCTAATTCACTGCTCTGCAGCCCTGTGGGCCTTCCCTACCAGACCAGGACGTTAACATTTGCTGCTTCCTCTGCCTGAGACAATCTTCCCCCACACCCTTGTCCCATCCTCAGTCCTCACTCACTCTATTATCAAAGTAATCTCAGAGAGGCCTTTCTCAGCTTTAGTAATGTAGAGTTCTCTCTACCTCCCTCCTCCATCAGCAATCGCTTGTTTATTTCTCATAGCATCTCTCGTTTCTGATTTATGTGACTTACGTCACTCTCTCTTTATAGAATGTAAACTGCCTGAGGGCAGAGGCTCTGTCTTACCTCTGCATCCCCAGCTCCTAGCCCAGTCCACAGAGCCTACCTAGCACATAGCTAGTGCTCAGTTAATGCCTGTTGAATTATAACAATGAACAGTTGGATAAATTACTAGGCTGTTCCCACCAATTAGACCCTAAGGTGTAGGCTTTGGAAACCCACTTACTTTTAAGCCAGTGGAACAGAAAAAGGGGTGGCATTGTCTTTTCAGAGAGTTGAAATGTCTCTCATTTTAATCCCTAATTTAAGCATTTGAATGATTAGATGGAAAATGGTTTTCAAACAGACATCTACTTCCTCAAGAGTCTGCAGAGTGTCAGCAACATATTTACCAGAGGCAAGCTGTAGAGGCCTCCTAAAGTGCTGGGATTACACGAGTGAGCCACTGCTCCCAAATAAATGTGTACCTGGTATTAAAATATGTGTTACATGGTTAAAGACATTTTAGGGCCAGACGCAGTGGCTCACACATGTAATGCCAGCACTTTGGGAGGTCAAGGTGGGCAGATCACTTGAGGTCAGGAGTTCGAGACCAGCCTGGTCAACATGGCAAAACCCCAACTCTATAAAAAATATGAAAAAGTAGCCAGGCGTGGTGGTGCATGTCTATAGTCCCCGCTCCTTGGGAGGCTTAGGTGGGAGGATCACTTAAGTCTAGGAGAGTGAAGCTGCTGTGAGCCAGGATTGCACCACTGCACTCCAGCTTGGGTGACAAGATGAGATCCTGGCTTAAAAAAAAAAAAAAAAAAGATAGATCAGTATCTCTCATGAATACAGAGGCAAAAATCCTCAACAAATATAAGCAAATTGTATCCAACAATGTTGTATAAAAAAACCATAACCAAGTGGGATTTATCCCAGGTATGCAAGGCTGGCTCAATATTTAAAAATCAGCTGATGTGGCCGGGCGTGGTGGCTCACACCTGTAATCCCAGCACTTTGGGAGGCCGAGGTGGGCGGATCACAAGGTCCGGAGTTCGAGACCAGCCTGACCAACATGGTGAAACCCTGTCTCTACTAAAAATACAAAACAAAATACAAAAACCCCGTCTCCACTAAAAATACAAAAATTAGCCGGGTGTGGTGGCAGGTGCCTGTAATCCCAGCTACTCAGGAGGCTGAGGCAGGAGAATCACTTGAACCCAGGAGGCGGAGGTTGCAATGAGCCAAGATTGGGCCACTGCACTCCAGCCTGGGCAACAGAGCAAGACTCCATCTCAAAAAAATAATAAGGATAATAAAGAAGAAAAATAATATCATATCAATAATATAAAAAAAAGCATTTGACAAAATCAAACGCCCATTCATGATAAAAAACTGTCAGCAAACTAGGAATAAAGAGGAACTTCCTCCACTAGATAAAGAATATCTACAAAAAGCCTACAGCTAACATCATTCTTAATGGTGAGAAATTAGTCCTCCCCCTAAGATGAGGAACAAGGAAAGGATGTCCCGTCTCACTACTGCTTTTTAATATTATATTAGAAGTCCTAGCTAATGCAAGACGAGAAAAGAAAAGTAAAGGTAGACAGATTGGGGAGGAAGAATTAAAACAGTTGTACTGGCTGGGCATGGTGGCTTATGCCTGTAATCCCAGAAATTTGGGAGGCTGAGGCAGGCAGATCACTTGAGCCCAGTAGTTTGAGACTAGCCTGGGCAACATAGCAAAACCCTGTCTCTATTTATATAAACTAGTTTAAAAAAAAAAAAAAGAACTGTTGTAGTTTGCAGGTGACATGATTGTTTATGCAGCTAAATAAAAAACATTGACAATACCAAATGCTGAGGATGTAGAGCAACAGGAAATTTCATTCATTGCTGGTGGAAATGCAAAATGGTACAGCCACTTTGAAAGATAGTTTGGCAGTTTCTTACAGAACTAAACATACTATTATCACACAATTCAGCAATCATGCTCCTTGGTATTTACCCAAATAAACTGGAAACTCGTGCCTATAACCCCAACACTTTGGGAGGCTGAGTCAGAAGGATTGTTTGAGCCCAGGACTTCAAGATCAGCCTGGACAACATAGTAAGACCCTATCTCTACAAAAAATTTTAAAATTAACTGGGTATGGTAGTGTGCACCTGTGGTCCCAGCTACTTGGGAAGCTAATGTAGGAGGATCACTTGAGCCCAGGAGGTCAAGGCTGCAGTGAGCTATGATTGTGCCACTGTGCTCCAGCCTATGTGACAGAACAAGACTCTGTCTCAAAAAAAAAAAAAAAAAAAAAAGAGAGAGAAAGAGAAACACACAGGGCTCTGAAGTGATGCCAAATGAGAAGAGACAGCCTGGAGATCTGAGAGATGGGGCTTGCAGGCAGAAGGTGAGCTCTGGGAAGGGGCTGAGATGGCCCAGGCTGCATGTAGGGAGAATGAAAGAAAGCCAGGCCAG
Organism: Pan troglodytes; assembly: GCF_028858775.2. Lineage (NCBI taxonomy): Eukaryota > Metazoa > Chordata > Mammalia > Primates > Hominidae > Pan > Pan troglodytes. Next base: position 20,338,053 of record NC_072412.2, on the reverse strand, counting down.
CCACGCGCAGTGGCTCACACCTGTAATCCCAGCACATTGGGAGGCCGAGGCGGGCAGATCACCTGAGGTCAGGAGTTCGAGACCAGCCTGGCCAACATGGTGAAACCCTGTCTCTACTAAAAATATCAAAAAAATTAGCCAGGCGTGGTGGCAGGCACCTGTAATTCTAGCTACTCAGGAGGCTGAGGCAGAAGAATCACTTGAACCCGAGAGGCAGAGGTTGCAGTGAGCCAAGATTGAGCCATTTCACTCCAGCCTGGGGGACAGAGTGAGACTTTGTCTAAAAAAGGAAGAAAAACAAAAAAAGAAGCCAGGCCAGGGGCTGGAGCAGGGAGGACAAAGGACAGAAAGGCCAGAGATGTGGGCAGGGGCCAGGTCACCTATCTGAGACCATGACAGGAGTTTGAATTTTATTTTAATTAGAATAAGAGTCATAGCAGTTGGGATTCTTCTTGCAAACATGGAAGGACTCTGGCCAATTTAAGAAAAGGAATGGACTGAAAAAGCAGCTCATAGAACCACCAAGAAGGCTGATCGATTAGGCTTAGAAAAACACACAACCACTCTGTGAGGTTGGGCAGTCAGCAAAACAGGCAGAATCACCTCCCAGAGCTGGTGCAGAGGGCATGCCCCAACCAGAGTGACTATGTTGCCCAGGCTGGTCTGGAACTCCTGGGCTCAAGTGATCCTCCTGCCTTGCCCTCCCAAACTGCTGGGACTACAGGTGTGAGCCACTGTATGGGGCTTCACTCACATTCTTGACAGCCAGATTCAAGTTCTGAAGAATATTTATTTTAATCAACTTTCAAAACTCTTAAGTCCTGATCAACGAAAAGGGAGAAAAAGCAAATAAGTAGGCATGTATTGTATGTGGAAGGTGTTTCAAAATGGCCAGCCAGGACAGAAGACAGTAACTCTAGTGCACACACCATTTCACTCAGGGAAAGTCACAAAAGTCAGCCACAACCCCAGGCTATGAAAGGAGTCAAGGTGGCTGTTACAGGCCAGGTGAACACAACTTTAAATGGCATCAGTTCAAGACCATTACATTGTGGGACTGGAAATAGTTACTAGATTATTTCTGGGAGTAGTAGAAGTAGTGAAGTATCAATATGAAAACAGTTGAGATGTCCGCCTTATTTAACCCTTAAACCAGAGGTTTTCAATTGTGGCTGCACATTAGAAGCACCTGGGAATCTTAAAACAACAACAACAATAACAACAAACAATGGAAACCAACATCTCCAGGGAAAGCCCAGGGCCTCAGCTGTTTCGAGGGCTCCCTGGGGTTGGGAATCATTCCCAAAGCTTGGTGCTCACTGACTTGGGAAGGCGAGAGGTTTGAAATTCAAGCAGCCAGGCAATTTCTGTGCAAGGCCTGCCAATGCTTTGGACATCTCTTCATTATTTACAGTTCTGAGTTCAAAGAATTTTTAAGACTTAAAAATTACCAGATCCACACGAGGTCAGGAGATCGAGACCATCCTGGCTCACATGGTGAAACCCCGTCTCTACTAAAAAATGCAAAAAATTAGCCAGGCCTGGTGGCGGGCGCCTGTAGTCCCAGCTACTCGGGAGGCTGAGGCAGGAGAATGGTGTGAACCCGGGAGGCGGAGCTAGCAGTGAGCTGAGATGGCGCCACTGCACTCCAGCCTGGGCGGCAGAGCAAGACTCCATCTCAAAAAAAAAAAAAAAAAAATTACCGGATCCAAATTTTTGCTTGATCTATTCTGGTGGGTAGTATCACAAGCCTTTATTTTGTTGTTGTTGTTGTTGTTTTACAAATTTACATTTTAATTGCCTTTATTTATTTATTTGAGACGGAGTTTTGTTCTTGTTGCCAAGGCTGGAGTGCAGTGGCTCAGTCTTGGCTCACTGCAACCTCCGCCTCCCAGGTTCAAGCGATTATCCTGACTCAGCCTCCCGAGTAGCTGGGACTACAGGCACGCACCACCACACCTGGCTAATTTTTGTATTTTTAGTAGAGACAGGGTTTCACCATGTTGTCTAGGATGGTCTTGAACTCCTGACCTCAGGTGATCCACCCACCTCGGCCTCTCAAAGTGCTGGGATTACAGGCATGAGCCACTGTGTCCAGCCTGCCTGTCTTTACAAAGAAAAAATAATTAAGCCTTGAGAATTTGTAATAGTTATATTTTTCTTTGTAACCATAATCTTTAGGCTTTTAATAACATCTAGTTTGTAACTCAGCTTAATTTTTTTTCTCTGCTAAGGTATGAGGGTAGGGTGTGTAACTGTAAATTTGTAATTTATACTGAGGGTATGAGTTGGGCATGGCAGGGAAGCCGCTGGGACCCTACAGTGGACTATTTGTCATTCTTCAGGACAAAGGGAATGACAGCAGCCAGCGCTTCCTGCCTTGTACTCACACACTGGAGTGTGCTGAAGCGTACTGAGGAGGCGGGGCCGTCTCAGATGCCCCATCCTGCTCCTGACTTCGCAAGCTGCCACTCTGGGCAGTGCCAGCACAGGGGGAGCAGACACAAGCTCAGTTGCTCAGCGAGTTCTGTGGGCTTTGCAACCATTGGAAACTCCAGAAACCTTAGCTTCACAGCTTGGAGAAAAGGAAAGTTTTGGTTGTCAGCGTACTTAAGGGTGGTCCTAAAAAGGCTGCCTGCAGAGAGCACATTTTAGTAGGATTGGGATGGGGCACACCTAGCCTGTGGACCAGGCCCTGAGAAATAGCAGCCTGTCGGAGGGGGGAGGGGGGGGGTCAGGAGATTCACAGAAAGAGTGAGTATAATGAAGAGAGCTGAATTCCTGATTAGAAAGAAGTTTTTTATTGTTGTTGTTGTTTGGTTTTTGTTTTTTTTTGAGATGGAGTCTTGCTCTGTCGCCCAGGCTGGAGTGCAGTGGCGCAATCTCGGCTCACTGCAAGCTCCGCCTCCTGGGTTCACGCCATTCTCCTGCCTCAGCCTCCCGAGTAGCTGGGACTACAGGCGCCCGCCACCATGCCCGGCTAATTTTTCTTTTCTTTCTTTTTTTTTTTTTTTTTTTTTTTGTATTTTTAGTAGAGACGGGGTTTCACCGTGGTCTCGATCTCCTGACCTCGTGATCCTCCCGCCTCGGCCTCCCAAAGTGCTGGGATTACAGGCGTGAGCCACCGCGCCCGGCCAGGTTTTTAATGGAGTGTGCCAGACATTATGGAGCTTTCTCTCCCTCTTTTTATCTTCAGCCACGGTTTATCTCCACTGCCTTCCTCGGAATCCTAGAACTGTATTTCCCAGACCCTCTTGCCTCCAGGGTTCCAGGATTTACATTCTGCCAAGGACCAAGTTTAGGTACTCCTGCATTATTTGAAAGACAAAGGGATGCTGAGGCCGCAAGCAGGGGGCATGTGGGGACCTCAGCACACCTGAGGCCTTGCAGCCACCTCCAGGCACCCGCTGCGAGGCTGCCCCTCCCTGATGGGCGTTTGAGCATCATGGAGGTTTCTGACCAGGGAACAGGGGGCAGCAATTTCCTAGGTCCCCGTCCCACAGCTGCCATGATGAACCTGGAAACTAACACCTTACTTTCCTGGATTTTTTCATGCTACTTAGCATCTTTCTTCATGCTATTTTGACAAACTTCCCTGGATTTTTGCTCCTTTAGACCTGCCAGCAGTTTTTACAGTATCTGATTCCGTAATTTAAATCCCTTTCTGCTTAAAATATCTAGAATGGTTTGTTTTTCCAATTGAACACTGCGTGTTTGGTGCCAGAAGTGGCCCCAGGAAACAACTCTCAAATGTGGGTGTCTCAGTCTGTTCAGGCTGCTGTAGCAAAACAGCTTAGACTGAGTAATTTATATACAACAGAATGTCTTGCTCACAGTTCTGGAGGTGGGGAAGTCCATGATCAAGGAGCCAGGTATTCAGTGTCTGGTGAGGGCCCGTTCCTCTTAGATGGCACCTTCTATGTGTCCTCACATGGCAGAAGGGCAAAAAAGGGCAAACAATAGCCAGGCATGGTGGTGGGTGCCTGTAATCCCAGCTACTCGGGAGGCTGAGGTCTGAGAATTGCTTCAACCCGGGAGGTGAGGTTGCAGTGATCTGAGATCACGCCACTGCACTCCAGCCAGGTGACAGAGGGAGACAGAGGGAGAGCCAGGTGCAGTGGCTCACTCCTGTAATCCCAGCACTTTGGGAGGTCGAGGCAGACGGATCACCTGAGGTCGGGAGTTCAAGACCAGCCTGACCAACATGGAGGAACCCCGTCTCTACTAAAAATACAAAATTAGCTGGGGGTTGTGGCACATGCCTGTAATCCCAGCTACTCAGGAGGCTGAGGCAGAAGAATCACTTGAACCTAGGAGGCAGAGGTTGCACTGAGCCAAGATCGCACAATTGCATTCCAGCCTGGGCAACACACCTGTAATCCCAGCACTTTGGGAGGCCAAGGTGGGTGGATCATGAGGTCGGGAGATCGAGACCATCCTGGCCAACATGGTGAAACCCCATCTCTACTAAAAATACAGAAATTAGCTGGGTGTGGTTGGCACATGCTTGTAATCCCAGCTACTTGGGAGGCTAAGGCAGGAGAATCGCTTGAACCTGGGAAGCAGAGGTTGCAGTGAGCAGAGATCACACCACTACACTCCAGCCTGTAACAGAAACAAGGACACTAATCACATTCATGAGGGGTCCATCCTCATGACCTGATCATTTACCAATGATCTCAACTCTCAATACCAACACAGTGGGGACTATTCAACATAGGAATCTGGCAGGGGGCAGGGGACGGGGAGTAGGGGGGAGGGGCGGAGGTTGTGGGGGCGGGGCGGGGAACAAACCCTAAGGCCAAAGCAGTGAGGTTCTGGGGTTGGCTGTCTGAGGTGGTTGGGTTGGAAGGCAGTGGCAAGCTCCTCTTGGTGGAAATGGGATCCTGGAGGGGCATAGCATGCAGTGATCACACAGTGACCTCAATTATTATCTGTGTGTGCCAGGAATAAAGGCAATGCTTTGTGAATGCAGGTGGCCACTGGGAGAGACACAATGGTGGGAATGGTGCCTACTGGGATTGAGGAGGGAGCCTCAGCCTCCCAAAGTGCTGGGATTACAGGCGTGAGCCACCGTGCCAGGCCAAATTTTTTTTAAGTATAGGAAAATATCTATAATACAGCTCATAAAATATTATCCATAATGTAAGAAAATGCATAGGAAAAGTGGGAGACATATTCTCTTTTTTTTGACACATATTCTAAGAAAAATATAACATATTGACAAAAGGGCTAATATCTTTTTTTTTGAGACAGTCTTGCTCTGTCACCCAGGCTGGAGTGCAGTGGTGCGATTTCAGCTCACTGCAAGCTCTACTTCCTTGGTTCATGCCATTCTCCTGCCTCAGCCTCCCAAGTAGCTGGGATTAAAGATGGACACCACCATGCCCAGCTAATTTTTTTGTATATTTAATAGAGACAGGGTTTCACCATGTTAGCCAAACTGGTCTCGAACTCCTGACCTCAGGCAATCCGCCCGCCTTGGCCTCCTAAAGTGTTGGGATTACAGTCATGAGCCACCGCGCCCGGCCAATATCTTTAATATGTAAAGAATTCATAAGAAAAAAACCTCCAACTCCAATGGAAAAAGAAAACAAAAATTGAATTCATCCACTTGATAAATATTTATTGAATACTTCCTGCATTTGAGGCTCTGTTTAGGCTCTGCGGATGTTCAGTAAACAAACGAGAAAAAAACTCTGTCCCAGTGAAGTTTATAGTCATATGAAGAAGACAGGCAATAAAAAGAAGAAAATAAATAAGTGAATAATAGATCATGTTACAAAGCGGCCACGCATGGTGGCTCATACCTGTAATCCCAGCACTTTGGGAGGCCGAGGTGGGCAGATCAGTTGAAGTCAGGAGTTTGAGACCAGCCTGGCCAAAATGGTGAAACCCAATCTCTATTAAAAATTTAAAAACTAGCTGGTGTGGTGGCGCATGCCTGTAATCCCACCTGCTTGGGAGGCTGAGGCACGAGAATCACTTGAATCTGAAAGGCAGAGGTTGCAGTGAGCCAAGATCATACCACTGCACTTCACCCTGGGCAACAGAATGAGATTCTGTCTCAAAAAAAAAGAAAAGAAAAAAAGAAAAAAAAAGATTATATTACGAAGTGATCATTGTGGAAAAGGTAAAGCAGGGTAAGGGGCTTGGAGTGTTTGGGTAGGCATAGATGTTGCATTTTTAAGTGGGGACATTGGCCTAGCATGGTGGCTCACACCTGTTATCCCAGCACTTTGGGATGCTGAGGCAGGTGGATCACTTAAGGTCAGGAGTTCGAGACCAGCCTGGCTAACATGGCAAAACTGTCTTTACTAAAATAAAAAATTAACTGGGTGTGATGCGCATCTGTAGTCCTAGCTACTCAGAAGGCTGAGGTGGGAGGATAACGTGAGCCTGGGAGTTTGAGGTTGCAGAGAGCTATGATCGTGCTACTACACTCCATTCTGGGCGACAGAGCGAATAATCCCACTTCATAAAAATCAATCACCATAAGCAAAGTTAAAAAACAAATGACATGGCTGGGCATGGTGCATGCCTGTAGTCCCAGCTACTTGGGAGGCTGAGGCAGAGGGGATCACTTGACCCCAGGAGTTCAAGGGTGCAATGAGCCCTGATTGTGCCACATCACTCCTGCTGGATGACAGAGCAAGACCCTGCCTATAAGCAGCAAACAAACGACAAACCAGAAAAAGATACTGGAAACTATGCCACAGACACGGGGCTATTCTAACTTATTATTATTATTATTATTATTTTAATTTCTATTTTTTTAGATTTTTTTGTAGAAACAAGGTTTCACCATGTTGCCCAGGCTGGTCTCGAACTCCTGGGCCCAAGCAATCCTCTCATCTTGGCCTCCCAAAGTGCTGGGATTGCAGGTGTGAGCCAATCTGTCCGGCCCTCTCTGACTTATAAGGAGTTCTTAGAAATAGAAAAGATTAATCCAAATGAAAAATGGGCAACGGACACAGTTTATAGGACAAGAAATGCAAATGGCCCTGGAATCAATGAACGGATGCTCAACCTCTCTCATGTAAGAGAAAAGTAGGCACATTAAAACTTGACGGAAATACTGCTTTCTACCTATTGTATCAGCAAAAACCCAAACATTGAAGAAACAGGAGCTTTCCTAAGTTGCTGATGAAAATGTAAAATGTTACCACCCCAATAGGGAACACTTTGTCAATGCAGTATTTAATCCAACTTAAAAATATGTTTGACTCTGCAACCCCTTTTCTGAGTACTAATCATTCAGATACACAAACACGTATACAAAAGGCTATGGTTACAAGCTTGACACAACAAAAGACTTTTAACTAAAAAACCCAAATGCTCATCCGTCAGAGTTTGGTTAAATAAACTATGGCCCATTCACAAAAAGGAATATAATGCAGCAGTAAAAAATAATGAGGATATTATCATTGTCCAGGATATACCGTTAAATGAACAAAAGCAACGTGCTGAGTATTGTAGACAGAGCGCTACATTTTATTTATAAAACGGGGAGGGGGAGGAGTAAGTAAGCACATTTGCATTGGTTTGTTCATGAATGAACATAGGAAAGGTCCATGAGGAACTAATACAAGTAGCAACCTATAGAGACTGTATACCTTATTTTATGTATGTATATGTATATATACACATAAATATAATTATTAATATTTTATACTTATTGTACTTATTTTATAAACCTTATATTTACTAATAAAACATTTATTATTAATAAAAATATTTTATTTATTATTAATACAATAAATTAGTAATATTAATCATGTAATATATTAATATATAAATAATATATGAAAATACATTTAGTTATATTTTAAAATACTTTTTTTTTTTGAGATGGAGTCTTGCTCTGTTGCCCAGGCTGGAGTGCAGTGCTATAATCTCGGCTCACTGCAACCTCCGCCTCCTGAGTTCAACTGATTCTCCTGCCCCAGCCTAAAGAGTAGCTGGGATTGCAGGCACACACCATCACGCCTGGCTACTTTTTGTATTTTTAGCAGAGACAGGGTTTTGCTATGTTGGCCAGGCTGATCTCGAACTCCTAACTTCAGGTGATCTGCCTGTCTTGGCCTCCCAAAGTGCTGGGATTACAGGTGTGAGCCACCTCACCCGGCCTAAAAATACTATTTTTGAACCATGTAGGCATATTAACCACTCAAGCAAGAAATAAAAACAAAAAATGAAAAAGCAAAGCAATGCTGAGTAAACTGAGATTGTGTTTGAGATTTAGCTTAATTGTTGATAGTTTATGCTCGTAATATATCTCCCCATTTGAAGAGGTCCTGTGTATTGGAGGAAAGAAGAGTCCCAGATCACATGGAAGAAACATGAAATTAGAAAAGATAAACCATTGCCTGTGATTGCAAGTCGCAGGACACTTCATCATTCCTTCCTCCTGTACCCACTTTTTTTTTTTTTTTGAGACATGGTCTCATTCTGTCTCCCAGGATGGAGTGCAGTGGCACGATCTCAGCTCACTGTTGGCTCCACCTCCCAGGCTCAGGTGCGTGCCACCATACCTAGCTATTTTTGTATTTTTGTAGAGATGGGACCTCATTATGTTGCCCAGGCTGGTCTACAGCGATCCTCCTGCCTTGGCCTCCCAAAGGGCTGGTATTACAAACATAAGCCACTGCACCCAGCCACCCACAAAATCTTGAATGATGATTTCCTGAATCTTTCAAGCTATTCTAATTATTTGTTACCATGTCAGTCTTTCTAGACCAATGCCTGGCACAGAGTTAAGTGGCACTTGCCCAGTGTTCTTTCTTTTCTTTCTTTCTCCAGGATGGTAGGGTCTGTTTTATTTTTCCTGCATCCTAGGGCATAGCTTGTGCCCGAGATCTAACATTCAACAAATGTTGGTTGAAACTGTGTATGAATGAATGAATGAGTGGCCAACAAATTGGTCCTACCTATTACACCTAAGAACATATGGAAAAAGTAAATATGAAGCAAAGGTGGTTACGTTAGTTACGTCTTCAATTAGACTTCTAGGAACAAGGTAAAAATTCTCAAAACTTGATCTATGTTATAAATTTCATGTGCGCAGAACTTGTCATTGCTAAGGACATGATGTCATCATAGCTTTATAAATAGAATGGGAATCTTTAAGATCTTCCACTTTAGCTTTGAATATACTACAAAAGGTACAGTAGTTTCTTGACAGTGCTTAAAAGTGTAGTTACAAGGGACAAGCAGTAATTATAGATCAGTACCATCAGGCTGTGCCTCGACTGCAGTCCAGCATGGCTCCTGGTGGCCTGCCACAGAGACAAGGCAAAGCTGGAATTCCCCAGCTGAAAATGTGGCAGCCGCTAGGGAGCAGCCACTGGGTGGGAGGGGTGCTGCCTCCCAAACAGAAAGTTCAGTGAAAAATCTCCATTCCTGGGGCGACTGGGTGGTCCCAACTGGTTAGGGCTGAGGTGAGTGACAGGAAATACTGAGCATGGTGTCTTTCCGATTCTTAATTTATGAATAAATACCATGCTGAACTCCCACACTTTTGCTTTCCAAACCCAGGTAATGCAAATGCAGATTCTCAGTCATTTTAATTTTGCTTACATTCACCATTTTTCCATGACCACTTGTGTGGATTTACATAAATTTCAAAAATGTATCTGTTTATAATGCCTATATAAAGATGGCTTTAGGCTTTTGGATGTGTTCATTGAGTGAAAATAAAAATAAGTGAAATAACGAGTAAAAATGGAAATAAGAAACTGGGAGGCACCAGCCTGGGCAACATAGTGAGACCCTCAAAAAAAAAAAAAAAAAGGAAAGAAAAGAAAAACCCCAAGACAAACAAACAAAGGAAGCATTGTGTAGTGCTCTGAGGCCAGCTGCCTGGATTTGCTCATGGTTCTCCGCTTGCTAACTCTGGGTGACCTTGGGGAATTTACTTAGTCCTGTGGTTTGAATGTGTCCCCTCTAAAACTCAGGTGTTGCCAATGTGACAGTATTAAGAGGTAGGCCTTTAAGAGGCCTTTAAGACCATGAGGACTCCTTCCTGGTTAATGGGATTAAGGCCCTTATAAAAGAGGCTTCATGTAGCATTTGACCATTTGCCTGTCTACCCTCTGCCATATGAGGACACAGCATCCCTCCCCTCCAGAGGATACAGCCCTCACCAGATCACCAGATGCCATTGCCTTGACCTTGGACTTCCCAGCCTCCAGAACTGTGAGAAATTCCTTTGCATATTACCCAATCTCAGGTATCCTGCTATAGCAGCACAATACGGACCAAGACACTTGGCCTTTTCATGCTTCAGAGTTCTCATCTATAATAGAGAAATAATCATGGCAGCCTCATAAGATTGCTAAGAGGATGCGGTTCAATGAGTTAATATTTGTAGAACACTAACGACAATGTCTGACACTTAGGAAATGCTGTTAAGTGCCATGTGTTAGGTGTGAGGGTAGTGGGGCAACTACTTTTTGTGCTTGTGTGACAGCAGTTTTGTGAGATACGTTTTTAGGAATCTGGCTTTGATTAGTTATTGGCTTTAATATCAGTTTTGTTCTATAAAAAGGCCCACTAACTCGTATGATGTCTGTTGGCCAAAGTAGCAGGAAATGGGAGTCTCAGAAAGATTAACTGCAGAGTCAAAGCTTTCCATAGACAGCATAGAAAGCTGCTGCTCATGGTTGTGCAAACTGTGTTTTGCACCACTCTGTGTGAGCCCCGTCCCATTGTAGTTGTCATCAAATAGGACAGTGACTATGACCGTGTCCAGTAGCATGTGGTAAGGGGTCTGAAGAAAGGCTTGCCTTTTTCTTTCTTTCTTTTTTGAGATGGAGTCTCACTCTGCCACCTAGGCTAGAGTACAATGGCGCAATCTCAGCTCACTGCAACCTCCACCTCCTGGGTTCAAGTGATTCTCCTGCCTTAGCCTCCCAAGTAGCTGGGATTACAAGTGTGTGCCACCACACCCAGCTAATTTTTGTATTTTTAGTAGAGTCAGGGTTTTGCTATGTTGGTGAACAGGTTGGTCTCGAACTCCTGACCTCAAGTGATCTACCTGCCTTGGCCTCCGCAAGTGCTACTATTACAGGTGTGAGCCACCGCGCCGGCTGGCTTGCCTTTTTCTGGTTGGGTAAAAGTGTTGGTTGGCTAGCAAGGAGCATGGAGGAGCACTGGGGTGGAGTAAATGCCCTCGGGCAGAAGCTTCAGGGACTGCAGGGGGATGGGAAGCGGGGAGCAGGACCACAGGGAGGAAGGGTAACACGATAGCAATGTGAGGGCTTCCCAGGCTGATGTCAATGCACCCACATGCCTGACCACCTGTAGGGGATGGCCCTGGGTGCTTCTACCAAGGTACTCAGCATCTCTGCAGCCCACTTGCCACAAGACTACATCCCGCACTATACTTTGAATAAATCAGGAAGTTTGCCAGTAGGCTGAGTCTCCCATGTGATGTGTCACTCTGACCACCCACAGGCTAGCCCGTGGCTACCCAAGTGTGCTCTGATGCCTGGCTGGCCTCACGTCCTTGCACCTCATCTCCTTTTTCAGCCTCCCCTTCTAAGCTTCTTTTCTCAGGAGGACCCTTTCTTCAGGGAACACCAGAGGGAGAAGAAATAACCATCATCAACAATGGGTAAAGCCATTATGAGTGTGACCCCTTTCACTGAGTTAACAAAGAACAAAGGGTGAATTGCGATGCTGACTGGATCATATGGGTCACCTTTCCTTCAAACTTCAAACAACCCTGGGCATTTTTAAATCGAGGGTGTGACACAGTAGATGAACTAATACCAGTGATATTCCTTGGCCAATAAGAAATCAAGAATTGACAATTAGGTATCTGGGTTTTTAAAAATTGTGGTTAAAAACATCTAACGTAGGATTTATCACTTAACCATTGTTAAGTGTACAGTTCAGCAATGTTACGGATATTTATATCATTGTGAAACAGATCTCCAGAAGCTTTCCATCTTGTAAATGGAAGCTGTGCTCATTAAACAACAAGGCCCCCATGTCCCTCCCCCCAGCCCCTGGCAACCACCATTAGGCACCTCATTAAGTGTAATGATACTGTATTCATCATTTTCTCTCTCTCTCTCTCTCACACACACACACACACACACACATCCCTATTCTTAGCTCAGGCTGCTATAGCAAATTACCATAGACTGTGTGGCTTAAACAACAAACATTTATTCTCACAGGTCTGGAACCTGAAAGTCAGAGATCAGGATGTCAGCATGGCTGGAGTTCTTGGTGACACCTTCTTCCTGGCTAACAGAACGTTGATTTCTTGTTGCCTCCTCACATGGCACAGAGAGAAAGAGACAGAGACACAGAGAGAGAGGGGACGCTCTCTTATTCTCTTCTTATAAGAGCATTAAACCCATTCATGAAGGCGCAATTCTCACGACCTAATTATTTCCCGAAGGCCCCACCTCCTAATACTATGAAAATGGAGGTTAGAATGTCAACATGCGAATTTTGGGGGGCACACAGACATTCTGTCCATAACAGATATGCATATATTTTGTACATACATGTATAGGAGTCTTCCTCCTTTTTTTCTTCTTTTAATTCTTTAGAGTTTTCTATTGCAGGCCAAGGGAAAAATGCTCCGTTAATGTATTTTACATCTTTGACTTTGTTGGTTGGAGGTACCCCAGGATGGAAACACAGCTTAAGTAATGTCACCTGCTCCAAATGCAATCCATACAAATTGCACCCCGTGTTCAGAAACCAGGCCTTTTGAACCAGCAGGCCACCATCAGAAAAAGAAAAATACGAACCTTAAGCCAAAATGAACTGAAAGATTGCAACACCTTAAAGGAGGCCTATTAAGGATAAAACTAGGCCAAGCACCTGTAATCCTAGCACTTTGGGAGGCCAAGTTAGGGGAATCACATGAGCCCAGAAGTTTAAGAACTACCTGGGCAACACAGGAAGACCCCATCTCTACTAAACACACAAAAAATTAGCCTGGCATGGTAGCGTGTGCCTGTAGTCTCAGCTTCTCAGGAGGCTGAGGCAGGAGGATCACTTGAGCCCAGGAGTTTGAGGCTGCAGTGAGCTGTGATCACCACTGCACTCCAGACTGGGCAACAGAGCGAGATTCTGTCTCAAAAAAAAAAAAAAAGATAAAAGTATGCCATTTATCGTGGCAAGAAGAAAGATCCATTAGAAGGCACACATGAGACGCTGAGACTTTGAGGATGGATGCTTTGATGAATTGCAAAGGCAGAGAAAGATGGCAGGATTAGTTTCCACTTGAGTAGGGGTTTGTTTATCCCACATATCTGAAGTTGCAGACAACATACCCAGTGTTTCTCTGAATTGGGGGCGGGGTGCTGCACTGCCTCTAAAGTGAGCCTTGACAAACGGAGTGGAGCAGTGATCTCATCCTTATGTGCCACGAGCCCAGGTTGGCAGGCAGCGCCGCGGGAGAGGGTGGGGTCTCCAGGATGCTGGCCACCAGCACTTCAGGAGGACTAAAAGGACCAAGCACAGATTTGGAGTTTCCTTTGCATCACGTTACGGTTAAGAGTCTTTCTGTTTCAGCCGGGCGCAGTGGCTCACGCCTGTAATCCCAGCACTTTGGGAGGCCAAGGAAGGCGGATCACCTGAGGTCGGGAGTTTGAGACCAGCCTGACCAACATGGAGAAACCCTGTCTCTACTAAAAATATAAAATTAGCCGGGCATGGTGGCGCACGACTGTACTCCCAGCTACTCGGGAGGCTGAGGCAGGAGAATTGCTTGAACCCGGGAGGCGGAGGTTGCAGTGAGCCAAGATCCCGCCATTGCATTCCAGCCTGGGCAACAAGAGCAAAACTGAATCTCAAAAAAAAAAAAAAAAGAAAGAAAAGAGTCTTTCTGTCTCCTCACTGCCCCCTTAGCCCCTTGGTGGCAAGGGCAGTGTCTCATTCTGCTTGGTGCTGCTTCCTGCCAGCTCCATCGCCTGCACACAGCTGCTGCGCAGTAAACACAGGGTATACTCAGCGGGGTGGCCTCGAAGGCTTCATCACACCAGGGACTCTCCCCCACATGTCTAAAGGATGGATGGGACATCTGTGCTTTCCTCCTGAGCCCCCTGCAGCCACTCACCATTTGCCAACTTTATTCTACTTACCCCTTTAGCCTAACATAGAGGACCAAACTCAAGCAACTTACCACGTGGCTTACCCCACGTGGCTCAGCACATCCACAGACAGCTAGAAGGGAAACCAGGACTGGCTCAGCCCTGTGGCTGAGCCCTTTCCTCTAAGGCTCCTGTCTCCAGGCCAGTTTCCATATATAGGCTTCTTTCTGCTTCCCGGTTTTTCTGTGGCCTTAATGGGGGAACTCATCCTAGCGACCATTCAGTAAAAGTCCAGGGCAAGACAGGTGCAGTGGCTCACGCCTGTAATTCCAGCACTTTGGGAGGCCAAGGCAGGTGAATCACTTGAGCTCAGGAGTTCAAGACCAGCCTGGGCAATATAGTAAGACCTCATCTCTATGTTTAAAAAAGTCCAGGGCAAGGCCGGGCATGGTGGATCACACCTGTAATCCCAGCACTTTGGGAGGCTGAGGCAGGTGGATCACGAGATCAGGAGTTTGAGACCAGCCTGGGCAATACGGTGAAACCCCATCTCTACTAAAAATGCAAAAATTAGCTGGGAGTGATGGCACATGCCTGTAGTCCCAGCTACTCGGGAGGCTGAGGCAGAAGAGTCGCTTGAACCCAGGAGGCGGAGGTTGCAGTGACAAAGCAAGACTCCATCTCAAAAAAAAAAAAAAAAAAGTCCATAGCAAAATGTCTACAGTTGAGTCCAAGACTTGGGGAATCTAAGAGATTAAACCTATTTAAGGGTAACAGTAGTGATGAGTGGGGACTTCCATCTAAAACTCCCACACAGTCTATTAAGCAAATACCTACTGTGTTTTAACACACAGGCTACATTGCTGTAACAAGAAGATAGAAAAACAAAGGCCTAAATAATAGAGGAGCTCTTTTTTCTTTCGCGTACAGTCCAGATGTGGTGGCCCAGGCTCGTGGGACAGCTCTGCCATCCTTCTCTGGGGGAAGGCTCTGGTTGTTGACGTTTCCTGCAAAAAAGCAGGAGAAGGGGCAATGGGGGGAAGCCCTCACCGTCATTTGCAAGGATGTTGTCCACGTCACTTCCAATCACATCTCAGTGCAGGAACTCAGTCACAGAGCCACCGTGCGCTGTGGGCGAGTCACAGGCTGCATGGCCATGGCCCTGCTAAAATCCATGGCCCTAGCCCCGGTCATTCCTTGCCCTCCCCTTCACACCAAGATACCCTTGTCCCCAGTATAACACATGATATAGTACAGATGCCCCTGACGTTCAACTTAAGATTTTCGACTTTGTGGTGGCGTGAAAGCAACACTCATTCAGTAGGAACCATATGTACTTGGAATTCTCATACAGCCCTTCTGTGTTCACTTTCAGCACCGTATTCAATAAATTGTATGAGATATTCAACACTTCATCACAAAATAGGCTTTGCGTTAGATGATTTCCCCAACTGTAGGCTAATGTAAGTGTTCTGTGGATATTAAGGTAGGCGAGGCTAAGCTATGATGTTCAGTAGGTTAGGTGTCTTTTTTTTTTTTTTTCTGAGACGGAGTCTTGCTCTGTCACCCAGGCTGGAGTGCAGTGGCGTGCTCTCAGCTCACTGCAACCTCTGCCTCCCGGGTTCAAGTGATTCACCCACCTCAGCCTCCTGTGTAGCTGGGACCACAGGTGTGCGCCACCACACCCAGCTAATTTTTGTATTTTTAGTAGAGATGGGGTTTCACCATGTTGGCCAGGCTGGTCTCAAACTCCTGACCTCAAATTATCTGCACGCCTCGGCCTCCCAAAGTGCTGGGATTACAGTTGTGAGCCACTGTGCCCAGGTAGGTGTCCTTTTTTTTTTTAAGAGACGGATCTTGCTGTGTTGCCCAGGCTGGAGTGTGGTGGCTATTCACAAGTGTGATCACAGCACACAGTGAACTCCTGGCCTCAAGTGGTCCTCCTGACTTAGCCTCCTGAGTAGCTGGGATCATAGGCTCATGCCACCACACCTTGTTTAGGTTAAGTGTATTAAATGCATTTTTTTTTTTTTTTGAGACGGAGTTTCACTCTTGTCACCCAGGCTGGAGTGTAATGGCACGATCTCAGCTCACTGCAAACTCCACCTCCTGGGTTCAAGCAATTCTCCTGCCTCAGCCTCCCAAGTAGCTGGGATTACAGGTGTGCGCCACCATGCCCAGCTAATTTTTGTATTATTATTAGAGATGGGGTTTCACCATGTCGGCCAGGCTAGTCTCAAACTCCTGACCTCAGGTGATCCGCCCGCCTCGGCCTCCCAAACTGCTGGGATTACAGGCGTGAGCCACTGCGCCTGGCCTTGCAACTGGGATTCATTTGAGAATGCGTGGGGCCCCAGGACAACAGGTGTAAATAGGGCTTGTTCTATGCAAACCAGGTCCTGGTCAGGCTCTCTGGTCACCCTTGCCATAGCCTGGCTCAGGGCTCCCTCCCTCCTGCCTGGTGGACAAGTTTCCTGCCTGGCCTCCCAGGTCCCAGGTTTGCCTTCTCCCTTCCAGTCTCCACACTACAGCCCAGGCATCTGCTTAATCCATCAAGCTAATCATGGCATTCCTGGCTCCAAACCACTCAGTGCTTCTTGGTCATCTTAAACTTTCAATTACATCATTGTCATCACGTCTTAAATCATTAATTACTTTTGCTGTTTGTATTAGTCTGTTCCTGCCACTGTAACAAAATACCTGAGACTAGGTAATTTATAAACAACAGGCTGGACACGGTGGCTCACACCTGTAATCCCAGCACTTTGGGAGGCCGAGGCGGGTGGATCACCTGAGGTCAGAAGTTCAATATCAGCCTGGCCAACATGGCAAAACCTCGTCTCTACTAAAAATACAAAAATTAGCCAGGCATGGTGGCGGGCACCTGTAATCCCAGCTACTCAGGAGGTTGAGGCTGGTGAATCGCTGGAACCGGGGAGGCAGAGGCTGCAGTGAGCTGAGATCGTGCCACTGCACCCCAGCCTGGGTGACAGTGCAAAACTCCATCAAAAAAACAAAACAAAGCATAAAAAACACCAGAACTTTATTTCTCACAGTTCTTTTTTTTTTTTTTTTTTCAACCAATACACTTGATGTCTCAAACTCTATTTCTCACAGTTCTGTGGAGGCTGGGAGGTTAGATCAGGGTGCTGGCAGGTGTGTGGTCTCCGAGGGTGACTCTGCTCCCAGATGCCACCTTGTGGCTGCATCTTCTGGAGCAGGCGGACTCTGCGTCCTCACATGGCAGAAGGCAGAAGAGACAAGACTTGAATGCCACGTGAACCCTTTTTAATAGGGCTCTTAATCCCATTCACTAGGGAGGAGCCCTCATGGTCTAATCACCTTTTAAAAGGCCACCTCTTAATATTATCACATTGGCCATTAAATGTCAACACCTGAAGTTTGAAGGGAACACATTCAAACAGTAGCATTGTTTTAGTTTAAATTATGTGAAGTTCTTCGTGCTGTATCAGTAACCTGTGGCTTTTGGATAGGTGTGGTGGCTCACACCTGTAATCCTAGCACTTTGGGAAGCTGAGGCAAGAGGATCACCCAAAAGTTCGAGACTAGCCTGGGTAACATAGTGAGACCCCCATCTCTACAAATACTAATAATATTAAATGTTGGCCGGGCGCAGTGGCTCACGCCTGTAATCCCAACACTTTGGGAGGCCGAGGTGAATCACCTGAGGTCAGGAGTTCGAGACCAGCCTGGCCAACATGGTGAAACTCCATCTCTACTAAAGATACAAAAATTAGCCGGGCGTAGTAGTGCATGCCTGTAATCCCAGCTACTCCGGAGGCTGAGGCAGGAGAATCACTTGAATCTAGGAGGCAGATGTTACAGTGAGCCAAGATCGCACCCCTGCACTCCAGCCTGGGCAATAGAGCAAGACTCTGTCTCAAAAAAAAAAAAAAAAAAAAAGGCCGGGCGCCATGGCTCACGCCTGTAATCCCAGCACTTTGGGAGGCCAAGGCGGGGGGATCACGAGGACAGGAGATCAAGACCATCCTGGCTAACATGGTGAAACACCGTCTCTACTAAAAGTAGAAAAAAAATTAGCCGGGCATGGTGGCGGGCGCCTGTAATCCCAGCTACTCAGGAGGCTGAGGCGGGAGAACGGCGTGAACCCGGGAGGCGGAGCTTGCAGTGAGCCGAGATCGCGCCACTGCACTCCAGCCTGGGCGACAGAGCCAGACTCGGTCTCAAAAAAAAAACAAAACAAAACTTAGCCGGGTGTGGTGGTATGCACCTGTAGTCCCAGCTACTTGGGAGGCTCAGATAGGAGGATATCGCTTCAGCCCAGGAATTCCAGGCTTCAGTCAGCTATGATCATGCCACTGCACTCCAGCCTGGGCAAGGGAGAGAGACCTTGTCTCTAAAAAACAAACAAAAAGACCAGAGTGGCTGCACCATTTTGCATTCCACCAGCAGTGAATGAGAGTTCCTGTTGCTGCACATCCTCTCCAGGTCATAAGTCTGTGCTCTGAATTTGGGCCATCCTAATTGGTGATGTTGATAGAATTAAACTTTGATGATGTCTCTGAAAAGCAACCTGACTCAGACTAGATAAAGGCTGGTAGAAACCTCAGAAAAGACTGAAGGGATCCCACAGCTCAGGGAGCCCAGAGCTCCTCAGGGCACAAGGGTAGTACAGAGGCCGTGGTAGGGTGAGGCTCCCGAGCATGTGGCCCGAGCAGCCTCGTGCTGTCCTGCACACCCTGCATGCCATGGGGAGAGCGCCTGAAGGAGCCTGGGCCCCATGAAAGGCACGTGGAGGTGGCTGAGAGAGGGGCCTTACGATAGGGACAAGAAGGACTCAGAAAACAGACACTTGGCCAGAGCCCATGGTGGAGCTGGGCTTCCTCTGCTAGGGGCTAGGAAAAGAACAGTGAGCAAGACTTAACTCAGGGCTCATGCCTTCTGGTCACAGGGCTGGCTGACCTCCTCAGAAGACATCAAACAAGTAGACAATTGTCATCGGGTGAAAAGCGCTATGCTAGGGAAGTTCAAAGTGTTGGGTTGGGGAAGGAGAACACCAGGGCAGCTTCATGGAATAAATGATTCTACATCGAGACTTAAAGGATAAATAGAGATTGCTGGGGGAAGGTGTGCAGGACTGGCCTTCAGACAGAGTTGAATATATGTGCAAAGGACAGAGGATGGAATGCTTAGGGGGCTGGCTACAGAGGAGAGTTGGGGTTGGCGAGTGAGCAGGAGCCAGTCATAAAGAACATAGGAAGTCCCAGTAAGAAAGTTGTATGTTATCCCGAGGGCACCGGGAAGCACTTGAGGGATTTATCTATCATCTATTTTTTAAAGTTTCCTGGTTTACTACTTAAACCTACAATGAAACTGCCAGTGAAAATTGTAAGATATAAACTAACTGTAAAAACGTGGGCCAGGCGCAGTGGCTCACGCCTGTAATCCCAGCACTTTGGAGGCCAAGATGGGCAGATCACCTGAGGTCAGGAGTTCAAGACCAGCCTGACCAACATGGTGAAACCCCCATCTCTACTAAAAATACAAAATTAGCTGGGCGTGGTGGCGCATGCCTGTAATCCCAGCTACTGGGGAGGCTAAGGCAGGAGAATCACTTGAACCCGGGAGGCAGAGGTTGCAGTGAGCTGAGATCGCGCCACTGCACTCCAGCCTGGGCAACAAGAGTGAAACTCCATCTCAAAATAAATAAATAAATAAAAATTTGCTATATCAAACACCATCAGTTTTTTTGTTTGTTTTGTTTTCTCCTTTTTTTTTTTTTGTAGAGATAGAGTGTCTCACTATGTTGCCGGGGCTGGTCTTGCACTCCTTGCTGAGCTCAAGCAATCCTCCCATCTCAGCCTACCAAATTGCAGTGAGCCACTATGCCCAGCCAACAGCCACTTTGGAAGACAGTTGATGGTTTCTTAGAAAACTAAACATACTGTTACTATACAATCCAGCATTTGTGCTTCTTTGTATTTACCAAAATAAATTGAAAACTTATGTCCACACAAAAACCTGCACATGGAATACAGCAGCTTTATTCACAACTGCCAAAACTTGGAAGCAACCAAGATGTCCTTCTGTAGGTGAATGGATAAACTGTGGTTCATCCAGACAATGGGATGTTATTCAGTGTTAGAATGAACTGAGCTATTAAACCATAAAAAACATGGAGGAACCTCAAATGTATATTGTTAAGCGAAAGCAGCCAATCTGCAAAGGCAACATACTGTATGATTCCAACTCTGACAACCTGGAAAGGCCAAAACTATGAATCACACAGAAAAGGTCTGTAAAAAATACACAAGAAAGAGGAATCTGAGTCCCATCAACAGGGATGGAGAAAGGAGGCGAAGCTTTACCTTCTTCCCCTCTGTATTATTTGAGTTGCTTTTTACAATGGGCATGTAATATCTTTTTCCTGTTTTAATTAAAATTAAATTAAAAATTACATTTGTAAGCTGATTTATTGCTTACAACATATTGTGGACATATGCATTTGTAATGGGAGCAGGGTATTTCATCCCAAGGATGTACCAAAAATATTAACTTAGACTCTATTTGATTTGTCTCAAATTTTAAAAATTTCAAATAAGGTGGGAGAAGTATTCTTTTTTTTTGAGACAGAGTCTCGCTCTTTCATCCAGGCTGAAATGAAGTGGTGTGATCTTGGCTCACTGCAACCTTTGTCCCCCTGGATTCAAGTGATCCTCCTGCCTCAGCCTCCCAAGTAGCTGGGATTACAGGCATGCACCACCGTGCCTAGCTAATTTTTGTATTTTTAGTAGAGACGGGGTTTCACCATGTTGGCCAGGCTGGTCTCGAACTCCTGACCTCAGATGATCCACCCACCTAGGCCTCCCAGAGTGCTGGGATTACAGGTGTGAGCCACCATGCCCAGCCTGAGAAGTATTCTTTTACATAATCTCTGCATACTGAAACCTTGGTTCTTATCATGGACATTTTCAAATATATGCAAGAATAGAGAGAATAGTACTATGACCCCGCAGGTATCTCATCTGGCTTCAACAAGTATCAAGTAGGGGTATGTCCTGGTTCATTTCTACCCCACCTACTTTCCCAATCCCAGATTATTTTGAAGAAATCCCAGAAATAATATACTTTTATCCATAAATATTTCAGTGTCACTAAAAGATAGGATTCTTCTAAAAACATAACCAAAATAACATTATTATACATAATTTTTTAAAACATTAATCCCTTGAGATTATCAAATTGGAAATCAGTGTTTAAATGTCCAATTGTCTCATAAAACTTTTTTAGTACATTTTTTTTTCTAATCAGGATCCAAATAAGAGCCCTATGAGTCCTGGTTGATAAGCTTCTTAATTAGTTTTTTTGTAGCAGCTTGATTGAGGTATCATTTCTATTCCATAAAAGTCACCCAACTTAATTTTCTTTTAATCCATAAATTCGCCCTCCATCTCTTTTTTTCCTTGCAAATTTTCAGATGAAGAAGCCAGGTTGTTTGTCCTGTGGAGTTTTTCGGCTCCTGGACTTTACCAATGGCAGCCTCACTTCAATGCATCACTTAGCAAGTTCCCCTATATTTCCCAGAAATTGATTGAGATGCTGCGTCAGATTTAAATTTAAAACTTTTACAAAAACACTTCACCAGTGGTGGTGTGCACTTTCACACAGAACATCTGCTCGGTTTTGTGTGCTTTGTGTGTGTGTGCCATTGGGTAGATCTCACACAAGGGCGGCATGTGGTGGTACTCTCATTTTTCTGTTCTTCATTAATCAGCTGGATTACTTTGTAAATAGGAGCTGCCCCTCTGTCAGCTCTCTGATTACCCAGTAGTACAGTTCATATTGGAAGCACAGAATAAATACTTACTGCTTTCCTTTTATTTGCCGGTTTTCAAAATTAAACGTTGGTTCCTAGCATTCTTCAAGGGTGAGCAACAAAGTTGTGGTCATCATTGTTTTTAGTCTCTTTTTGAATTCATAGATTTAGAAATTTTCAAATGTTTCCTTAGCCAGTGGCACTTTCAACTCCAGCCAGGGACTCACTGACATGGGCCTGTCAGTGTCTGATGGCTTCCCTGCCGCTTGGCACAAGGAGTTGTTCCAGGCTCATTTACACCCACTCACTCTGAACCCCAATGTGTCACAGACAAAAGAAGGCAGAGGGAAACTAATAAATAAAATTTAAAAAAAAAAACACAGCAGCTTAATTGGAAAAAACACTGGAGCAGGAGTCAGAATTTCTAGGTTTAAGTCCTGACTCTCTAACCTGTTAAGTATTTCATTTTAGACAATTGGTAAACTCTCTTCCTTTTTACTTTTTTCCCATTTGTACTGTTCCAACAGCAGAAACAACAACAGCAGTAATAATGATGACACCAGCCACAGTGGGGTTTTGTTGTTGTTGTTGTTGTTTTGTTTGTTTGTTTGAGACAGCGTCTTGCTCTGTCGCCCAGGCTGGAGTACAATGGCGTGATCTCAGCTCACTGCAACCTCTGCCTCCCGGGTTCAAGTGATTTTCCTGCCTCAGCCTCCTGAGTAGCTGGGATTACAGGCGTGTGCCACCACGCCCAGCTAATTTTTATATTTTTAGTAGAAACAGGGTTTCACCATGTTGGCCAGGCTAGTCTTGAACTCCTGACCTCAAGTGATTCGATTGTCTCGGCCTCCCAAAGTGCTGGGATTACAGGCATGAGCCACTGTGCCTGGCCCCAAATCTCCTTTTTTTTTTTTTTTTTTTGAGACAGAGTCTCGCTCTGTCCCCCAGGCTAGGTGCAGTGGCGCGATCTCAGCTCACTGCAAGCCCCGCCTCCCGGGTTCATGCCATTCTCCTGCCTCAGCCTCCCGAGTAGCTGGGACTACAGGCGCCCGCCACCACGCCCGGCTAACTTTATTTTTAGTAGAGACAGGGTTTCACCGTGTTAGCCAGGATAGTCTGGATCTCCTGACCTCGTGATCCGTCCGCCTTGGCCTCCCAAAGTTCTGGGATTACAGGCGTGAGCCACTGCGCCCCGCCCAAATCTCCTTTTTAAACTATATTGGATAGTGCCAGTGAAAATAAGACTGGTGAAGATGGATTTCTGGACATAGCACTAGAAAGCATGTAGGGAAACAAGCACACCCACAGAGTGCCGTGTGGAGGGCAAATCAGCATGACCTTCCGGAAGGTCACTAGACAACTGTAGCAAACTTTAAAAATGTACATTCTGGGCCGGGCGCTGTGGTTCATGCCTGCTTCCTCTCTCTTCCTCGCACTTAAGCTACCTGGTGTGTTTGTGGATTGACTGTACTCTGTTGCCTGACTCCTCAAAGCCGAGGCCTCTGTTTGCTGCACCGCCCCTCCCTGGCCTCCAGCGCGGCACCTGCTCCATCAGAGATTTGCTGAATGGGCAAATGAGTGCACAGAGGAGTAAGTCTCTTGGTGGTAGCACCGGTGATGTTCCTTTTCTTCCTTCTAGAAGGAAGTGTGTGCTCCAGTGTGAATGTTTGTGTGACCCCAGCCCCATTCACGTGTTGAAATCCTAACCCTCAGTGTGATGGTAGCAGGAGGTGGGGCCTGTGGAAGGTGATTAGGTCATGAGGGTGGAGCCTCCATGAATAGGATTTGTGCCCTTATAAAAGAAGCCCCAAAGGGCCACAGCTTGCGAGTCGCGGTGGCAGGGTCGAGTGGGTGGCGGCAGCTGACAGGCACTCCTCTCCCGATGGCAGCGGCTGGTGCCCAGCGAGGCGGGCAGCCACCAGCTCGTGTTCCCGCGCCCCAGCTCGCGTTCCCGCGCCCCAGCCCGCGAGGCGCCAGGGCTGCGCCAGGGCATGGAAGAGGGGCTAATGGACGCGAATTAATGAGGGTACCTACCACACGTGCAGCGCTGTGTCTCGCTGAGTTTTCTGAAGTTTCCTCCAAATAGGAAGAAGACCTCGGAAGAGATATTTCAGCACCTGCAGCACATAATGGACTTTGGCAAAAATGTCATGAAGGAGTTTTTGGGGGAGAACTATGTTCATTGTGGGGAAGTTGTTCAGCCACCTTTAGAGTTTGTGAAACAGCTTCGTTTAAAGATACAATCTGGGCCGGGCACAGTGGCTCACGCCTGTAATCCCAGCATTTTGGGAGGCTGAGGTGGGCGGATCACGAGGTCAGGAGTTCCAGAACAGCCTGGCCAATATGGTGAAACCCCCGCCTGTACTAAAAATATAAAAGTTAGCCGGGCGTGGTGGTGTGTGCCTGTAGTCCCAGCTACTCGGGAGGCTGAGGCAGAAGAATCGCTTGAACCCGGGAGGCAGAGATTGCAGTGAGCCGAGATTGCGCCACTGCACTCCAGCCTGGGCGACACAATGAGACTCCATCTCAAAAAAAATTAAAAAATAAAAATAAAATAAAGATACAATCTGAAAGACCAGAGTCTCACTGTGACAAGGACCTGGACACTCTCAGTGGTTACACTATGTGCCTTCTCCATTTAACCAGACTTCAGACCTACCACTTTGCAGAGCACCATCGGCCAATTCTGTGTGTAGAGATTAAGCCAAAACGTGGGTTTATTCCTTTCTCGAGTGATGTCACGCATGACTGTCTGTCGTTACTGTGACAGACCTTTTTTTTTGAAACCGAGTTTCGTTCTTGTTGCCCAGGCTGGAGTACAATGGCATCATCTGGGCTCACTGCAAGCTCTGCCTCCCCAGTTCAAGCCATTCTTCTGCCTCAGCCTCCCAAGTAGCTGGGATTACAGGCACCTGCCACCATGCCCAGGTAATTTTTGTATTTTTAGTAGAGATGGGGTTTCACCATGTTGGCCAGGCTGGTCTCGAACTCCTGACCTCAAGTGATCCACCCTCCTCGGCCTCAAGGTGCAGCAGTACTGCATCGCCATGACTGCCAAGGACTGCTCCATCATGATCGCACTCTCCCCGTGTCTGCAGGATGTCAGATCTGATCAAAGGCCTGTCATCCCTTCATCGAGGCCCAGGTTTGCTTTCTCCATGTCTGTGGTGGACCTTGACCTCAAGCCCTACGAGAGCATTCCCTATCAGTATAAACTGGATGGCAAGATCATCAACTACTATTCAAAGACTGTACGTGCCAAAGACAACACCATGATGTCGACTCGGTTCAAGGAAAGTGAAGATTGCACATTAGTTCTCCACAAGATCTAACTTTTTCCCTGCAGTGTCTTTGAAACTTGAACATAGAATGTGAAGGTTGAATGATAGAGCTATTTTCTGTTGGGTTGGGTGACCTTTGGTTGTGAACGTTTTTGCTTTTAACCCCTGTTGAGGTGGGATTGCCTCTTGGAGACATGCAATTGAAGAGCACTAGAAACATCTTCCTGGAAAAGAAATGTAGGACATGAGTGCTGTGTCCCAGGAAGCTGCTCTCATTCTTAAAATGGAAGTGTCCGTTAAGCCCTGGGAAGACCTTCTGGGTAGTTCTTCCTTCCCAACCAGTGCTCGTCTCTGATTATCTAATGCAAAAAGCCTTATTCTAAGACCTAAGGTTTGATCTGCTACCACCAGCCTCCTAACATAGAAAACTTGACTTGTCACATACATTTTACAGTTTGGACTTTTAAGAAAACATGGATACTACTGGAACTTTCCCCAGCTGAGTTACATGGTCACTTTTTCAGTGCAAGCCACATATCAACACAGGTTTTTAGGTGGTACCTTGCTGCAGAGCATGACCTCACAGTCATGCAGATGCCAGTTCTGAGCAATGTAGACTCAGGGTCCCTGTGGAGGTGCTGAAGCCCACGGCTCCAGGTGGGGCAGCAGGGAGTGCGAGACTCAGGTCAGGATGGACACCACTCATGCGAGCATTGACCAATTTTTTTGCTTTACGATTTTATCTTTCACATGACGGGGAGATGAGGTGTTCTTTCCCACTGGAAATTGCTGCTGTAGAAGCTGGAGGTGGAGCTGTGACTGGCTGAGCTGCTGTGTCCGGGCAGGACAGTGTGCCCTGACAGCTCACTGCTTTCCTGACACTCCGGTGTTTGGGGTGGTTGAGGAGCTAGTTTTCTCTTCCTCCCAGACCAAGTTCCTCCCTCAGGTTTGCCTTGAAACAAGTTGCGTTTTGGGGCCCCATGGCCTTTCCCTGTCAGGCTGCCACAGGCCCTGCTTCCGGAAGGTGAACAGCTCCTGTCTGCTGCCGAGAGGTTTCTCGTTGGGGTCACCAAAGTGTGCCCGGCTGCTATGAAAAACGTTGGGAAACTTGGTTTCAGTTTTTTACTCTAGGCTAGGTTGTACAGACTGATTATTTATATCATCGTTTTGAGGGACTAGTGGAGGCTTATTGTAACATATAATATTAGTGAAACCATGGAATTATATGAAAATGATACATGAGAAATAAGGAAGCTATTTTGCTGATTGTAAATTTGGGGGGGGGAATTTTGTGATAACTTGAGAATTATACTTGTTTGAATAAATAAAATAAAAAAAGAGGACCCCAGAGACCCTCACTTCTTTGGCCATTTGAGGACACAGTGAGGAGAGGGCTGTCTAGGAACCAAGAAGTGGACCCTCACCAGGCATGGAATCTGCCAATCAATGCCTTGCTCTTGGACTTCCCAGCCTCCAGTAATGCCAGAAATAATTTTCTTGTGTTTATTTTGTTATAACAACCAAATGGACAAACACATACTTTCCTTCATTTTCCAAAATGTTTTACAATGATTATATATTACCATTATAATAATTTTTTCAAGACAGAATAAAGGTACTGTTTGCCTGGGCTGCGAGAACAAAGTGCCATTGTACACGAGGTAGCTTAAACAACGTTTATTTCCCCCACAGTTCTGGAGGCTGGAAGTCCAAGATCAAAGTATGGGCAGGGTTGACTCCTGCGGCTGGGAGGGGAATCCGTTCTAGGCTTCTCCCCCAGCTTCTGGTGGTTGCTGGTAACCTTCGGTGTTGCTCAGCTTGTACAAACATCACCCTGTCTCTGCCTATCTTTGTCCAAATAGCCTCTTTTTGTTGTTGTTGTTGTTGTTGTTTGAGTCAGAGTCTCACTCTGTTGCCCAGGCTGGAGTGCAGTGGGGTGATCTCGGCTCACTGCAACCTCCACCCCGGGGCTCAAGCAATTCTCGTGTCTCAGCCTGCCAAGTGTGCCACCATGCCTGGCTAATTTTTTTGTATTTTTAATAGAGATGGAGTTTCACCATGTTGGTCAGGCTGGTCTCGAACTCCTGACCTCAGGTGATCCGCCTGCCTCGGCCTCCCACAGTGCTGGGATTACAGGTGTGAGCCACCGTGCCCGGCCCAAATATCCCCTTCTTATAAGGACACCAGTCATATTGGATTGACCTCATTTTTTCTTGATTACCTCTGCAAAGACCCCATTTCCAAAAGAGGTCACATTCTGAACTTACTGGACGTTAGAACTCCAACCTTTTTGGGAACACAGTTGAATCTCTAACAAAGATATTTCCTTAAATTGAGAAAAAATGATAGATTTCTGACATTTAATTGTCAGAAATGTGTGGAATTTTAACCTGTGCATGAAAATAAGACATTTCCCTGGAAACATGAACAAGTTTTCTTAAGACTGATGCTTTCACTAATGTCTAAAGCTGTCTGAGAAGATTTGGGTCACAAATTCAGGACAGCATGACAGGAAAGCACATCTTTTCAGAAGATGCTTTTCCATTTGCTTTAATTCTCCACCACTGAAGCATCCCGTGCCTGCGGGATGGGCCTCGCTTTCTCTGAGAAGAGCTGAGCCAGGTCACCACCAGAAGGGCCCTCCTGTGCCGTGGGGGCATCAAGGTGTCCAGGAAGCTGGGAGTCCTCAGCAGTCAGTACTTGTCCCTGCACCACAGCGAGGAGAGGCTTGCTCTGGAAGAGCTACTTGACCTTATTAATGCTTTCCCAGCTAGGGCTGCTGGGAAAACCTTTCTTTTTTCCTTTAGAAGATGCTTTCGTTTTCAAGAAAATGTCCTTAATATTACATAAATACAGACACAGGCACACATGCCGGTATCTATCTTGAAGTTATCAATACATGCGTATTATCTATTTATTTATTTTTTAGAGATGGAGTCTTCCTCTGTCACCCAGGCTGGAGTGCAGTGCCACAATCACGACACACTGTGGCTTCCAACTCCGGGGCTCAAGATCAACACCTCAGCCTCCCAAGTAGCTGGGACTACTGGCACGCACCACCATGCTGGGCTTATTTTTTATTTTTATTTTTTAGACACGCGGTCTTACTTTGTTGCCAGGCTGGTCTCAAAGTCTTGGCCTCAAGCAGTTCTCCCACCTCAGCCTCTCAAAGAGTTGGGTTTACAGGTATGAGCCACCGCTCGGCCTTAAATGTATAATTTTATATAATAAATAACATACATATATAACCTTTTCTACAAATATAGAATGAAACTAACTTTTGGTAATCTCCTTTTTAAAAAACTTTTCTTTTCTTTTCTTTTTTTTTGAAACGGAGTTTCGTTTTGTTGCCCAGGCTAGAGTGCAGGCTGGAGTGCAATGGCATAATCTCGGCTCACTGCAAGCTCTGCCTCCCCAGTTCAAGCCATTCTCCTGCCTCAACCTCCCAAGTAGCTGGGATTACAGGTGCCTGCCACCATGCCCAGGTAATTTTTGTATTTTTAGTAGAGATGGGGTTTCACCATGTTGGCCAGACTGGTCTTGAACTCCTGACCTCAAGTGATCTGCCCTCCTTAGCCTCCCAAAGTGCTGGGATTACAGGCGTGATTAAAAAAACTTTTCATTAGAGTATAACATACTACAAAAATAAAAATAAAAAATAAACATAGTAACCTCCTGTTTACACAATATATAAAAAACATTTTGGGGGTTTTGTTTGTTTGTGTGTGTGTTTGTTTGTTTCTTTTGTTTTGTTTCAGACAGGGTCTCACTCTCACCCAGGCTGGAGTACAGTGGCACGATCTCAGCTCACTGCAACCTCCGCCTCCCACCTCAGCCTCCGGAGTAGCTGGTACCACAGGCATGCACCACCACGCCGGACTAATTTTTTGTATCTTTAGTAGAGACGGGTTTCACCATGTTGCCCAGTCTGGTATCGAACTCCTGAGCTCAAGTAATCTGCCCAACTTGGCCTCCCAAAGTGCTGGGATCACAGGCGTAAGCCACCGCACCCCTCCTAACAAGCATATTGACATGTCATTAAATCTGCTATAGCATGATGTTTTATAATTCTGTAGTATTCCACTTTGTGCACATACCACCTTTCTAGGCTTCTTCAATTGCCTAAGGTCAAACAACTTTCTGAACAGCTGCCATGAATTTCATTTCATCAGCTGGACCTGTGGCTGAAGGTCCCGTATCTTCTTCCACACCAGTGTATCCAAATTGTGGTTCTTAGGACTACCTGTATCAGGATCACCTGGAACTCTAAACAAGCATGTAGATTTTTGGGGTTCCCACCTGAGCCTTATTGAACAAGCATGCCAGGGTTTGGGACCCAAAAATCTTTATTATAAGCAAATGTGTCTTGGAAATTCTTTTGAGCATTAAAGTCCACTGGCCTTTTGGCATTTTCATGTGAGCATTCCTCCTTGGGGTCTCACCATCTGAAATGATTGAGGTGGTGTCCCACTTGCTTTCATGTTCCTCAGCAGCACCTACATTGAAGGGTCTCTCTGTCTAATGGGAGGTTGTGTGGGAAGAGAAGCCGGGCTGTAACACCTACTGAGCATCCTTGAGCAAGCCACTTTCATGCCACAGAGCCTTAATTTTCTTATGGCAAAACCATGATGGTGAAAATAATGATCTTACAGCAATACTACAAAGACCACAGGAGAAATGTCTATGAAAGTCTCTCTGCACAACAAAACTTGCTCTAAAATATTATTCTTGTTGTTATTGTTATTACTCACAGCCCAACCCTTTCCCCTCTCCACTAAGGGGGTCCTGGTTAATGGTTGCTTCTAGACTGATGAAGTCTCATATGATAGCCACTAGCCACGTGCCACACGTGGCGTTTGTTTGCTTAAAATGTGGCTAGTCTGGATTTTATTATAGATGTGCTATAGGTTAAAATATATATCAGATTTTGAAGACTTAATACAAAAAACAGGAAGTAAATTAATACTTTTTTGGATATTGATTACATGTTGAAATGATAATTTAGGTTAAATAAAGTATATCCCTAAAATTAATCTCACTCTTTTTCTCCTTTTTAAAAAATGGCTTAATGGGCCGGGCGCAGTGGCTCACGCCTGTAATCCCAGCACTTTGGGAGGTCGAGGTGGGTGGATCACCTGAGGTCAGGAGTTCGTGACCAGCCTGGCCAACATAGTGAAACCCCATCTCTACTAAAAATACAAAAATTTGGCCGGGCGCGGTGGCTCATGCCTGTAATCCCAGCACTTTGGGAGGCTGAGGCGAGTGGATCATTTGAGGTCAGGAGTTCGAGACCAGCCTGACCAACATGGTGAAACTCCATCTCTACTAAAAATACAAAAATTAGCTGGGCATGGTGGCAGGCGCCTGTAATCCCAGCTACTCGGGAGGCTGAGGCAGGAGAATGGCTTGAACCTGGGAGGCGGAGGTTGCAGTGAGCTGAGGTCACGCCACTGCACTCCAGCCTGGGCGACAGAGCAAGACTCCATCTCAAAAAAAAAAAAAAAAAAAAAGGAGAAGGAGAAATGTGTTGACTTGAAGGAGAAATTGGTTCAAGAGAAGGAGAAATAATTGGTCCAAGAGAAAGGGTAATGTTATGATTACATGGGGAGTTTACCTAAATTTCAGGCAGCATGGCTGGCAACCCATGGAATTATAGAAAGCATTTGCCCCAAGAGTTACTAGGAGAGGGTGGAGAGAGTATACAGAGTGCCAGGCTGCATTAAGTCATTTTAAGGAAATCACAGGCTGTAGAGTAGCAAACATCACCAGGGAGCAGGGAAGGTGAGAGGCAGGCTGTGATTAAGGCCAGAGTCCAGCACATGGGCATTATCATGCCAACAGGTGTGAAGATAGCTGTAATTTACTTCATTCATTCATTCATTCATTCATTCAAGGCAGAGTTTCACTCTTTTGCCCAGGCTGGAGTGCAGTGGCATGATCACAGCTCACTGAAGCCTTGACCTCCTAGGTTCAAGTTATTCTCCCACCTCAGCCTCCTGAGTAGCTGGGACTACAGGCATGTACCACCATGCCTAGCTAATGTTTAAAAAATGCTTTATGGAGATGGGTCTCACTATGTTGCCCAGGATGGTCTCGAACATTTCTCCTGCCTTGGCCTCCCAAAGTGCTGGGATTATAGGAGCAAGCCACCATATCTGGCCTTGTAATTTACTTTAAAATATTTCAGTTGTCCAGGCATGGTGGCTTACTGCTGTAACCTCAACACTTTGGGAAGCTGAGGGGGGAGAATCACTTGAGCCCATAAGTTTGAGGTTACAATGAGGTATGATTGTGCTACTGCCCTCCAGCCTGGGCAACATGGTGAGACCCTGTCTTAAAAAAAAAAAAAGGCTGGGCACGGTGGCTTATGCCTACATTCTCAGCACTTTGGGAGGCTGAGGCAGGAGGATCGCTTGAGGCAGAAGTTCAAACCTGCCATAAAGAGGTCTCTAGAATCAAAATATTTTAAAAATAAAAAACAAAATAAATAAAATACTTCAGTCAACCTTGTGATATCATGTGTGTGCCAATCGGATTCAAATTTAATTATAAGAAGTTCTAACTAACAGTGTGCTATCAGCATAAAAGGAATGAACTACAGATACACACAGTAACATGCCTGAATCTCAAAATGCAGTACGCTAAGCGAAAGAAGCTAGACCCAAAAAGCTACATGCTGTATGATTTCATTAGCATGACATTCAGGGAAAGGCAAAACTATAAAGGTAGAAAACAGATCAGTGGTTGTCAAGGGCTGAAAGTCGGGGCAGTTATTTACTACAAAGTGGCGTGATGGAACATTTTATTTATAAAGCTGTAACATTTAAATATCCTGATGACAAATGGCTTTCCAGAAAGGTAGTCCAAACCTTCAGGACTAACGTATGAGAGTGGCAGCCTCATTTGCCAGCATTAAATGTTCTTCCTTGTTTACAAAAATTACTATATTTTGTTAAATGATTCTTTTTTTTTTTTTTGAGACAGGGTCTTGTTCTGTCATCCAGGCTAGAGTACAGTGGCACTATCTTGGCTCACTGCAAGCTCTGCCTCCCAAGCTCAATCGAGTTTCCCACCTCAGCCTTCCAAGTAGCTGGGACTACAGGTGGGCATTACCACACCAGGCTGATTTCTGTATTTTTTGTAGAGACAGGGTTTCACTGTGTTGCCCAGGCTGGTCTCAAACTCCTGGGCCCAAGTGATCTGCCCACCTCGGCCTCACAAAGTACTAGGATTACAGGCATGGGACATTTTTTATCAAGGGAAATGCTGTGTGTCTTGATTTTGGTGCCTAACAGTATGTATTTGCCAAAGCTCATAGAATTATATGCAAAAAAAAGTGAATTTTACCATATGTAAATTATATTTCAATAAACTTTAGAAAAAGACTGCACAGTCCACTGTTAACAGATAACTTTTGGCACATTTAAATTTTACAGTTTATTTGAGCATTCATCAATTCATGAATTGGACAGCATGAAACCATAAGCGGCTTAGCATTCCCCTGGGAGGGGTGGCAGAGGAAACCTCTATAAAGTGTTCCAGGAAGCAAGACAAAGAAAGCATATCTGATTGGTTAAAGTGTAAAGGCCCTAGTTAGAGGTTAGTTGGTGGTTTCTGATTGGTTAAGTCTCTAGTTCTCTTTCACTCTTTACATTGGGCTTCTGTTTGCTTAGTAGGAACTTAAACTGCTAAGACCCCTCCCCCCCACAATCTAATGGCCTCCCAATTAGAACATTTTTAATACCACATTTCACTGTAGGTAAATTTTACCCCCAAAAAAATCCCGGCCGGGCGCGGTGGCTCACGTCTGTAATCCCAGCACTTTGGGAGGCTGAGGCAGGTGGATCACGAGGTCAGGAGTTCAAGACCAGCCTGGCCATATGGTGAAACCCTGTCTCTACTAAAAATACAAAAATTAGCAGGGCATGATGGCGCATGCCTGTAATCCCAGCTACTCGGGAGGCTGAGGCAGGAGAATCACTTGAACCTGGAAGGCAGAGATTGCAGTGAGCCGAGATTGCGCCACTGCACTCCAGCCTGGGCGACAAAGCAAGACTCCATCAAAAAAGAAAAAAAGACTGATGAATGGGTGGATGGAGGGATTAGTGGATAGATGTGAGATGATATAAATACAGCAAAACCAGAACCAAGGTCTGCGGTTCTCAAAGTGATGTGCAGGAACCAACAGCATCTGTATCACCTAGAAACTTACTAGAAATGCACTCTTTCCCTGCCGCTGCCGAGTCAAGCGGAGGCGGAGGCTTGGGTGAGATCAAGATTGGGCTTCACCGGTAACCCACCGCCATGGCCAAGGAAGGCATTGCTGCTGGAGGTGTAATGGACATTAATACTGCTTTACAAGAGGTGCTGAAGACCACCCTCATCCACGATGGCCTAGCACGTGGAATTCACGAAGCTGCCAAACCCTTAGACAAGGGCCAAGCCCATCTTTATGTGCTTGCATCCAACTGTGATGAAACTGTGTATGTCAAGTTGGTGGAAGCCATTTGTGCTAAACACCAAATCAACTTCATTAAGGTTGATGACAACAAGAAAGTAGGGGAATGGGTAGGTCTCTGTAAAACTGACAGAGAGGGGAAACCCCGTAAAGTGGTTGGTTGCAGTTGTGTAGTAGTTAAGGACTATGGCAAGGAATCTCAGGCCAAGGATGTCCCTCGAAGAGTACTTCAAATGCAAGAAATGAAGAAATAAATCTTTGGCTCAGAAAGAAAGAAGGAAGGAAGGAAGCTAACTAACTTACTAGAAATGCACATTTTGCCACGTGCGGTGGCTCATGCCTCTAATCCCAGCACTTTGGGAGGCTGAGGTAGGCGGATCACTTGATCTCAGGACTTTGAAAGCAGTCTGGGCAACATGGCGAGACCCTGTCTCTACCAAAAATACAAAACATTAGCTGGGCATGGTGGTGCGGGCCTGTGGTACCAACTACTCAGGAGGCTGAGGTGGGAGGATGGCTTGAGCCTGGGGAAGCAGAGGTTGCAGGAGCCAAGATGGTGCCACTGCACTCCGGCCTGGGTGGCAGAGTGAAACTCCGTCTATCTCAAAATAATAGTAGCAATAAGAATAATAAAACTTCAAACAAAAATGCACATTTTCAGGTCAGACCCACTGAATCAGACACTCTGGGGGAGGCCCAGCAATGTGTTTTGACCAGTTTTCCAGGTGATTCTGGTACTAGTTAAAATTTGAGAATTCTTGATGTAGCTGGTGGCATATTGGTGTTCATTGTCAAGTTTGCTGTTGAATTTTTGTAATAAAATGTTGGGGCAGAGAGAAGAATGCATAGTGCAGGAGTGGTCAGCTAGCATCACATCAGAGGGAAGATCCTTTTCAGGTGGTTATGACTGGTCCCTCTGTTCTCTGTCTCCATCAGCAACCTCAACTTCTCTAACAAGCATACTAGGTATCAAAAATGGGCTTTTATTGATGAAAATAGTGTCTTGTTATTTGGCAAGATAAATGATAGAAATAGGGCACCATTTGGTGAAATTAAAGACATTTGAGTATGGATTGGTCTCTTGCAAAGAGTGGAGAGGCCTGCAAACTGTACTTTTGGGGTCTGGCCTGAGTTGTGAGGGTTACTCAGCCCAGGGGCCAACCTTTGCATCCTAGGAATGTTGTTGCAACTACCACAGCAAGGGTCTGGACAGAGCAACAAAAAAGAGAGAGTGCTAGAACTTCTTTAAGCTTACAGAATAGGTTTTATGAACTGTTTTGTGCTTGCTTTGCTAATAAATGTCTGTCTAATAACTATCTGTGTGTGTGTGTCTGAATTTGGGCTGAGACTTGCTTTCCTTATAAGCTGGTAGTGAGATACGGGAGAATAGGTAATCCTAATCACTTCAGAATTCTTTGGCAGTTACCATTACCTACCAAAATGAACCTAGGAGCTCTAGGATCTAGATAAGTCAATTATAACAGTAGAAAACAGATTATTTGATATCCAATTAGTTTTGGAAAATTCTTGTGGTTGCTTCACCAGAAGTTCAGCTGTTTACTGCTACTACTTTTAAAATCTGTTTTGTTGTTGTTGTTGTTGTTGTTGTTGTTGTTGTTGACACAGGGTCTCGCTCTGTCACCCAGGCTGGAGTGCAGTGGCACAATCTCAGCTCACTGCAACCTCCACCTCCTAGGCGATTCTCCCGCCTCAGCCTCCCAAGTAACTGGGATTACGGGCACCCACCACCATGCCCGGCTAATTTTTGTATTTTTAATAGAGACAGGGTCTCGCTATGTTGGCCAGGCTGGTCTTGAACTGGCCTCAAGTGATCTGCCTGCCTTGGCCTCCCAAAGTGCTGGGATTACAGGCATGAGCCACCATGCCTGTCCTAAAATCCCTTTTTAAGCATTGACTGCAAAAATATATGGCTTTGGGGGTTTTCTGTTTTGTTTTGTTTTGTTTTTTAATCTGGTTAGGATTTATTAAAGCTGTCTTTTGTTAGCCAGACTTCTCCTTTTTTCCAAATTTTTGAAAAATATTTACTGATTACTCCAGAAATGTCATTGCATTTGGAAGGAAACCAAATGACCTGCCATATATTGTAATCATGGCTAATATTCACTTCTACGTTAAGCCTTTTACCATGCTGCCCCTTCATGAAAGGGACACAAGTCTAGGGATTTCTAGCTGAAATTCAGCATTCTCTTTTGTTATGAATGTAGGCAGCACATCCAAGTATATTAGCAGTACCTGTGACTTTGTCTCCCAGAGAAATCGTAGATATTTTCATATGACATTATAATTGTTATAGTTATTCTTCAAATACCATTTATGGTTAATCTTACTTCAAAACTATGGAAGTTGCTAGATCTCCCATCAGATCCTAATGCATGAATAAAGAAATACACACACACACATATCACTACATAACCAGATTTTTAAAATGTATGAAGATATGGTTTGGCTGTGTCCCCACCCAAATCTCATTTTGAATTGTAGTTCCCATAATCTCCATGTGTCCTGGGAGGGACCAAGTGGAGGTAATTGAATCATGGGGGTGGTTTCCCTCATTCTGTTCTTGTGATAGTGAGTTCTCACGAGATCTGATGGTTTATAAGGGGCCTCCCCCTTCGCTGGAACTCATTCTCCTTCCTGCCACCCTGTGAAGAAGGACGTTTTTTTCCCCTTTCACCGAGGTTGTAAGTTTCCTGAGGTCTCCCCTGTCATGCTGAACTGTGAGTTAATTAAACCTCTTTCTTTTTTAAATTACCCAGCCTCGGGTATGTCTTTATGGGCAGCGGGAGAATGGACTAATACACATGGTCGTGGTTATTTCAATAACATTGGTTTCCTTTGTAATCATATGTATTTTATTTTATGCATTAGAAAATCTTCTGAGAAGCGTCCACAGACTTCCCTGGACTGTCAAAGGGGTTCATGGCTCAGAAAAGATTGAGAATCCCTGCCTAGCCAGACTGAGAGGTGTTTTGCTGAAATTTATTTCAGAAGCATGTAAAGATTGGAAACTCCTCTTAAGGATCTGCCAGACAGACTTCAGCAATTATTCTGAATTCAGAGGAGTTGGATGAAGGGATGATGGCAAAGTGCAGGACAATGGAAAACAACAGTTGCTCAAGAAACCAGACCAGAAGAGGAGGCATCTGCCTCAGTTCTTTTCTGTCACCTCCCTCAATGTTCCACCGTGCCTCCCATCTGGACCTGGTGATTTGCTAGTATTTCATTGTTACAGTAATATCCTTTTCTATTAAAAGAGAATAATCCTCAAATTCCTCACTTTTGGTATGAGCCTCAGTATTTTTGTGGTACCAAAACAAGAGTAGATTTTCCACAAATGTATTGCATAGTTTTCACTGAAGTTCACCTTAGCCGATCACACAGAAATGCATGATAAACTGCTCCTGGGCTGGGCAAGGTGGCTCATGCCTATAATCCCAGGTATGGGCTTCGGAAGGCCGAAGCAGGAGGGCTGCTTAAGCCCAGGAGTTCCAGACCAGCTTGGGCAACATAGTGAGACCCCCATCTCATTTAATAAATAAATAAACCCTGCTTCTCCTTTGCTGGCTGTACAACCTAACTGGAAGCTTTTCCACGCTCAAGATGAACATAATGTGTGTAATAAAAGGAAGGAGAGGAGAGGAAGAAGAGGAGAAGA
Source organism: Pan troglodytes (assembly GCF_028858775.2). Taxonomy (NCBI): domain Eukaryota; kingdom Metazoa; phylum Chordata; class Mammalia; order Primates; family Hominidae; genus Pan; species Pan troglodytes. The sequence goes on along the minus strand of NC_072412.2, from coordinate 20,300,780 downwards.
AGAAGAAGGAAAGAAAAAGAGGCCGGGTGCAGGGGCTCCCGCCTGTAATTCCAGCACTTTGGGAAGCCGAGGCGGGCAGATCACAAGGTCAGGAGTTCAAGACCAGCCTGGCCAAGAAACCAGCCTGGCCAATATGGTGAAACCTTGTCTCTACTAAAAATACAAAAAGTAGCCAGGAGTGGTGGTGGGTGCCTGTAATCCCAGCTACGCGGGGGGCTGAGGCAGAATTGTTTGAACTCAGGAGGCAGATGTTGCAGTGAGTGGAGATCGCACCATTTACTTCAGCCTGGGTGACAGAGCGAGATTCCAACAAAAGAAAAGAAAAGAAGAGAGAGAGAGAAAGAAAGTCCTGTTAACTTTATTGAATGCATTTTAAATTAAAGGTGCTTGCTGATTGACACCCTCTGATTAACTTTTATTTACTACAGTAAGAACATTTAACATGAGCTGTACTCTTAGCAGATTTTCAAGCATGCAATACAGTATTGTTAACCACGGGCACAATGTTGTACAGCAGATCTCTAGAACTCAGTCATCCTGCATAACTGAAACTTTATACCCTTCGAAGGGCAACTCCACATCTCCTCCTCCTGCAGCTCCTGGCAACCACCATTCTACTCTCCACTGCTTTTTTTTTTTTTTTGAGATGAAGTCTTGCTCTGTCACCCAGGCTGGAGTGCAGTGGCACAATCTCGCCTCACTGCAACCTCCGCCTCCTGGGTTCAAGCGATTCTCCTGCCTCAGCCTCCCAAGTAGCTGGGATTACAGACACCCGCCACCGGGCCTGGCTAATTTTTATATTTTTAGTAGAGACAGGGTTTCACCATGTTGGCCAGGCTGGTCTTGAACTCCTGACCTCAGGCAATCCGCCTGCCTCCGGCTCCCAAAGTGCTGGGATTACAGGCGTGAGCCACCGTGCCCACCCCTCTACCCTCCACTTCTACAAGTTTGACCATTTTAGATCCCTCGTGTTGTAGAATCATGCCACATTTATCCTTCTGTGACCAGCTTGTTTCTCTTCGCTTCATGTCCTCAAGCTTCATCCATATTGTCATACATTGCAGGATTTCCTTCTTTTTAAAGGCTGAGTGATATTGCATTGTATGTGTGGATCATACTTTATTTATCCATCCATTCATTGATGGACATCAGGTTGTTTCCACATCTTTTTGTTGTTGTTGTTTGTTTGTTTTGTTGGTTGTTTTATTTTTGAGAGAGGGGTCTTGCTATATTGCCAAGGCTGTTCTCGTCCTACTGGGTTCAAGCAATTCTCTGGTCTCAGCCTCCCGAGTAGCTGGGATGACAGGCACTGGCCACCATGCCCGGCTCTTTCTCCATCTTGGCTTTTGTGAATAGAGCTGCCATAATGTAAGAGAGCAAATATTTCTTCAAGATCCTAATTTTAACTCTTTAGGATAAATATCCAAAAGTGGAACTGCTGAGTTATATGGTGGTTCTATTTTTAATTTTTTGAGAAACTCCATATGATTTTCCATAGTGGCTACACTATTTTACATTCCCACCAACAGTGTGGAACAGTTCCAATTTCTCCACATCCTTGCTAATAATTATCTTTTTATCTTTTAAAAAATAGACATTTTTAGCCAAGTGCTGAGGCTCAAGCCTGTAATCCCATCATTTTACGAGGCCAAAGGAAGAGAATAGCTTGAGATCAGGAGTTCAAGATCAGCCCTGGCAACATAGTAAGACCCTGGTCTATACAAAACAAAAGAAATTAGCTGGGTGTGGTTGAGGCTGCAGTGAGCCAAGACTGCACTACTGCACTCTAGCCTGGGCAACAGAGTGAGACCCTGTCTCAAAAATTAACATAAATAAATAAATAAATAAATAAATAAATAAATAATAAAATAGCCATTCTAACAGCTGCCAGGTGATATCTTACTGTAATTTTGGTTTTCATTTCCCTGATGATTAGTGATGTTGAGCATCTTTTTATGCACCTGTTGGCCATTTGTATGTCTTCTTTGGAGAAATGTCTATTCATGTTTTTTTGGCCATTTGAAAATTAGGTTATTTGTTTTTTTGTTATTGTGTTGAAGATGTTTCTTAAATATTTTTTATATTAACCCCTTATCAAATACATGGTTTGCAAATATTTTCTCCTATTCCATAGGTTGACTTTTCACTGTGTTGTTGTTTCCTTTGCTGCATAGAGGCTTTTTAGTTGAATGTAGTTCACTTATTTAATGTTGCCTTTGTTGCCTGTGCTTTTGGTGTCATATCTAAGAAATTATTGCCAAGACCAATGTCAAGAAGATTTTCCCTATGTTTTCTTCTAGAAGTTTTACAGTTTCAGGTCTAATGCTTAGTTATTTAATCCACGTTGAGTTAATATTTGTGTATGATATAAGTTAAGGGTTCAGTTTCATTCTTTTGCATGAGGATATCCAGTTTTTATAGTATCATTTATTGAAGAGACTATTATTTCCCCATTGTGTATTTTTGGCATCCTTGTTGAGAATCAGTTGATCCTATAAGGGTGGGTTTATTTACAGGCTCTCTATTCTGTTCCATTATACTATATTTATGTCACTATGCTAATACCATGCTATTTTAATAATTGTTTATTTAAAATATATTTTGAAACCAGGGAATGTGATGCCTCCAGCTTTTTTCTTCCTCAAGATTGTTTTGTCTATTCCAGATCCCTTGTGGTTTCATAGGAATTTTAGGATTTTTTTTTCTAATTCTGTGAAAAACACTATTGGGATTTTGATAAGGATTGCATTGAATCTGTAGACTGCTTTGGGTAGTATGGACATTTTAACAATATTAAGTCTTCTAATCCATGGTCATGAGATTTTTTTCCCATTTATTTATGTATCCTTTAATTTCTTTAATCAATGTTTTATAGTTTTCAGTACACAAATCTTTCACCTCTTTAGTTTATTTCTATTTTATTATTTTTGATGCTATTGTAAATGGCATTGTTTTCTTAATTTCCTCTTAAAATAGATCATTGTTAGTGTATAGAAATGCAATTGATGGCCGGGTGTGGTGGCTCACGCCTATAATCCCAGCACTTTGGGAGGCCAAGGCAGGCAGATTACTTCAGGTCAGGAGTTCGAGACCAGTCTGACCAATATGGTGAAACCCCATCTCTACAAAAATACAAAAATTAGGCTGGGCATGGTGGTGTGCACCTGTAATTCCAGCTGCTCAGGAGGCTGACACAGAAGAATCTCTTGAACTCGGCAGGCAGAGGTTGCAGTGAGCCAAGATCATGCCACTGCACTCCAGCCTGGGCGACAGAGCAAGACTATCTCAAAAAAAAATAAATGCAATTGATTCTTGTATGTCTATTTTTTATCCTTCATCTTTATAGAATTTATTAATTCTACAGTTTTCTGTGTGTGTGTGTGTGTGTGTGTGTGTGTGTGTGTGTGTGTTGTGGGTGGGGGGGGCCTTTAGTGTTTTCTACATATAAGATTACGTCATCTGCAAACAGAGATAATTTTACCTCTTCTTTTCTAATGTGGATGCCTTTTATTTCTTTTGTGAAGTCCTAATTGCTCTGGCTAGGACTTCCAGTACTATGTTGAATAAGAGTGAGGAGAGTAGGTGTCCTTGCCTTGTGAATTTGATGTTCACTGTGGGCTTTTCATGTATGGCCATTATTATATTGAGGTAATTTCTTTTGTTCTTAATTTCTTGAAAGTGTTTATCATGAAAGGTGCTGAATTGTGGCAAATGCTTTTTCTGCCTCTGTTAAGATGACATGCGGTTTCTACTCTTCCCTCTTTTATTGTGGTATATCACATTAATTGATTTTCATGTGCTGAACTATCCTTGCATCCTAAAGACCAATTCCACTTGGTCATGGTGTATGGTCCTTTTAATGTATTGCTGTATTCAGTTTGCTAGCATTTTGTGGAGGATTTTTGCATCCCTACTCATTAGTGATATTGGTCTGTAGTTTTCTGTTTTTGTAATATCTTTGTCTGGCTTTGGTATCAGGGTAATGCTGTCCTTATAAAATGAAATTGGAAGTATTCCTTTCTCTTCAATTTTTTGGAAGAGTTTGAGAAGGTGTTTATTCTGCTTTAAATATTTGCTAGAATTCACCAGTGAAGCCATCTGATCCAGGGCTTTACTTTGATTCCGATTCACTCTCCTTACTAGTTATAGGTCTGATCAGATTTTCTGTTTCTTCATGGTTCAGTCTTGGTAGATTGTATGTTTCTAGAAAATTCTCCACTTCTAGATTATCTAATTTGTTGGCATATAATTTTTCATAGTAGTCTCTTATGATTCTTTTCATTTCTGTGGCATCGGTTGTAATGTCTCCTCTTTCATTTCTGATTTTGAGTGTTCTCTCTTTTTTTCTAATTTAGTTTAGCTAAACATTTGTCAGTTTTGTTTACCTCTTCAAAAACCAGTTCTTAACTCTGTTATTTTTTCCATTGTTTTAAATTCTCTGTTTCATTTATTTCTGTGCTATTCTTTATTTTTGCCCTGCTTCTGACTTTGGATAGTTTGCTCTTTTTCTATTTCTTTGAGGTATAAAGTTACGTTGTTTATTTGAGATAGTTCTTCCTTTTAACATAGGCATTTATTACTAAAAACATCCCCCTTAGTACTGCTTTTGCTACATCCCATAAGTTTTGGTATGTTGTGTTTTCATTTTCTTTTTTTTTTTTTTTTGAGACAGAGTCTTGCCCTGTTGCCCAGGTTGGGGTGCAATGGCAGGATCTCAGCTCACTGCAACCTCTGCCTCCCAGATTCAAATGATTCTTCTGCCTCAGCCTCCTGAGTAGCTGGGATTACAGGCACGTGCCACCATGCCCAGCTAAATTTTTTTGTATTTTTAGTAGAGACAGGGTTTCACCATGTTGGCCAGGCTGGTCTTGAACTCCTGACCTCATGATCCTCCCTCCTCGGCCTCCCAAAGTGCTGGGATTATAGGCGTGAGCCACCACACCAGGCCTCATTTTTATTTGTCTCAAGATTCACTTGTTAACTTTGTGTGTCTCAAGATTAATTTTCTAATTTCCCTTTTGATTTCTTCTTTGATCCATTGGTTGTTCAGTAGTATGTTTTTGAATTTTCATATATTTGTGAATTTTCCAGTTTTCCTTTTGCTATTGATCAATAAATCATTGTGGCTGGAAAAGATACTTGGTTTTCTTTCTTTCTTTCTTTCTTTCTTTCTCTCTTTCTCTTTCTTCTTCCTTCCTTCCTTTTTTCTTTTCTTTTCTTTTATTGCCAGGGTCTTGCTCTGTCTCCCAGGCTGGTGTTCAGTGGTACAATCTTGGCTCGCTGCAACCTCTGCCTTCCCCACTCAAGCCATCCTCCCACCTCTGCCTCCTGAGTGGCTGGGACTACAGGTGTGTGCCACCAGGCCCATCTAATTTTTTTGTGTTTTTCATAGAGACGGGGTTTCACCATATTGATCAGGCTGGTCTTGAACTCAGGTCATCCGCCCACCTCGGCCCCCCAAAGTGCTGGGATTACAGGCATGAGCCACCACGTCCAGTCTTATTGCTATTTTTATATACTTTTTCTATACATGTTTATTCAGATCTTTATGTTTTAATTGGGTTATTTGTCTTTTTATTGTTGAGTTGTAAGATTTCTTATATATTCTGAGGACTAATCTTTACTAAATATATGACTTGCAAATATTTTCTTCCATTCTGTGCTGTCTTTGTGCTTTCTTGACACTCCTTTGATGTACAAAAGCTTTGAATTTTGATGAAGTCTAATTTATCTATGTTTTCTTTTGTTGCTTGTGCTCTTACTGTCATATCTAAGAAACATTACCAAATCCAAGGTCACAAAGATTCAGCCTTATGTTTTCTTCTAAGGAGTTTTATACCTTGTGATGGTGAGTACTGAGTGCCAACTTGATTGGATTGAAGGATGCAAAGTATTGTTCCTGGGTGTGTCTGTGAAGGTGTTGCCAAAGAAGATTAACATTTGTGTCAGTGGATTGGGAAAGGCAGACCCACCCTCAATCTGGGTGGGCACAATCTAATCAGCTGCCAGCAAGGCCGGAATAAAAACAAGCAGAAGAACGTGAAAAGACTAGACTGGCTTAGCCTCCCGGCCTACATCTTTCTCCCATGATGGATGCTTCCTGCCCTCGAACACTGGACTCCCAGTTCTTCAGCTTTGGAACTCAGACTGGCTTCCTTGCTCCTCAGCTTGTAGACAGCCTATTGTGAGGCCTTGTGATCATGTGAGTTAATATTCCTTAATAAACTCCCCTGTATATATACATTTATCCTATTAGTTCTGTCCCTCTAGAGAACTCTAATACATAGCTTTAGCTCTTATGTTTAGGTCTTTGATCCATTTTGAGTTAATTTTTGTACATAGTATCAAGGAAGGATCTAACTCCATTTTTTTGCATGTGGATATGCAGTTGTTCTGGCACCATTTGTTGAAATGACTATTTTTTTCTCCAGTGAATTGTCTAGGTGCCCTTATGAAAAATCAATTGGTTGTCCAGGCACGGTGGCTCATGCCTGTAATTCCAGCACTTTGGGAGGCTGAGGCAGGTGGATCACAAAGTCAGGAGATAGAGATCATCCTGGCCAACACAGTGAAACCCCGTCTCTACTAAAAATACACAAAATTAGCCAGACGTGGTGGCACGCTGTAGTCCCAGCTACTCGGGAGGCTGAGGTAGGAGAACTGCTTGACCCCAGGAGGCAGAGGTTGCAGTGAGCCAAGATCACGCCACTGCACTCCAGCCTGGGCAATAGAGCAAGACTCCATCTCAAAAAAAAGAAAAATCATTTGGCAATAGATGTATGGATTTACTTGTGGACTCTTAATTTGATTCCATTGATTCTATTCTTTGTTTGTTTGTTTGTTTTTTGAGACGGAGTCTTGCTCTGTTGCCCAGGCTGGAGTGCAGTGGCTCGATCTCGGCTCACTGCAACCTCCATCTCCTGGGTTCAATCGATTCTCCTGCCTCAGCCTCCCGAGTAGCTGGGATTACAGGCAGGTGCCACCACACCTGGCTAATTTTTTGTATTTTTAGCAGAGACGGGGTTTCACCGTGTTAGCCAGGATGGTCTTGATCTCCTGACCTCGTGATCTGCCCTCCTTGGCCTCCCAAAGTGATGGGATTACAGGCGTGAGCCACTGCGCCTGGCCGATTGATTCTATTCTTATGCCAGTATCATACTATCTTGATTACTGTAGTTTCGTAGTAGAGTTTGAAATTAATAATTCAACTTTTTTTCTTCAAGATTGTTTTAGCTATTCTGGTCCCTTGCAATTCCATATGAATTTTAAGGCCAGCTTATCCATTTCCATAATTCAAAATTTGGAATTTTGATTGGGTTGCATTGAATCTGTAGATCAATTTTGGAATTACTTTCATTGTAACAATATTAAATTATTCATCCATGAACAAAGATGTATTTCCATTTATTTAGGTCTATGTACTTTAATTTCTTTCAAAAATGTTTTGCAGTTTTCAGTGTACAAGTCTCATGCCTCTTGCTTTAATTTATCCCTAAGTATTTTACTCTTTTTGATGTTATCGTGTGGATTTTTTAATTAATTTTATTTTCAGATTTGCTATGGTTTGGATGTGGTTTGTCCCTACCAAAATTCATGTTGAAATTTGATTCCCAATGTGGCGATGTTGGGAGGTGGGGCCTAGTGGAAAGTGTTTAAATAATGGGGGAAGATCCCTCAGGAATAGTCTAAGGCCAGCTTATGGGAGTGAGGGAGTTCTTGCTTTCTCAGGAATGGATTCGTTCTTATGAGACCAGGTTGTTATAAAATGAGGTTTCTTCTCCTGTTTGGTCCCTTTTCCATACAAACCTCCTCTCCCTTTGACTTTCTACCATGTTACGGTGCAGCAGAAAAGTCATCACAAGAAGCCAGTGCCATACCCCTGAACTTTCCAGCCTGCAGAATCATAAGGTAAATAAACCTCTTTTCTTTATAAATTACCCAGTCTCAGTTATTCTGATATAGCAACATAAAATGGACTAAGACGAGATTGCTCCATTGCTAGTGTATAGAAATACCATTGATTTTTACTTATTGCCTTTCTATCCTGCTACTGGACTCATTTATTAGGTCTAATAGTTTTGTGTGTGTACATGGGTATTATTTAGGTTTTCTATGGAGAAGATCATGTCACATGAAATCAATATAATTTTACTTCTTCCTTTCTAATCTGGACACCTTTTTTTTTAATGTCCTTATTTTTTAGAAATAAATACTGAAATACAGACAAAAATGATATCTGAGATTTGCTTCAGAATAATGGGGCAGTGGAGGCAGGCAAGAATCATCAGTTGTTAATTGTTGAAGCAGGGTGATGGGCATGTGGGTTCATAATATTAATCTCTTCACTTTTGTGAATGCTTTAAAATTTCCACTAAAGGCCAGGTGTGGTAGCTCATGCCTGTAATTCCAGCACTTTGGGAGGCTGAGGCGGGCGGATGCCCTGAGGTCAGGAGTTCGTGAGCAGCCTGGCCAACGTGGCAAAATCCCGTCTCTACTTAAAAATACAAAAAATTAGCCGGGTGTGGTGGTGTGCACCTGTAGTCCCAGCTACTCAGGAGGCTGAGTTAGGAGAATTGCTTGAAGCTGGGAGGCGGAGGTTGCAGTGAGCCAAGATTGCATGGCTGCACTCCAGCCTGGGCAACAGACTGAGACTTCGTCTCAAAATAAAATAAAATAAAATAAAATAAAATAAAATTTTCACTAAAAATGAAATGGACATGTCTGGAGCCATCACTTTTTTTTTTTTTTTTTTTTTTTGAGATGGAGTCTCACTCTGTCACCCAAGCTGGAGTGCAGTGGCGCAATCTCGGCTCACTGCAAGCTCCGCCTCCCGGGTTCACGCCATTCTCCTGCCTCAGCCTCCCCAGTAGCTGGGACTACAGGCGCCTGCCACCAGGCCCAGCTAATTTTTTGTATTTTTACTAGAGACGGGGTTTCACCGTGTTAGCCAGGATGGTCTCGATCTCCTGACCTCATGCTCTGCCCACCTGGGCCTCCCAAAGTGCTGGGATTACAGGCATGAGCCACCGCGCCTGGCCCGAGCCATCGCAGATTTTGTACTCAGAATCTCTGAGATAAGTGATTAAGGAATCTGCTTTTTTAACAAGCTCCTCCGACTATGCCTACAGACAATACCGTTTGAAGATTCCAGCCCCAGTCTGTGAATTACAAATGAACAGAGTTTCTCTTATCCCAGTCTAGGATACAATCCAGGTTTTCACCACCCTGGTGAAAGGTGCCTTTGCTGTCTCATTTGTCAGCTCCCTTTGGTGAACCCAGACCTGTGTTCAGGAAGTGATGATGAAGCCTTTCCCTTCACCTTCACAAAAAGCTGTGATTTGGCACAGTGTTATTTATATATTAACCTATTGTATATTTTGTTTGCTGGGAATGGTAAATTTTATTAATTTACCAGTCAATAATTAGACCACTTCTACAAACAAACAAGGCTGTGAGGTCGAGCATAAATCGTTGAATTGATTTTTAAATTCATATTCCACTTGTTCATACCTTCTGTCTTATCACTATCAAATACCACAACCTTAAGTGGTAATTTGTCTTCAAACCAAATATCAGTTAACTGTGCAGTCACACAAACTGATTTTTTTTTTCTTCTTACCAATAGCAGTTTAACAAAAGCATATTTTTCTTTTTAGAATTCAATAAGAAAAAATATTTATTTCTGCCTTCCAGATTTTGGGGGTGAAATAGCTAGCTCTCTGAAGCTAATTTTTGGGTTGCTATTTTAAAATTATGTTTCCAAGCCCAGGAACCACGCAAACTGTCCACCAGAGCTGCCCCTGAGTTCCTCGTTTGTGATTTCTGTACAGCTGGCCCCATTTGAACTTTAGATTCCAATGGAGCGCTGGATTTCTATATGATATCCTCTGAGCACTTAAGCCCTTGCTTTGTCAGCGTATTACATTGAGTTTCTTGTTGTTCTGTTGCTCTATAAAAGGCATCCTGTCATTACCTCTCTCCTATGGGGGGGCTCTCTCCATCAGTCTATTCTGCTCGTTCACTTCACAGTACAAAAGTGCTCAGTAGATGCTATTGGCTGACATCCAGTCCTAGACAATCTTATTAACTGGCACACCTACAGAAACTAACTGTTATATTATTATGGGATCTTGAAAGCATTTTAAAGAACACAGTAACTATATGCCAAAGAGGCTAGGAGAGCTTTCACCCAAATGGCTGTTTTATTACCCCTGTGTTGCCCAGATTTATGCTCAGCATTTAGCATAGAGCAATGAACGCAACTTTAAATACGAGATTTGTTTTCAGCTGAGCAGACAAGTGTTTGTTTTCTACACAAATGAAAGCCCGTACGTCAGTGTTTTGTCATTTGTGCTTTTTTGTAGAACTCACATGTGATGACTTCATTGCAGATTAACGTCCAGCACTGCCAGGGAATTTTCAGGGCTGAGCCCCTCGAACTGGCATTTGTCCTGGGTCAGCCCACTGGCATTTGTGATAATGCCCATTAGATAGGAGGACTGTTTCCTGAAGTGAAAGAGCAAATTCCTCTGAGCATTCTCCGTGGTGTGAGGAATTGCTTCTCAAGGAAGGAATTGAAATCATTTGACCATTTCTCCTCACCCATAGTCTCAGTTTCCTGACATTCTGAGTTTTGCAGTGACACATTCTTTTGGGTATGTGAACTGACCAAACGGGATGTTGCCTCACAGAGCACGTTGCAGGGAGCTGCCTGCCTGAACCACTCTCACCTCTAATTTCCAGCGGAGAGAGAGGCCGTCGTGCACACACACACACGTGTGTAACATAATACATGGGATACCAGCAAGTTCAAAGTCATCTTCTCGAATTTTTCAGTCTAACCTGTAAATCCTATGTTTCTTCTCTTTGTATGATAGTGTTAAAGAAAAACTAGGATTATCCCTGAACCAGAACCCTGAATTTCAGAGATCCTCCAGAATACATTGGTCTACTCTCGCCAAACAAAACACTTTCAGGCCCTAGAATGGCTTAGAATTAATTCCACAGTTGGCAGTGGTGATGTTCAAGTTGTGGTGTTCCTTCCTAAGGTTAGGGAAATTCCATTCAAAGTCCCCAAATTCTTTTAGATTTCTGGCATGTACAGCATGCAGAATTTAATATAGCTAAGTAGTTTTATTTTAAAAACTATTCAATATCAACGGGATGTTTGTCACAACTATGCCTTACTTAAGATCATCATAAATGCCTTTTTTTAGATGTTCTGTTCACAATCCTAGGAACGCACAGCTATGGGCTTTAATTGGCAGCATATGGTGCCATCACCTTCCATAGAAATGCATTTCCCTCCCCAAATTTGATGTTAATAATTTGATTCACTAGACTTAAAATTCACAGAAAGGTTATTGGCTTTATCTTTCCTTCTAAAATATTCTTTTCACTCTGTTGATACTTGGTAAGCTCCAGCTCTTCCCAATTTTTCTTTGGATAAAAGGTTTATTTATTCAATGAACACCTACCACATGCCAGGGACTTCACATGTACTACCTCATTTGATCCTCATATCACTAAGAAACAGATATAAATACCTGCTTTACAAAGGAGAAAAACAAGGCTTTGACGTTTTAAGAAACTTGGTTAAGATCTCACAACCAGCGAAATGTGTTGGCTCCAAAGCCCGGGTCTTTCCCAGATGCTCAGCTGCCTCCCAGACCAGAGGCCATATGCTTGCAATATAAGATCAGGAAAGGCTTCCTGAAGGAAGTGGCAGGATTGGGAGGAGTTTTAAGACAAGAGCGATGGGAGCTTTCAGAGCAATAAGGGGGAAAACTATTAAGAATCAAAACCATCTGGAAAATAAACAGAAACACATACACAGCATTCCTGGGCAGCTGAAGGAACCATGAGTTCACGTCACTTGCCTGGTTGGTTCTTTAGAAAGTCATTAATTTCAATTGTTCTATCACATTTATTGATCACCTCCTACTTGCCAGACCCTTTTCTAGGTGCTGGGATGGAACCAAGACTAAAATAATCCCTGCCATAGAGCTGTTGTCAAGTAGGAGGTAAGGCCCTCCGTCCCTCCCCCGCTTCCTTCCCTCCGTCTTTCCTTCCTTCCTTCCTTCCTTCCGTCCTCCCTCCCTCCTTCCCTCCCTCCCTTCCTCACCTTCACTTATTAATTCACGTAGACTCCCTTTTTCAGTAACTGCAGAAGAGCGTCCTGGAGAGAAGGTTCCAGAGAAGCCTGGCACAGGTTCCGGCCTGGCGGAGTCTCCCCGGGGTCGTGGAGCTGCGCGTGGGCATCACCACCTGGCTGTATGTGTCTCCAGCCTGGGTCCAAGATGTGTGGGCCGGGCTTGCAGGCAGAGGTCCAGAGAGGCTGTTGGGAGATGACCATTTCCATCTGAAGGGCTTCGTAGTCTCTGAGGTACCTTTGCTTTCTCATTTGTCGGCTCCCTTTGTTCAGAGTCCGCTTGGCCCTGGGCCTCCGCCTGATGCTGGGCTCGCACGGAAAGCGCCAGCTCGCGTGTTGGTCCCCACCACTAAACCTATGCAGAGAGCACCGCACGCGAGAGGCTGGCTTACTCCTCTCCTGCTGCTGCACACAAGCCGGGGTGCAGGAGGGCTGGATCCGGTTTGAGGGAGAAGGGAGAGCTGGGCCTGGGAACCAAAGGAGGGGATGGCTAGAGAAAGTGCCAAGGCTGCATCCGGAAGACATTCAAAAGGGAAGGTGGGGCCAGGTGCGGTGGCGCGCACCTGGGATCCCAGCACTCAGGAGGCTGAGTTGGGAGGATCACTTGAGGCCAGGAGATAGAGGCTGCAGTGAGCCGAGATTGGGCCACTACACTCCAGCCTGGGCAACAGAGCAAGACCCTGTCGAAAGAGAGAGAGGGAGAGAAAAGAAAAAGGAAGGAAAGGAAAGAAAGGAGAAAGTTACAGGGAGAAAACAGCAACCAGCCAGCCAGGTAATGCCTGAGATGACCAGGAGACGTCAAGCTAGGAGAAAGGCCTGAAATAGATCCTCCCTCGGCCTCACAGGAGCCCAGCCTACCCACACCTTGGTTCCGGATTTCCAGCCTCCATGAGTGTGAGAGGAGTGAACTCCTGTTGTTTAGGATCCCGATGTTGGCAGAGCTTTCCCTAGCTGACTACCAGGGCCTGCCCTGAGAAGCCCTCACCCTCGGTGCTCAGCTGCCATGGGACCTCTCGGCTCTGTCTACTTCCGCTTGCCTCTTCCCCACAACTGCTGCTCCCACTCAGTAGCCACAGTGCGGTTTTGGGTTTTTTTTGTTGTTGTTGTTGTTTTCTTTTTACAGGTTCTGGTTCTGTCGCCCAAGCTGGAGTGCAGAGCGGCAATCTTGGCTCACTGCAGCCTCAACCTCCCAGGCTCAAGCAATCCTCCAGCCTCAGTCTCCCGAGTAGCTGGGAGGCCCGCACCATCATGCCCGGGGAATTTTTGTATTTTTTGTAGAGATGGGGTCTTGCTATGTTGCCCAGGCTGGTCTGAAATGCCTGGCCTCAAGCGATCTGCCCTCCATTGCCTCCCAAAGTTCTGGGATTATGGATGTGAGCCCTGCCTCAGCGTGCTCTTTATTTTATTTATTATTAATTTATTTTTGAGGAGCTTCGCTCTTGTTGCCCAGGCTGGAGTGCAATGGTGTGATCTCGGCTCACCGCAACCTCCGCCACAAGGGTTCAAGCGATTCTCCTGCCTGAGCCTCCTGAGTAGCTGGGATTACAGGCATGAGCCACCCTGCCCGGCTAATTTTGTATTTTTAGTAGAGACGGGGTTTCTCCACGTTGGTCAGGCTGGTCTCGAACTCCCAACCTCACGTGATCACACCGCCTTGGCCTCCCAAAGCGTTGGGATTAAAGGCGTGAGCCACCGCTCCCGGCCACAGCGTGCTCTTTATAACATCAAGTTTCGCCCCCTTAAGCCTTCCAGTGACTTCCATCCTTCCCTTCTCACAGGTCCTGGCTGGGCCGCTCCCCCACCCCTGGGCCTCCCCTCTCTTCCCTGCAGCCTCAGCCACCGCCCCTCCGCCCCTGCACTGTGCGACGACTGCAGCCTCCACGTGCCCTTCCTACTGAAGATGTAAGTGGTTTCATGACTTAGTGTATAAAGGCGAACATGACCCAGACTGGAGTTTTTATTATTATAGATTCAATGTTATCACATTCAAATATTTATTTTGATTTTAAAAGAAATGAAAATTAAAACGTTTCCCTGGGCCGCTAGAAGCACCGCGGGCCCAGCACTGGCCTATGGAGAAGCCGCCCGGGCAGGTCCCCACCCAGGGGCGAGGCGGAGGGGTGAGGGCGGAGGAGGGGTGTGGGGAGCAGGGGCCGGAGGGGTCGTGGGGGGGCGCGGAGGGGTGGGGCAGGCGGGAGCCGGAGGGGTGAGGAGAGCGGGGGCGGGGGGAGGAAGGGTGAGAGGAGCGGGCGGGGCGGAGGGGTGAGGAGAGTGGGGGGCGGAGGGGTGAGAAGGGTGGGGGCCGGAGGGGTGAGAGGAGCGGGCGGGGCGAAGGGGTGAGGAGAGTGGGGGACGGGGGGGGGGCGGGGGCCAGAGGGGTGAGGCGAGCGGGGGGCGGAGGGGTGAGGAGAGTTGGGGACGGGCTGGGTCCTCAACTCGCCTCAGCCGCGCAGCCAAGCGGGCAGCCTTGGGGAGAACGCCGCCGCCGGGTCTGCAAAGGCAGCTCGGGGCAAGTCCCCACTCCTCGTCCAACCTAATTGTGGCCCTAAATCACTCCTGCCAGAGCCACCCAGAGGGGGATTTTTGGGCTAAACTATGGGGAGCCGTCCAGCAAGAGCGGACTGGCTCAGGCGTCCACACCGCTTTTGTGAAGCTGGCGCAGGCTCCGCGCCCTGGACACCAACAGCGCGCCCCGCCCGGAGTCGCCGCACCGGCCCTCCCTACGCGCGGGGGTCTTCCGCCACAAGGCCAGTCTCTCTGCTAGGGGAATCAGACTGCGGGGCACTTCCTACTGCTTCGCAGCACATAGTCGTTTCTGTGATTATTTTATTAGTCTGTCTTCTTTAAACTTTAAGTTTTGTGACGACAGGGTCGTGTCTGCGTTGCCCACCACTATGGTCTCCATGGCTAGCGCTATGCCTGGAATTCAAAACATACGTATTGAATGAATGAATGAAGAAAGGAAAAAAATATACTTATAATTCCAGAAATTGCACCGGAAGAGATTCAGTCCTTTAAACCTTAAAGGCTTTACGTCTCCTGAGGTTCCCTGAAAAATACAAATACTCAGCGGTTATAGTTAAGAGAGAAAATGTTCCCCAGGATGCGGTGGGGACGTAGGAGGAAGGAGGGCTCGATCACTGTTTCCTGCGGATACCATGCCGGGCCAGCCCTGTACTGGGGATGTGGTGACATGGCCTTACCTTCCGTGAAATGATGCCAGGACACACAGGGTACCCCCCAGTCCCTGCTCTTACGACTCCTCTTGGGGACCACAAATAAAAAAGGAACTGTGCTTGGGAGACTGTGATCTTACTCTATTTTTAACTGTACTCAGTTATTAAAAAATTAAACTGGAGAAGGAAATTGAGAAATCTATTGCCAAGAACCATTCTACGGTAGCAGGGTGGGCGCCCAAAACCTACAGGCCTCTCGTCGCAGGAGCCTCCATGTTCTTTGGTTTCTTCCCCAGCTGGGAGCTCAGCGCTCTCTGCCAGCCCGTTCTGACTCCTTCTGCTCCAGCTGCACGTCTTGGCTTAGCCCTGTTTTCCTGCTTCTTCTTCCCTTCCCAGCCAGACTTCTCCAGATTTCTCCAGCTAAGTTGTGTTCAACATTTGAATAGTTGCACAGTCATTAGGGAGATCTTCAACTCATACACATTTTGAAAAATAATTAGTACACGATTTGTCAGATGGAAGGGCCATCTGCGAGTGTGATGTGGATGCTTAGAAGACAGGCTGGGAAAAACATCTATCATGTCCGATCTCCCCTTAGAAAACGAGCCTGTTAGTTTCACTCTGAGTTGTGATTTTTAGTGTAGTTTCAGCTGTTTAAAATGTTTAACAAATATTTTCTTTTTGTCTTGACTTCTTAAAGTTCTTTTTTTTTGAGACAGGGTCTCACTCTGTCACCCAAGTTGAAGCTCACTGCAGCCTCGACTTTCTGGGCTCAAGCAATCCTCCCACCTCAGCCTCTATCCTCCCCACACCCCATCCTCTCCAGTAGCTGGGACTACAGATGTAGGCCACCATGCCCAGTTTTTTTTTGTTTTTGTTTTTGTTTTTTTTAGTAGAGATGCGGTTTCACCATGTTGGGCAGGTTGGTCTTGACTTCCTGCCTCAAGTGATCTGCCCACGTCTGCCTCCCAAAGTGCTGGGATGACAGGCGTGAAACACGCACCCTGCCATTCTATTTATTTTATTTTTTGAGATGGGGTCTCACTCTGTTCCCAGGCTGGAGTGCAGTGGTGCCATCTTGGCTCATTACAACCTCTGCCTCTCAGGTTCAAGTGATTCTTGTGCTTCAGCCTCCTGAGTAGCTGGGATTACAGGCACCTGCCACCACAGCTGGCTAATTTTTCTATTTGTATTAGAGATGGGGTTTCACCATGTTGGCCAGGCTGGTCTCAAACTCTTGACCTCAAGTGATCCACCTACCTTGGCCTCCCAAAGTGCTGGGATAAAGGTGTGAGCCGCCATGCCCAGCCGCAGGCATTCTTTTTTTTTTTTTGAGACAGAGTCTTGCTCTGTCACCCAGGTTGGAGTGCAATGGCTCAAACTCGGCTCACTGCAACTTCTGCCTCCCAGGTTCAAGCAATTCTCCTGCCTTAGCCTCCTAAGAAGCTGGGATTACAGGTGTGCGCCACCACGCCTGGCTAATTTTTGTATTTTTAGTAGAGATGGGGTTTCATCATGTTGGCCACGCTGGTCTCGAACTCCTGACCTCAGGTGATCCATCCGCCTCGGCCTCCTAAAGTGCTGGGATTACAAGCGTGAGCCACTGCGCCCGGCCAAGCAGGCATTCTTATTTATTATTAATTCCTTAAAGTTCTAAGGTCCTCTTCTTTGGAAACACATGAAATATAACTATGTGACAAGAATAACATTTCTTGTTAACAGGAAGTACTCAAATAATTTTGGGGCCACAGACAATAGATAGTAAAGAAATGGCTTCTAATTTCAGAGATAAAATAATAATAACTAACCTGTGGGAAAAGAGAAGAGAAAGGTTGTACCAACTACAGTTATTTTGTTTCTGCCGTGTTTATGGAGGCTTCCATTTGTCCACTTTTTTATGTAAAACACAATTTGTTGAGTGGCTTCTATGTACTAGGCAAGGGGTTGGATACTGTGGCAGCTACCATACCTGCCTACATCCTAACCTCTTACCTCAAAGAGCTAAAACTCTAATAATATGAGACAGGTCTACAAGGAATCATGACACCAGACCATTTCTCAGGGGGCAGAAGTCCCACAGAGCTCCTGGGAATTCAGGAAAAAGCAAAGGGGGCTGTTCCTGGCTAAGATCAAGAACAACTTCTCAGAGACACTGAGTGAGAAGCAGGCCATGAAGGATGGTGTAGTTGTTTCCTGTTGCTGCCGTAACAAATACAGTTTTCCTTCCTTATTTGCAGGGGATACGTTCATCCCCCTGTGGATGCCTGAAACTGCAGATAGCCCTGAACCCTATATAAACTATGTTTTTCCTATACATACATACCTATGATAATTTATAAATTAGGCACAGTAAGAGATTAACAACAATAACTGGCCGGGCACGGTGGCTCACGCCCTGTAATCCCAGCACTTTGGGAGGCCAAGATGGGCGGATCACTTGAGGTCAAGAGTTTGAGACCAGCCTGGCCAACATGGTGAAACCCCGTCTCTACTAAAAATACAAAAATTAGCTGGGCGTGGTGGCGTGCACCTGTAGTCCCAGCTACTCGGGAGGCTGAGGCAAGAGAATCATTTGAACCCAGGAGGCGGAGGCTGCAGTGAACTGAGATCGTGCCACTGGACTCTAGTCTGGGCAACAGAGTGAGACTCCATCTCAGAAAAAAAAAAAAAAAAAAAAAGAAAAGAAAAAAAAACTAAAAATAAAATAGAACCATTAACCATTATAACAATATACTGTAATAAAAGTTATGTGAATTTGGTCTCTCTCTCCCAAAATATCTTACTGTATTGTACTCACCTATTTTCTGACCTTGGTTGACAGTAGGTAACTGAATCTGTGAAAAGCAAAGTCACAGGTAAGGGGGGACTACTGAACCACAAACTTAGTGGCTGAAAGCAACATAACTTAATTATCTTATAGTCCTGTAGGTCAGAAGCCCAATGTGGATCTTGTTGGACTAAAACCAAGGAGTTGGAGAGCTGCATCCCTTCCTGGAGGCTCTAGCAAAGGGGCTGTTCCTGCTAGTTGGGCTTTTAGCCTAATTCAGGTCTTTGTGGTTTTAGGACTGGGGAGTGTTTCTTGCTGGCTGTTCTCAGCTTCTGGAAGCTGCTGCATCCCTTGGCTTGTGGCCTCCATCTTCAAAACTAGCAGCAGGGTCAAGTCCTTCTTTTGCTGTTGCATCTTTCTAGCCTCCCCTTCTGCCTTCTACTGCTTTTAAGGACCCATTTGACTACGCTGGGCCCCACCTGAATAATCCAGCATAGTCTCCCGCGTTTAAGGTTTGTAACCACAACCACATCTACAGCTCCCCCTTTGCCAAGTCAGGTAACACAGTCACAGGTTTCAGTCATTAAGGCATGGACATCTTTGGGGGTGGCTATTATTCTGCCTACTGCAAATGAGAAGGATTTCAACCAAAAGAGAAACTGGGGAGGGGACATCCAGGCCTGGAAAGGCACAAGCAGGGTATGGGGACAGATCCTATGCAGGAAATAGCCATTTCATTGGACCTGGGCTCAAGTGATCCTCCTGCCTCAGCCTCCCAAGTAGCTGGGACTACAGGCATGTGCCACCACGCTGGGCTCTCCGAAATAATTTTTACAGCTTACTCCCCAAGTATTCGTTTGACTGTACATAATCGCAGAGCTGTGCCATCTCATCTGTCTACTTCTTTGTTTACTTCATTTCCCTATTTCTCTAACATCCTCCCTGCTCTCTCAGAAGTCCATTATCTGCATGCCTCAAATACCAGGCTTTCTCTGTGACTTTGTTCTGTCCTTTTCTCCTTCCAAGTATCTTTACCTCAAACATTAGTTCTTCCTCCCACCAATGTCTTTCTGAAGGCTATTAGCTCTAGGACATTTTTCGAGTTCCAACCTCAAACCCAAGAACTCTTTTTGGCCTGGGGTTACCAACTATCAAATACGATCTGCAGAGACTGCATCCTGATTTGTGTAGATTTCCCTTTGCTCTCTGAAATTTGGCAGCCTCTTGGTTACTGGCCGGCTTCCACTTCTGCAGGTGAATCACCTTATCATAATCTCATCATGGTTTTCATTATCAAACCCATTTATCAAGCAGGCAAAGATAACTCACTTGGTTTTTATTTATCAGCTCTGGTTGATAAAGCAAAATACTGAGGGTTTTTTTTTTTTAGGAGACGAGTCTCACTCTGTCGCCCAGGCTGGAGTGCAGTGGCATGATCTTGGCTCACTGCAGCCTCGGCCTCCCGGGTTCAGCAGTTCTCCTGCCTCAGCCTCTGGAGTAGCTGGGACTATAGGCACACACCACCACACCCGGCTAATTTTTTTTTTTTTTTTTTTTTGTATTTTAGTAGAGACAGGTTTCACCATGTTGCCCAGGCTGGTCTCGAACTCCTGAGCTCAGACAGTCCTCCCACCTCGGCCTCCCAAAGTGCTAGGATTACAGGCGTGAGCCACCTCACCCGGCTGATAAAGCAAAATACTGGTCTTAAGGTCAGGCATGGTGGCTCACGCCTGTAATCTTAGCACTTTGGGAGGCCGAGGCGGGATCACAAGGTCAGGAGATCAAGAACATCCTGGCTAACACAGTGAAACTCTGTTCTCTACTAAAAATATTTAAAAAAATTAGCTGGGCGTGGTAGCGGGCGCCTGTAGTCCTAGCTACTCGGGAGGCTGAGGCAGGAGAATGGCGTGAACCCGGGAGGCAGAGCTTGTGGTGAGCTGAGATCGCACCACTGTGTTCCAGCCTGGGCAACAGAGCGAGACTCCATCTCAAAAAAAAAAAAAAAAAAAAAAATACTGGTCTTAAAAGGAGCTGTAAAATAACAACCAAAACAACATTTAGTAGTTAATTTTAAATTCAAAGTTTAAAAACATATCATGAAAATGTTTCCTTTACAGTTACACAATTAAATATGTATTGTCAATTTAGATTAACTCAGATGACTTTGAAAATATTAATTTTGTTATGGAAATGGATTCTTGTTGAGATGAGAGTTTGGGCCTTACCCTGTTGCTCCTAAAGCAAGTTTTACCAATGTTTACTGCAAACGTTTGATAAAAAATTTAAATGGAAGGTTTTGGAGCATATAGAATTAAAACTTCACCTTTTCAATGGGATGTTTCTTTTAATTATAGACAAAGCAGCATTCTGCTCAGGTCTGCAAATGAAATGGAAGTTGCAGCCAACTGTAAACGTAATGAGAAATAAGTAAAATAGTTGGTGTTGCTGTCATAGCTCACTCAGCAGACAGAGTAAGCTTTCGGGGGACGTGGTAAGAAAAAAAATTGTTTTAGCAATTCTTCTCTTACTAACGTAAGTGTCAACACAAGAATTCTTTAAATGCAGAATGTGATTTGTATCTTCATAGTGTATCTTTGAGCTTTTCTGGGAATGAATCTTCTCAAATTATTGAGCAATTCTGACTTACGCAACCACATAGTTTATTACTCATCTGAGAAGCAGAGTGGCTATTTGGAGAATGAAGCTACACTTGGAGTCTCTGGAGGTGGCTGGAAAGGGAGGTCTGCGGGGACTGGTCAGGTGGTTGCCCTGGAAAGTTGCTGGAACGCTGGGCCTTCCCTAACTATGCATTAGAGGCTGTTGCTGTATTTTCCTGGAGATTCAGTTTTCCAAAATAGCTAAAAGCAAAGCAATTAGAAATAAATTAAAATCAGAGGAAAATGTACAGTCTCATGATTTTAATATTGGAAAACATGAATACGAATTGAAATTTAATACTGAAGATTTTCTCCCCTGGTACCCAAATTGTTTTCATAATTGTACAAAATGAGAATTTGTAATGGTTACAATGGTTAAAATGGTAAGTTGTATGTAATGTATATTTTACCACAAATTTAAAAATACGATTTAAATTAAGAAAGAAAACTAGTGGCAAAACCTATTAAATAAAGGCTTTTTAAAAATACAAAATAGGCCAGGTGCGGTGTCTCACACCTGTAATCCCAGCAATTTGGGAAGCCGAGGCGGGTGGATCACTTTGAGCTCAGAAGTTCGAGACCAACCTGGCCAACATGGCGTAACCCTGTCTTTACTAAAAATACAAAAATTAGCCGGACGTAATGGTGCAGGCCTGTGGTCCCAGCTACTCAGTAGACTGAGGCAGGAGAATCACTTGAACATGGGAGGCAGAGGTTGCAGTGAGCTGAGATTGCACCACTACACTCCAGCCTAGGTGACAGAGTGAGATTCTGTCTCAAACAAACAATAATAATAATAATACTCGTTGGGCGAGGTGGCTCATGCCTGTAATCCTAACACCTTGAGAGGCGGAAATCACCTGAGCCCAGGAGTTCGGGACCAGCCTGGACAACATAGCGAAACACAGCGTCTACAAAAAATACAAAAATTAGCCAGGCGTGGTAGCATGCGTCTGTAGTCCCAGCTGCTGGGGAGACTGAGGTAGGAGGATCCCTTGAGCCTGGGAGGTCGAGGCTGCAGTGAGCCGTGATCGTGCCACTGCACTCCAGCCTGGGTGACAGACCCAGACCCTGTCTCAAAAAAGCAAAAACAAACAAAACAGTAATACCCCACTTTTCCCTAAATCTGACGTCCAATATTATAAACTCTGTGGAAAATGTCTAGGAAATGAGGGAGCAAAAGGTCTTTTGATAGTTGAAATAGCTGTCAGAAAGTTCTGGTTCTCTGCATAGAAAAAAAGGTTTTAAGGATAAGAAGTTCTATTAGCTTTTACTTTACATATAATTTTAATAAGCTAAGCAATGTTTCTTTGCTAATAGATTAAAAGTTGAAAATTAATAAGGTATGATATATTACTAAAGACCGGATTCTTAATAGCAGAGAAAAAAATAGCTGATTACCCAACAGAGACAAAACAACTCTAAAGAAAAAACCAACTGAGGCAAAAGTTTTTCCTTCTACATTCACATTCAACACTCAACACACTTCTGGTCACCAAAACGTGTGGGTTTTTCCCATCACACACCAACTGGGTGTCCTAGAATAATTCAGTTCAATTCTGACACTATCTACCTGGAGTTAGTGCAGACCCCATAGGTTAAGGGCTCAGTCCTAGAATACTGCCCCCATTTGGGATGCCAATAGTAGGTTGTCACCTAAACTGGTAATCAACTGGCTGTAAATCACTTTTCACTACCCCTTCTCAGGTTTTATTAGTTTGCTAGGATGGCTTATAAAACTCATGGAGGCCGGGTGCAGTGGCTCATGCCTTTGGGAGGCCGAGGCCGGCAGATCACTTGAGGTCAGGAATTTGAGACAGCCTGGCCAACATGGTGAAACCCCGTCTCTACTGAAAAAAAATTAAAAAACAACAAAAATTACCCAGGCATGGTGCCGCACGCCTGTAATTCCAGCTACTCGGGAGGCTGAGGCAGGAGAATCACTTGAACCCAGGAGGCGGAGTTTGCAGTAAGCTGACATCATGCCATTGCTCTCCAGCCTGGGCGACAGAGCGAGACTCTGTCTCAAAAAAAATAAATAAATAAAAATAATAAAACTCATGGAAACACCCGCATTTACAGGTTAATGACAGATACTATAAAGGATACAGATGAACAGAAGAGATACATAGGTTGAGGTCTGGAAGAGTCCTGAGTGCTGGGCTTTCTGTCCCTATGGAGCTGGAGTGTGCCACCCTCCCAGCATGCAGATATAGTCATCATCCCAGAAGCTCCTGAACACTGCAGTTTATGGAGGCTTTATGATGTTGGCATGATTATTAACTCAATCACCAGCCCCTCTCCCCTTCCTGGAGGATGGGAGATAGGGCTGAAAGTTCCAAGAGTCTAATCATGACTTGGTCTTTCTGGCAACCAGTCTCCATCCAGGAGCCACCAACAGTCACCTGATTGGAACAAAGATGCTCCTATCGCCCAGGAAATTCTGAGGGATTCAGGAGCTCTGTGTCAGGAATTAGGGTCAAAGACCAAATATTAGAACAGAAGATTCTCCTAGCGCCCCTACATACAAGGAATTAAGAGCTCTGTTTCAGGAACTGGAGGCACAGACTAATAGATATACATTTCATAATAACTAACCACAACAACAACAACAATTCCTCAAAACACAGACAAAGCCTGGTGCGGTGGCTCATGCCTATAATCCCAACACTCAAGACCAGCCTGGGCAACATGGCAGAATAACATCTCTACAAAAAATACAAAAAAATTAGCCTGGTGGGATGGCATACGCCTATGTTCTCCCCCACCCAACAAAAACGAAAAACAAAAAAAAAAAAAGCCAAAAAAAAAAAAAAAACCCAAAACTGTTAAATTGAATGTATTAAGTGCAATTTTTTTTTTTTTTTGAGACAGGGCCTCTGTCACCTAGACTGGAGTGCAGTGGGAGCAATCATGGCTCACTGCAGCCTCAGCCTCCTAAATAGCTGGGACCACAGGCATGTGCCACTATGCCCGGCTAATTTTTTTGTATTTTTATGTAGAGACAATGTTTTGCCATGTTGCCCAGGCTGGTCTTGAACTCCTGGACTCAAGTGATCCTCCCACCTCAGCCTCTCATAGTGCTGGGATTACAGGTGTGAACCACCACACCTGGCCTTGAATTTTACCATTAAAATGTTCTTTACATATGGTTTTTGGGGGAGAATATCTTCTCTGTTCTTAAGGAATGTATAATTTAGTTAAGGACATAAACTACTGTATATGGATATAAAACGACTCTAAAACAAATGAAACAAGTCGATGTTCCATTTTCTTCTCGGTTGTCTGGGTCTTTCATGATCTGATCCTATTCTATTTTTATGCTACTGCCCATAGAGAACATTCTTCTGTAGTTAGGCAGATTTTATTTTATTTTATTTTATTTTGAGATAGAGTCTGGCTCTGTCGCCCAGACTGGAGTGCAGTGGCACCATTTCGGCTCACTGCAACCTCCACCTCCTGGGCTCAAGCGATTCTCGTGCCTCAGTCTCCTGAGTAGCTGGGATTACAGGCATGTACCCCCATGCCTGGTTAATTTTTGTATTTTTAGTAGAGAAAGGGTTCCGCTACGTTGGCCAGGCTGGTCTAGAACTCCTGGCCTCAAGGGATCCGCCCGCCTCAGCCTCCCAAAGTGCTGGGATTACAGGTGTGAGCCACCGTACCCAGCCATAGGTGATATTCTATAGGAGCCTCAGGGAGAGAACCCCTACACTATCCTGGCTTCACAACTGCAGAGGCCTCACGAGCAAGTGGATTCTCTGTGTCTGCTAGGCCTGGAATCGTTCTCTGCTTTGGTTGAGGCTGGAGACACAAGTCTTTGAGTTCCCCTCTTCCTCACTCCACAAAGTCCATTCCTCTTTCAGAGGAAGTATAAGGGAGTAATTTGTTTTCAGTTTCCTTACTTATGAGTATGTTGTAATCATGTGCCCTTTTTTTTTTTTTTTTTTTTTGAGATGAAGTCTTGCTCTGTTGTCCAGGCTAGAGTGCAGTGGCTTGGTCTCCACTCACTGCAACCTCCACCTTCTGGGTTCAAGCAATTCTCCTACCTCAGCCTCCTGAGTAGCTGGGATTACAGGTGCCTGCCACCACGCCCAGCTAATTTTTGTATTTTTAGTAGAGACAGGGTTTCACCATTTTGGCCAGGCTAGTCCCGAACTCCTGACCTCACGATCCACCCGCCTCAGCTTCCCAAAGTGCTGGGATTACAGGCGTGAGCCACCATGCCCAGCCTCATGACTTCTTGAGATTATCTAGAGAGGGCATTATAATTCAGTGTTTCCAATCTCTGGAGTTAGATCTATGAAGGTCTGAATCTCCGCTCTTTGATCTTGGACAAGTTACTTGAGCCGTCTGCATTTCAGGATCCTTTTTTATAAAATGGGTTGAATAACATGGTCGTTTTGAGAATTAAATGATATAATATACAAATTTAGAGCAATACTTGGTATAGAATAAGGACACACACATACACATATGTATATACTATGTCAGTTAATTTATACACTCCAATTTTGTTACTACTGTCCGCTCTATGCTCAGCTGGTCTTGTGTTGTCTCTTTTTCTCCTCTTCTCAGCTAGATACATTATGTAGATGTGCTTATTTAACTGATTAACTTTAAAACATTTTCTGGACCAGGCATGGTGGCTGAAGCCTGTAATCCCAGCACTTTGGGAGGCCAAGGCAGGCAGATCACCTGAGGTCAGGATTTCGAGACCAGCCTGGCCAACATGGTGAAACCCCATCTCTACTAAAAATACAAAAATTAGCCGTGCATGGTGGAGCATGCCTATAATCTCAGCTACTCCAGAGGATGAGGCAGGAGAATTGCTTGAACCCGGGAGATGGAGGTTGCAAGGTTGCAGTGAGCTGAGATCTCACCATTGCATTCCAGCCTGGGCGACAGAGCAAGACTCCATCTCAAAAAAAAAAAAAAAAGAAAAAGAAAAAAAGAAAAAAAATTATGTTAACTATCCTACTATAGAAGTATCAGGAATTATAAGACAAAACCATTCAGAATCACTACACTACATCCAGAGACTACCACTTTTAACATTTGGCTGTGTAATTTTCTGGGCTTTAAAAATAGTTTAAAAAATATATATGTGTACATAGTTTATTGTATATACATATAAAATAAACTTATATTGTTGCTGTTTTTCCTGTCTTTTTTTTGTTTTTAGTAGAGATGGGATCTTACTCTGTTGGCTAGGCTGGTCTCGAACTCCTGGCCTCAAGTGATCCACCCATCTCAGCTTCCCAAAGTGCTGGGATTACAGGCATGAGCCACCATGCCCAGCAAGTGTTTTTCTTGAACACCTCTACCTCTACCACACTATAAACCCCATCAGGGGATAAATCTTATGGTTTTGCTTACCACGTTATCCCAAGTATGATTTATTTTAGCACATGGCTCATAGCAGGTACCAATAACAAAACAAAACAGAAACAAAACAAAACAAAAACCCAAACATGGGTTTTTTAATTATAGCACATGGTTCATAGCAGGTACCAATAACAAAACAGAAAACAAAACAAAAACCCAAACATACAACAACAAACAAAAATGAGAAGGAATGAATGACTCCATGTTAATAAACACAAATCGTTAATCACAACATTCTTCCATGTGAGCGTGTCAGCTTTCCCAGCCAAGCCCCTATCTTGGAAACTTGTTTCCAATTTGTCTGTATTCATATATATATATATAAAATTTAAAAATTTTAATGTTTTTTTAAAAAGGCACAAAGAATAGTATAGCACACATTATTGAACCCAACCTCCCAGAACCAACAACTTTTAAGATTTTGAGTTTTATTTCCATTTTTTAAATAAAAGAAAGCATTGTAAAGTTGAAGTCCTCATTTTTTTTCTCTGCTCAATTTCCCTCCTTCCCTCTAATATAAACAACAGCTGTCATGAATTTGGTGTGTGTGATATTGCATTCTATGTCTATACTTATATAAAGTATGTGATCATTTTAGGTTCTGTGGGATTTTGATTATTTATAAATACGGTATCACAGTGTATATATAGTTCTGCAACTTGCTTTTTTTCACTCCACACTGCTTTTGAATTCTTTCTACCATCATTTATCCTTTACAACTACAGAGCTAGTTCATTAACTTAGCTACTGTGTATATTCCATCATTTGGATATCTACCTTTTATTTTCCTACCCCTTGACTGGACATTTGGGGTTTTTCTCAATTTTTCACTACTGCAAACAATGCTGAAATGATCATTGTAACTGCAACATTTTTATTAGGTATTTTATGCACAAATTTTAAGGTCCATTAAATCTATTTTATAATATTTTTCATTCCACAAGTGTTTTAAAAATTATTTTTACATCTTTGAAGGCAGAGCAGGAGCAGGATCTTTAAACACACAACAAAAAAAGATTAGCAGCCATGTGGCTTGGGGTTGGGGTGGAGAAAGTGTAGTCAGCTTAAGAGTGAAAAGAAGGCCAAGCATGGTGGTGTGCGCCTGTATTCCCAGCTACCCTAGAGGCTGAGGCAGGAGGATGGCTTGAGCTCAGGAGTTCAAGGCTGATGTGGGCTGCAGTAAGTTATGATTGTGCCACTGCACTCCAGCGTGGGCAATGGAGTGAGACTCTGTCTCTAAGAAAAAAAGGAAAAAATGTGGAAAAGTACATAGGTAATGCCAGTAGGGCTCAATTGCAGAATATTGGCTGGAGACTTATTTTGCTCCCAGTACTGTGCAAGATATCTGGGTAGCATACAGGATACTATCGAAAAATTAAATTGAATTCTAAGCTGCACGATGATGGTTTCTTTTTTTGGTTTTTTTTTTTTTTTTTTTTTGCACACTTCTGCTGGCAGGAAGGGATTACGGTTTGATTATCAGAGCCCAAAGAAGAGAGAAAACAGAGATCTGAGAAGATTCCCTGGAAGAGCTGAGGCCTTAAGAGATTGAAAGAGAGGAAGGAGGGGAGGAGGATGAACCAGGGACTGAAGGCTGGGTGAGACTGTCAAAATAGTGCACAGATAATGACCTTTACTACTGTTTCCCATGAGAGTAAAATTTAAAAATTTCACAAGAGTTTGTCAATTAAAGAGGAAATCGAGTTGACTTTAAACACTATATTGACCCTCAGCATCACTTGCCACAGATATAGGTGGTAGGAAGTATGATGTTAGGAGAGCCAGAAGTAGACTGAGGATTTGGCTTCCAGTCTATTATTTCTACTGTGAATCTTTGCACCATCCCTGCTTCTGTCCCTGTACCAGATCCACAGTCCTCAAATGGATAGTGAAGCTGTTCAAAACCCACGACCTCACTTGCTGGTATATATGGTACTATACTATTCCCTACACCATAAAATACTTCTCAGAAACAAAATATACATGGGGAGGGGAGGTTGATTAAATTAAATCGGGTTAAATTTGGGTGTGCATCAGACGTTCTTTTTTTTTTTTTTTTGAGACGGAGTTTTGCTCTTGTTGCCTAGGCTGGAGTGCGATCTCAGGTCACCGCAACCTCCGCCTCCCGGGTTCCAGTGATTCTCTTGCCTCAGCCTCCCGAAGCGCTGGGATTACAGGCATGAGCCACCATGCCTGGCTAATTTTGTATTTTTAATAGAGACGGGGGTTTCTCCATGTTGGTCAGGCTGGTCTCGAACTCCCGACCTCAGGTGATCCACCCGCCTAGACCTCTCAAAGTGCTGGGATTACAGGCGTGAGCCACCGCTTCTGGCAAACGCCCTTCTTAATTGTTTGATTCCACGGTCCCAATAGCCGTCTGTCCTTTTCTGCCCCTATTTTTAGTGTCCAGCCACTAGTTGGTAACTTGGTGTCTCCTTCAGGCCTGCTAACTTTTTTTTTTTTTTCAACCAAGACTGGTATGAGATACTTAAGAATAGTGGCTTTAACGACAGTTACCAACTTTTAATACAAATGCAGTCGAGAGGGCAAATACTCAAGTTTGGGGGCAGATAGCAGCCAGTCAAATAGGTCCGAGAGGCCCTGGCGAGCTACCGCAGGCCAGCAGGGAGGCCGTGGGCAGGTGGCGGTCGAGGCCGGAGGCAGGAAGCGCGGCCGGGCGGGGCTGGGCGGAGCGGCCGCGGAGGAGCAGGGGCCGCAGGCGCCCCGCCCGGACTGGTATGCGGCCGAGAGTGACGCGGGAGGCGGGGTCACGTGACGCCCGTGGAATGCCAACAATGTAGCGAATGTCCCACTTGGGTCTGCGCTTTGGAACCGCGGCGTGAGCGCCCCGGGAAGATGGAGCAGTCGCCGTCCACGCCACCGCCGCCGCCCGGGGCTCCCCCGTCCCTGCGGGGCCAGCAGCAGCTCCAGCCACCAGTGCCCGGTCTCCCGGCGCGAGAGGCCCGGGAGCCGCCGGCCAGGACGCCCCCGAGGGTGTAGACCGCGCCCCTGG
This sequence comes from Pan troglodytes, assembly GCF_028858775.2. Classification (NCBI taxonomy): domain Eukaryota; kingdom Metazoa; phylum Chordata; class Mammalia; order Primates; family Hominidae; genus Pan; species Pan troglodytes. Next base: position 20,271,631 of record NC_072412.2, on the reverse strand, counting down.
AGGTGAGGGGGCTGGGAGCTGGGGTCGGGGCGGCAGCTCGGAGGGTGGCGAGAGTTTCCGCGAAGCGGTCGAGCCCTGCGGCTCCGCGCACCTACCGTGGTGCCGAGGCTCCGGGAAGGGCGCCCGGCGGGGCGGCCGAGGAAGTTTGTCCGGACGGAGCCCTGCGCCCTGCCCCCACGGTCCGCGCCCGCCCGGAGCCGCCCCCGCCCGGCGGCTCGTAGTCCAGGCCGTACGGAGCCCGCGGAGCCGGTTCCAGAGGAGCCGGGGAAGTTGGAGGCCGGCGTCGGGCGGGGGCAGCGGGGTTGCGCCGCTTTGTTGTGCGGCGACCGGGGCGGCCGGGATCCCGGCGGGGCAGGGGCGGCGCGGGCCGGGGGCGCTGTCCTAGACCCGAAAGGCCGTAGCGCCGGGCGCGCCTCTGCTTCCGCTGTCTCCGGGGGCTCGGCTTTCCACTAGACGCCCGGCCGGGCGCCCCTGACAGCCTCGGGACCCCCGGTCCGGCGGCGCAGCGGTCCCACGGATCCGGGGCCGTCCTCCCGGCCGCGCCATCGTCCCACGGTCCAATCAGTCCTTCAGAGCCCGCCCTGTTGGCCCCCGCCGGCCGCCCCGTCGTCCCGCGAGCCGACGGACCCACGGCGGTGCCGCAGTCGAGGCCGCGCCGCCCCTCAGCCCCCGGTGGCTGCGCCGCCTCACCCACCGCCGCGCGGTTCCCACCCCGTCCCCCGCGGCCGCGCCGCCGGCTCACGGGCCAGTCAGCCCCTCAGAGGCCACCGGACCCTGGGGGCGCCGTTCCTCCCGGGCTGCGGGCGGCCAGGCCCTGCTCGGCGTCTCCCGGCCGGCTGCCGCGCCAACTCTGCGAGTTTGCTCACGGTCTTGGCGGGACGCGGCCCGAGGCGCAGGAGCGCTTTCGTGGCCACGCGAGCGGCGGCCGTTGCATAACACGCCATTCCCGTGCCCTAGTTTAGCGACGTGTGGGGGGTTTGGCTTTCTCTTCTGAGGTAAGCTCACCTGCGCTTAGCTCCCCAGCCGGACTCTGGAGATGGGGATTCTGACATCATTCACATCTTGCCATCACATCCTTCAGCCCAACTCCAGAACTTCTGGGGAGCTTTCCCTCGGGGATGGAGTGCGGCCTGGAGCAAACCCGTTTGTGAAATCCAAGTCTCCAGTGTCCCGAGGGTTGGGAACGGGGGGCGAGGCGAGGAATGGACCCTGAAGAAGGTAAAACCCACCCGACCAGGGCGCCAAGCAGCCGGTAACAGGGTCCCGAGTTAGCTCGGCGGCTGGCGGCTGTTCTGAGGCCTTTGGATGAGAAATGCTATTTTGCGAGGATCACCATGAAAGAACTTAACTTGCAGATTTTTTTGACAAAAATGTTGTTGTTGTTATTTTAAGACAAGATCTCGCTCTGTCTCCCAGGCTGGAGGGGAGTGGCGCGATCTCCGCTCACTGCAACCTCCGTCTCCCAGGTTCGAGCGATTCTCCTGCCTTAGCCTCCCACGTAGCTGGGATTACAGGCCCGCGCCACCAGCCCAGCTAATTTTGTATTTTTTAGTAGAGACGGGTTTCGCCGTGTTGGCCAGGCTGGCTCTCGAACTCCTGACCTCAGGTGATCCACCTGCCTCGGTCTCCCAGAGTGCTGGGATTACAGGCGTGAGCCACCGCGCCCCACCTGACAAGAATTTTGAACAAGAACTTTTACATTTTCACGCTTCTCTAGGATGGATATGAGTGTTTTTTGTTGTTGTTGTTGTTGTTGTTGTTGTTTGAGACGTTGTCTTGCTCTGTCGCCCAGGCTGGAGTGCAGTGGCGCGATCTCGGCTCACTGCAACCTCGCCTCCTGGGTTCAAGCGATCTCCTACCTCAGTCTCCCGAGTAGCTGGAATTACAGGCGTGTGCCACCACGCCCGGCTAATTTTTTGTATTTTTAGTAGAGACGGGGTTTCGCCGTGTTAGCCAGGATGGTCTCAATCTCCTGACCTTGTGATCCGCTCGCCTCAGCCTCCCAAACTGCTGGGATTACAGGCGTAAGCCACCGCACCCAGCCAAGAGTGTTTTTAATGTAATAGCATTAAAATAATTATTTCACCTTAACTACTAAGCCATAGAGTATACATTTGGCCGGTAAATAATTCAAATTAATAGCTGAACAGCTCTTTTCACAAAGTATTCAACAAATACGTACATTTTTAAAGGAAAGTTTGCCCGTATTTTAATAAGAAACAAATATACTGAAATTTGAATGGGAAATCACAAAAATGTGTGTGATCTTGCACAAGTGTTTTGCTTAAAATTTTAACTTAGAAGATGAAGGGCCTTCCCTTAATCATGGAAAAAGTAACTCATGGCTGATTATTAGGAAATTTGTGCTAAATCTTGTATATTTTTGGTAAGCTGCTTTGTATGTTTTTTTTTTTCTGTAACAACCGTTGTAATAAGGTAGTAACAGAAAAAATATTCCAAAATGAGAACGTATAAACTGTTTATGACGTCTATTTAACTGTAATTAACAAGTCAGTGTCTCACAAAATTTTGTCTCATGCAGGTATAGAAGGCACTGAATATAATAATAGTGTAATGAATATACCAGCATTCCTTTGAATATAAGTTGGTGAACATTTAATAACTTTCCAAATCTCAGGCAGTTTAAGGTATCTGAGCAGAGGCTAGCCTGTCTTGCAAAATTACCAAGGTGAATTACTAGAATCATTGAATTATAGAACTGGAAGGGATTCTTCTGGCTTCTCCATCGAGTTTGAAATAGTTTAAGTGTAAATTGGAGCTGTACATGTTCCTTAGCAAATCACAGGGTTGGTGGGAGGGGCTTTCTTTTGGTGGGAGGGGAATGATTTTACAATAAGATTCCTTGTTATTTTAAATGCTATGTTGTAAATAGCCAGCCTTGGGCTCCTAAACTCCACCAAGGGGTGGGGTAGGGTGGGGATTGAAGCTGATAAATTGACCATAAACAGAGGAAGGATTTCGGGAAGCTGGGGTTAGGGGAGAGGTGTTCTTTTTTGTATTGGAAAAACCATACCAACACCATTTTCGAAAAGCTGCTTTTGTATTTTATTTTGTAGTTAAAATCATGTGAAACTTCTGAACAGTATTTCTTACTGACTTTTTAAAAACAGTTGGTTTGAAGAAATACAGAAGGTAAATTCAAATGCATTGACTCTGTCTTGACTAAATCTGTTCTAAAAAGTACCGAAGTATTCTGATGATCAGAAAGAAGGGTAAGCCTTGATTGAAGTGACTGACTTCTAGCTCTAAACATTCTCTGAATCTTCTTCCTTTTAAAAAGTCTATTGCTTAGTAATTCCTCTAGAAGGAATTGGCCTTCAAATTACACAAGTCCAAGGGCATCGTTCCCATTGTATGCTAGGTCACTGCTGCTCTCTGTAATGGGCTTTATTACATAGAGTGCCCTGTGATGGCCCCAGTGTGAGGGCAGCCCTGCTTGGGATGTTCATTTCACTGTTAGCTGTTCTCTCAGTATTTTAAGGCTAATGTTACATAATGTTACGTGATTTTTATTTTTTATTTTTTTTTTATTTTTGAGATGGAGTCTCGCTCTGTCACCCAGGCTGGAGTGCAGTGGCACAATCTTGGCTCACTGCAAGCTCCTCCTCCTGGGTTCACACCATTCTCCTGCCTCAGCCTCCTGAGTAGCTGGGACTACAGGCGCCCGCCACCATGCCCAGCTAATTTTTTTTTTTACTTTTAGTAGAGACGAGGTTTCACCGTAGTAGCCAGGATGGTCTCGATCTCCTGACCTCGTGATCCACCCGCCTACAGGCATGAGCCACCGCGCCCGGCCTGTTACGTGATTATTAGTTTTATTTTGAAAGTATGAAAACAGCAAGGTAATATTGGAAATAAAGACATTGGTTATGATGTTAAAATTAGAATGGAAATTTGGCATTGTTTAATGTTTGCCGTTCACCCTGGGAAGACTTTGTTGGTTATCATCTAGATCATGTCAAGTTAATTGTGACAAGTGTTTTAAGTTAATTCACAAATACTTTTTGTTTGTGTGACAATATTTGACATACATGGGAATTTTTCTGGGAGAAAAATGAAAAAATCCCATATTTTGTAGCCATGGTTTGTATTTCTTGTTAACACTGATTGTTAGAATCTTGTAGTGTAGTTTAGATCCTATAGACCCTTGATCAGTTAGGATGGTAAGGATCTTAAGAATGTAAGCTGGATTTTGAAAGGAGTGCGCCTCTGTTTGGAATAGTGAGCCTCCCTGCCTCTAGGCAGTTATCTTGAGCAGGAATGCTAAGGGCCAACATGGTTCATTACTAGTTAACTCCATTCTTACTCGGGAGTCTCACTCATCTTTCTCATTAAATGTACCCGGACGACACCTGCACCCTCCCCAACATTTTTTGGCTGTTTTGTTCATCTTTCTCTCCCACGTTTGAGCCTTTTCATTGGAAGTTCCGGGCTCCAAGAATAGCTTCACACTTCCTCCATCAAATCATAGCCCTTCAACCTTTCTAATTCTGGTGAAACATCCGTTTCTCTAAGATACCTTCTCCAAATAATCTCAACACCTTCCTGAAGAATTGTGCTCCTCCATGGAAGTAGGCAGGGATTCTTTGGACAGTCACAGTATTTATTACTTCAGTCCATAGCAGTGATTCTCAAATGGGAGGGGTGTTCTAACTCCCTAGCTGGAGCGTATCCAAAACTTGGAGGGGTGCAGAGGAGGCAAGGCTTTCTTAACGATTGAGAACCCCTGCTGGGCTATGAAATTGAATATAAGATGGCCCATCCTGTTGGGTCGCTTGCTATTAGGAAAGCTGCAAAGAACTAATAATGTATCTGCAACTTGGTCACTCTGTTGCGATATCTTGAGTACAGACTTCTGTAGCTCAATTTTTTAATGCCATTTATATTTGCATAATGTATATCATAAAAATATAATGTACAAAGCTGTCTAATAAAGAATGTGATGGTGTCTTTTTCCCCGAGACTGTAAGCTTATATAGAAGTGATACCCTGGCTGGGCATGGTGGCTCATGCCCGTAATTCCAGCACTTTGGGAGGCCGAGGCGGGGGGATCACTTGAGTCCAGGAATTCGAGACGAGCTTGGGTGACATGGTGAAACCCCATCTCATGGCGAAACTCCCCCTCAGATCTTGCCACTGCACTCCAGCCTGGGCAACCAGAGTGAGACCCTGCCCCCCCGCCCCAAAAAAAAAGACCCAATTCTACCTAGGTGAGACCTTATAGTGTCCAGCACAATGCTCAGTACACATATGGCAATGCCAAATTCTCTGAGGCCTTGTGATGATGCTGCTATTGGAGAGTGGGAATTCTTCTAAAGTGTGTTTTCCTGGATCCCCAGAGGAATGCAATCACTGCCTTCCTCAAAGACCCTCATTATGAGAGGTAGCCCTTGGCCTGTGGCTTCCTGGCCTGACAGTGCTGGAGTGGTACATCCACATAGTGGTTTATGATTCTGACATTTAGCATCTGGCTGGAGGCCTGGCCCGTCTGCCTGATTTAGTTTCAGCTTTGCTAGTTAATTATAGTAGGGATATGATTTAAATAATAGCTGGAATTTTAGGTTCAAGAAATCCTGCTCAGAAAATGCCAACGTATGTCATTAGTGCAGGTCCCATGAGACATTGGTTTGGTTGGTTCCTTGGTTGGTGCTTGATGTGTGTTTGGCAGCCAGTGTGGGTTTGTGAAGCACTAGGATAAATTAGAATAAAAATTCTTGAACATCTGATAGCATTTTCCAGGATTGGATTGAGGGTTGGAATTGGGTTTGGTAGGACCAAATTAAAGGCATGCTTAAAATTTTGCTCTCACATTGTTTACACAGGCCACCTATATTAAGCATGGGATTTAGTAGTTGTCTCAGCTCTGGATTTAAAGAATGAGGTGTTTTTGTTTTGTGAGTTGTTATGGTTTTAAAATTCCAATGTTTGTAGTTTCTTACTTAAAATGTGTGTAAATCAATTGGTGATGCCAAAGAAATTTCCAAAGTTAGATTTACTTTGCTTGATATCCCCATTTTTTTAAAGTCCACATCCATGAGGGTCATATTTATAAAACTCTTGATGAAAGAAAAATTTCCCATATGTGAAGTCTCATTAAAATGGTATAGTAATATGTCAGAGTTGTTCATTTCCAGCTGCAGTCTTGACTGATGAGTATTCTCATGAAAATTCTTTCAAAAGTTCATAATTTGGCCATGAAATCAACTGTCTTCAAACTAAAGCTTAAAATACACAGTCTGAAGCTGAAAAAATGCTTTCATTCTTTATGAAACTGAAGGAACGTTTCATCCTTTCTAAAGTACTCAGGCAAGAACACAGTTTATCCATAGGTACTATTTTTTACATATTCACTTAAGACAGGGACAGCCCTTGTGGTATCCCTAGACTAGTGCCTCACTATGGTGGGAGATGGAGAAAATATCAGAACAGCTTGTGGGGTCCTCCCCCTCCCTCCGTACCAAACAAAACCAGGTGGTAGGTTTAGGGATGTCACTGAATAATTCTCTCAACCTTTTTGTATGTTTGAAATTTTTCATAAGCAAATGTTGAGGGGGGAATGGAAAAAGAAAGAAAAACCAGGACTCCTGATCTGGCTTCTGTTTAGGGACACAGCCACTTAGCATTTCTTTGCTCAGGTATAAACAGACATCGACATAGAAATGTCCAGACTCGACCACCCTGGTTGATTTTACTATTTGAATGTTTGTGGCACCCACAGATGCTTAACACCCCAAGTGTCTCTAGGAGCGTGGCTCTGCTGTGAGTCAGTGTCTGTGTGGTGGAGGGCCAGTGGGGTGGGGAGGTGCAGCTGCCCTAGGGTTTGGACTTCACGTGGAGACTTTACCCTGCTATATCCTACCCAGTCCCTAGGTCCAGTCTTCTCATTGTGTAGCTATGTTTATTTGTTTATTTAATTTTTTTTTTTTTTGAGGTGGAGACTTGCTCTCTTGCCTAGGCTGGAGTGCAGTGGAATGACCTCGGCTCACAGCAGCCACCGCCTCCCAGGTTCAAGCGATTTCCAGCTAATTTTTGCATTTTTAGTAGAGACAGGGTTTTGCCATGTTGGCCAGGCTGGTCTTGAACTCCTGACCTCAAGTGATCTTCCTGCCTTCCTGCCTCCGGCTCCCAAAGTGCTAGGATTACAGGCATGAGCCACTGCACCCAGCCGTGTAGCTATGTTTAAAAAGGGAGCCGTTGTTCAAACACGAGTTTGCTAAATAGGAATAGTTAGGAGACTTTTTTCCCTATTTTTAAAAATTGAGGAAAAATATACATATTTATCCTTTTAACCATTCTTAAGTATACAGTTCAGTTAAGTGGCATTAAATGCACCATTACTGCAAACATCACCACTGTCTATACATAAGACTTTTTCATCATCCCAAACAAAAACTGTACCCCTTAAATAAAAATTCCCTGTTCCCCTTTCTTCTGGTAATCTCTCTTCTTTCTGTCTCTATGAATTTGCCTGCTGGAGGTAACTCACATAACTGGAATCATACAATATTTCCTTTTTGTGTTTGGCTTATTTCACTTAGCATAATGTTCTTGAGGTACATCTTTATTGTTGCATATGACAGGATTTCCTTCCTTTTTATAGCTGAATAATATGCCATAGTCCTGCGACTTTTGTTCTATGTGAACCTCCCTTGGGCATGTTTCATTTAGACCTGCATGTTAAGCTTCAGAGAAGGTGCTGCTGTTGACTGAGGCTTCGTTCTCCTTTATCACCTTAGACCTTTGGGGTGGCACTGGCAGGCTTTGTCCTCAGTGTGGAACTGAGGACGCAGATTCGGTGCTGAGTGACTACCTGTGTCTTTCAACAGATGTTGCGTGGGCCTGTGTGCACATGCCTGGGAGTAGATGGGGGTAAACCAAACAGGATGCTCCTGCCCTCATGGTGCTATCAGGTTCTTCAAGAGGAAGCACACCAGCCAGTGATGGTGCTGTGGGAAGGGCTGGGAGTGAACATGTATGGTCCCTTAGATTGGGGAGGTCAGGAAGGTCCTTCTGTGGGAGGGGTTCTAGGCTGAGGTTTTAGGAGTAGGAGTGAGCCAGGCAGGTGGGATTGGGTCGGGCTTTTTTTTTTTTTTTTTTTTTTGAGACAGAGTCTCACTCTGTCTCCAAGCTGGAGTGCAGTGGCATGATCTCGGCTCACTGCATCCTCCGCCTCCCGGGTTCAAGCGATTCTCCTGCCTCAGCCTCCCTAGTAGCTGGGACTATAGGTGCATGCCACCACGCCCAGCTAATTTTTGTATATTTGGTGGACACAGGGTTTCACCATGTTGGCCAGGATGGTCTCGATCTCCTGACCTCGTGATCTGCCCGCCTCAGCCTCCCAAAGTGCTGGGATTGCAGGCGTGAGCCACCGTGCCTGGCCAGGGTTGGGTTTTTCTAGCTGAGAGAAAGGTTTTGCAGGTTGGGGAGGACAGGAAGCATCGGTGCCTTTGACATACACAGGATCACAGAGTCAACCCAGACCTGCTGTTTGAGCCGCAGTCAGCATCTGGAGGCTCAGATGCTGCTCAGAACTGACCAACCTGGCACCTGGCTGCAGGCACGTTTTAGAGGAAAGACTTAAGCTTTTCTTCTCTGTGCTTTTCTGTCTTTACAGTTAAAAGAAAGCTACTTTAACTTTCTAAGCATCATTCTCAAACACTGATTTAAAGAGGAGTCACTCGGCTGGGCATGGTAGCCCGCGCCTGTTATCCCAGCTCTTTGGGAGGCTGAGGCAGGTGGATCACTTGAGATCAGGAGTTCGAGACCAGCCTAGGCAACAGGGTGAAACCCCCATCTCTGCTAAAAATACAAAAATTAACTGAGTGTGGTGGTGCACGCCTGTAATCTCAGTTACTCGGGTGGCTGAGGCACGAGAATCACTTGAATCTACAAGGTGGAGGTTGCAGTGAGCTGAGATTGAGCCACTGCACTCCAGTCTAGGTGACAGAGTGAGACTCTCCCAAATAAATAAATAAAAAATAAAGAGGAGTCACTTGGAGCAAGCAACCTGTTTCTGTGTTCAGTTTGGTAATTTTTCCGTGGTCTTATCTCCTGGCCTCATTAAACCTTTTTTGCCTAACTTATTATAAATCTTTAATTAGTAATGGTGATAATTGATCAGTATATCATGCATTACAGATTGAGCCTGCTGTCACACACAGCACCACTGTGATCCTCAAGACAAGCCTGTCAGGTAGACAGTAGTGGGTGTTAGACCCTTGGTACCGTGCAGGAGCTTGAAACTCAGCAAGGTTAAGTGACAGGCTCAGACCACACGCTCAGTGCCAGAGCTGGGGAAGGACCCAGGCCTCCCACCTCCAGCCACTTTAGCACTGCACACCCAGTTTTCAGTGAGCTTCCCCGCCCTGTGCTTTTTAAACAGGGTCTTGCTCTGACTCCCAGGCTGGAGTGCAGTAGTGTGACCTTGACTCACTGCAGCCTCTACTTCCTGGGTTTAAGTGATTCTCCCACCTCAGCCTCCTGAGTAGCTGGGACCATAGGTGTGCCTCCACACCTGGTTAATTATTTAATTACTTTTAGAAACGCCGTCTCCCTCTGTTGCCCAGGTTGGTCTCCAGCTCCTGGGCTCAAGCAGTCCTCCCACCTTGGCCTCCCAAAGTGCCAGGATTACATGTGTGAGCCACTGGACCCAGCCTGCCCTGTGCTTTTTCACCTTTGGTCACTGCCTTCCTCCTCCACCACTGACACTGCTCTCCTGGTGGGCCGCATTGCCCAGACAGGTGAGGTTTCCTGGCTCAGAGAATGGCACCACCACTGGCCCCATTTTTCAAACCAGAAACTTGGGCTCATCTTTCATATCAGTCCTTTCCAGTGAACATTACTTACTCCTATGGGTTCTACCTCTTAGTGCTATTGAGTGCACCCACTTTTCTCTATCCTGTAACTGCTCTCTATTTCAGATCCCCATAATTCTTTGGGCAAACTTTCATTGTGACACATACCCTATAGTGTATTTAAATAATTGATTTTCTCCTCTGCTTTCCCATCTTGAGCTATGAGCTCCTTAAAGTCAGAGGCAAATCAGTCTTTCTGCATCCTCAGGACCAAGTAACAGGGTCACCTTGTGTGGGTGTTCAGGTTGTGCACTGCTCAAGGGCCCTACATATAAGAGGGCTTGTCTCACATCACATGTATACACATTTATATGAGGGCATGTGCAGTCTGCTTGGAGACTTTTAGCCACTCACAGAAGACCTGGGTGGCAGTAGAGACTCACCTCCCCTGACACAGCATATGTGTCACACATCTTCTAGAGGGCAGACATGATCACCCTTCTCTGTGACTTGCACTAAGACCATTTCTTTCTCTCCTATGCCTCAGAGGTCCCGTTCACGCCTTCCATTTGACTCAGCCTTTTCCCGCCCCCCCTCACGTGGCTGTGGTATCATGGCATGTCTATGCGTGGGCCAGGGCCTCTTGCCCACAGGGCTCCGGAAAGCTCCCCAGGGAGAGTTGTTGGTGCTGTACAATAATATAGAAACAAAAAACTTCTTGAGGAAGGGGTGCCTTTTTACAGTCTCTCCAGGGGCTCTGCCAGTCGCTCTTCAGCAAGTATTTTTACTGGGAAGTATTTGGCACGGCGATGGTAAGCAAGGCCTTGAGCCGAGCACCCACGCTGCAGCTCTTCACAGCTCTGGGCCTGGAGCCATGGCAACCTGAATGGCAGTGGTGCCATTTGTAATAGCCCAGACCAGGAGCAACCTAAACGTCCATTAGGTAGAATGGATGCATAAGTTATGGTGTATTCATACAAGGGGATATTACTCAGCAATGACAACTGACAGGCTTCTGCTATATATATACTACGTGTATGAATCTGCAAATATAGTGTTGAACGAAATGTGCTAAACTACAGAGTAGAGATTGTGTAATTCCTTGGATATACAGTTCAAAAACTGGTCAGACTAATCCTTGGTGTTAGATGACATGAAGGTGGTTCCCCTTGGTCTGTGGGGGCCTGGAGGCTTCTGGGGTTGTGATAATGATACACTTCTTGATTTGGATGCTATTTACAAGAGTGTGTTCCTTGGTGAACATTTGTCAATCTTACAATCTGTGCAGTTTAAAAAATATATGTTAAATAAGTGGATTGCCCCTACCCCCTCCACCCCCAAAAGCCTTACTGTTCCTCCTGGCTTTCAGCAGCTTTCCATCCATCTATCTATCTATCTATCTATCTATCTATCTATCTATGAGACAGAGTCTCCCTCTGTCGCCTAGGCTGGAGTGCAGTGGCACAATCTCAGCTCACTGCAAACTGCACCTCCTGGATTCAAGGGATTCTGCTGCCTCAGCCTTCCGAGTAGCTGGACTACAGGGGTGTGCTGTCACACCTGGCTAATTTTTGTATTTTTAGTAGAGACAGCGTTTCACTGTGTTGGCCAGGCTGGTCTCAAACTCCTGGCAAGTGATCTGCCTGCCTCGGCATCCGAAAGAGCTGGGATTATAGGTATGAGCCACAGTGCCCGGCCAGCTTCCCTTCTTTAGAGCAGATTCCAGAGAGAGCTTTCCAGCCTCAGAGTCAACCAGGACCTCCTTCAGCCACCCCCAACTCCCTTTGCTCTGCTCATGTGATGGGGGAGAGGACATCCCTGCATCCTGGCTTTAACATGGAACTTTCTCATGGTTCTTTTTCTTCGGTCTGCAGTGTCTCTTGTGGCTCTTGCCCTTTCATAGCTGAGTGAAAAGCAGCTTGCCCCTTCTGTGCCCTGCTAATGTCACTGCTGGTAAAAAGAGACATATCACAGGTGGCTGCTCCTGTAAGGAATGTGAGTGAGCCGGGAGGGCCTCAGCCATCCACTCACCTGGTAGCTCCATTTCATGGCTGAGCAGGCAGGCCTCTGGCTGGGCAAATGTCCCATATGCAGATGCCAGCACCCCTCCCCACCATCCCCCATCTGTGCCTTTCATTCCAGACCTGAAACCCCTTCCCCTTGCTCCCCGGGGCTGCTGCTCCTCACCCAGAAGTGTTGCACTTGTCCCTTCTAAGCCCACCTTCCACTCAGGCCATGTCACTCCTTAGCTGAACCATAGGCAGTGACTGCCCATCCTCTGCACTGAGTCCAGACTCAACATGGCTGGGAATTGAGCCTCTGGATACCTCCATGGTTTCATCCCACGAGACACCCCCACCACCCCCGAGTCCTTTGACCTCCTATGTCTCCAGGAAGAGCCTGCGTTGCACAGACCTGAATGTGGTGGGTGGAGCCTAAAGGCTTCTTTGCATATGCTGTTCCCTCTAGCTGGAATTCCATTCCTCCTGACACTCAGGTCTAATTATTTCTAGAGCTCTTTCTTTTTTATTCTCCAGGCATCTCTCTTTTTTTGAAGCTGTTTATTTGCCTGCCTCACCCCAGCTTTCACTTGACAGTAAACTTGCTGAAGCCAAGATTTTATTTTCATTTATCCTATCAGTGCCTGAGATTCAGTAGGTTTTTTTAATTTTAATTTTTATTTTTATTTTTTATTTTTTGAGACGGAGTTTCGCTCTTGTTGCCCAGGCTGGAGTGCGATGGTGCGATCTCGGCTCACTGCAACCCCCGCCTCCCTGGTTCAAGTGATTCTCCTGCCTCAGCCTCCCAAGTAGCTGGGATTATAGGCACCCGCCACCATGCCTGGCTAATTTTTTATTTTTAGTTAGTAGAGACAGGGTTTCACTATACGTTAGCCAGGGTGGTCTCGAACTCCTGACCTCAGGTGATCCGCCCGCCTTGACCTCCCAAAGTGGCTGGGATTACAGACGTGAGCCACCACGTCCAGCCTTGAGTAGGTATTTAATAAATGTTTGTATGGTAGGTAGAGGGTGGATGGGCTAGATGAGTAGATGGCCGAGTGAATGTATTTTGAGCATGAAGAAACTCTCTGCGTATTGTCAGGCCCTCCCTTGCATTGATTGTTCTTGTGAAGATAGTATGGCTGTGTTTTCTCTATTTTAGTTTTCAAAGAAAGGGAAGAAAACTTAAGATTGGAAACAAAGTGATTTGTGTGAATTCCTATAGGAAAAGAAAGAACTCTACTGCCTCTTCCCAGACATACCGAGTCACTCCTAGGATCCTCCATACTGCTTGGCATCACCTTGAGAACCTCTCCGTTTTTGTCGGAATGTGAAGTTACGGTTTTACAAAGTTAGGTATTTCAAAACAGATGCTTAGAGCACAAAGTCACTGAAATGAGTGTGGCTGCAATATGCCCCATTTTACACCAATTAAGCAGAGCTCTAGGCTTCTGGTATGTGGCCAGTACAGGCCCCAGGGGATCTGGGCTGTCCCTGGATCTAATAGCTCAATATCTGCACAGTCTTACAGTCATTCCAGTGACTTTACTATATTATATTGTGTATTAAAATAGGGATTTCATGTTGAGAAATTTATTTAGTCTTTTATCTTCTAAATGGAATCTTCTCACAATTACATTGAGAAAGGGGATAGTTAAAACGCTTACAATCCCCTTCCCATCTAAGCAAGGACTAGGAATTCAAATGTCATCTCTTAGTGTTTGCTATTGCATATGGTTGTGCAATAGATCTATGTAAATTAATTCTTTGAACCGCACCTGACACATAGTAAGGCTGGGCGAATATTAGCTATCCTTTTTTTTTTTTTAATCCACTTGAAAAAGTCTGTGAAGCAGGGTCACGGTTTACAGTTATAAAGTTCCTTACGGAAGCTAAACATCTAGATCCCTCTGCCCATCCCCGTTTAGAGGGTACTCTTTTTGGATCAGTTGTTCTTTGTTTATTAAAACTCAAAATGATTATCCTTCGAAATCTGCTCATTGAGTTCTGTGGAGTAAGGGGGAGTGGGTGAGGGAAGGGGCAGCCACTAAGGGCTTTGGAAACGGTGTGGGGTGCTGGCCCTGCCTTTCCCACCAGCGGGCACCTTGCCTGGGTTAGAGCAGCTGGTTATATAAACATTCATCACGGGGTGAAGAATAGGGAGGATGTTGTGTGTTCCAAGTACTGCAGGGCCTGGTACCCTTGTCATCTGACCCAGTGCTCACCACTGTCCTAAGCATCCATCTCTATTACATAGCAGGGAGTGGGGCTGAGGGAGGCGAAGGGACTGGTCCAGGGTCACCCAGCCTTGTGACAAGTGACCTGTGCTGGCTGCTGAGGGCGGTGTCGACTTGGACTGGATTTTCCTTTCTGAATCAAAGAACAGCAGAGTAGGCCGTGAACGAGGCCTGGGGTAGGTAGAATTTACTATTGGAAAGTGCCTTTGTGACATCGCGTTCCATGTAACAAGGCCATTTCCATGCTGCAGTTGTAGTTCTGTAGTAATAACTCTTACCCACATGATCATTTGATGTTCATGTGGCCATGGTGCACTCTGAGAAGTTGCCTACATGCTGTTACCAGTCCCTTTCCATGTCAGTATCAATTGCTACAAGAAAGATATTTTAATTTTACTATTTAGGTCAAAATGCTGGTAAGTGGCCACCTTGTAAAAAACAAAGGAAGTAGTTACCTTCAAAGTCTCATAATGTGTGTGTGGAAACTGCAATTGAAACATTTGCAACATGGGACAGTTTTAATGTGACAGGCTTTGTGGTGTCTTTTAGGAAAATTGGGAGGGTTTTATAAGGAAAAGTTCAGAAAGTTTTCTAAAGATATGGCAGGACCACATCTCATGTGAGGGGGGGAGAGGTTAGTAAAGCCATGGGGATGAAGGACAAGGAGTGGATTGGTTATTAGGAACAAGCCAGAAATCCAAGATCCCATGTAGAAAATTTAAATACTCCTCAAGCTGTGGGTTTCAAAATAAAATTTTATTATAATGAAGTATTTTAAATGAGCTGTCAGTTGTTAATACTATTGTTCTTGCCCTGAGTTGAATATTTATAGCAATTTACTTTATTGCAGATTACGTATTACAGGAAGCATTTTGGGACAGCCGTAGATGTCATGTGCTCTAACCATGGTTGAACAGTATTTTTGTCATTTCTGAGAGGTGATGTGTTCTTTCTTTTCTTTCCAAGCGGTATATTTCCACGATCACTGTTTATTTCTGAAAAGTAGCATAAACGTTGCGTGAAAATGACAAATGAACATTTCTCTCCCATTTATTTTCTTTTTCAGAGAGTGATAATCTTCAAAATGAAGACTTTGGAAAATTTTAGGTTCTCTATAGGAACTACAAAAATGGAAGGAAAGAACATTTTCAAAAGGAAATTATTTTGAAAGTATGTTTACAACAAACTGATACTATTGACAGTTTTTTTTTTTTTAAATAATAAAACACTTTAAGAAGATTGTATTTATGGTAAAAGGAAACTGGACTAACAATGAGGCCAAAGACTTTTCCTGCCACGACTTATTCTGGAAATAGCCGGCAGCGACTGCAAGAGATTCGTGAGGGGTTAAAGCAGCCATCCAAGTCTTCGGTTCAGGGGCTACCCGCAGGACCAAACAGTGACACTTCCCTGGATGCCAAAGTCCTGGGGAGCAAAGATGCCACCAGGCAGCAGCAGCAGATGAGAGCCACCCCGAAGTTCGGACCTTATCAGAAAGCCTTGAGGGAAATCAGATATTCCTTGTTGCCTTTTGCTAATGAATCGGGCACCTCTGCAGCTGCAGAAGTGAACCGGCAAATGCTGCAGGAACTGGTGAACGCAGGATGCGACCAGGTGGGTACAGACCTCTGCAGGGCCATGTGCAGAGGCAGCTATGGGACAGCTGGGGCAGTCAAAATGGTTTGGCAACTACTTGAAGGCTTTGAATTGGTTACTACTTATACAAGTGTTTCTAGGTTAAAAACCCAAGGCCCTTTTAACACATAATTGAACTCACAATTGAAGGTTCTCTACCTTCTCTCTAAAATGGTCTTTTGAGCTGCTTTTCCTTTTCAGGCAAGTTCCAGAAGTTGCTGAGGTCTCCTGAAATTGTAATGTGTATTTTCTGATCTGTTCTTGTGGAGATGAAAAGGGCTTTCGTGCTTAGCCCCTTTTTTTGGTGTTTATTCGGGTTATTCTGAGCTATCGTGGAAAGAGAGTGGCTTCCCTTTTCTTGTTTTGGTTTGTGCATTTTTTTTTTTCCTAGAAATGGGAGGGTTGAGCAACATGCATTGGCTATTCTCTGACTCGGTTTTCTCCTATTTAAAAATTAGTGTATATGCTGTTACAGGGGGTGTAACTATTAACATGTTCAGGAAATGGGAAAAACTAGAAAGAAAAAGCTTGAGAAATTGTGAAAATTGTGGCAACACAGTCTCACTTTTCAGTTGTTTAGGATTAAAGGATACATTAGTGGAGGTGGCACCAGTTATACATTAATACACAGCTTACAGAGATGAGTGTGGTGGCTCATGCCTGTAATCCCAGCACTTTGGGAGGCCAGGCAAGAAGATCACTTGAGGCCAGGAGTTTGAGACCAGCCTGGACAACATAGCGAGACTCTCCATCTCTACAAAAAATAAAAAGCTGGACGTGGTGGTGTGCACCTGTAGTCCCAGCTACATGGGATGCTGAGGCAGGAGGGATCGCTTGAGCCTAGGAGTTTGAGGCTGCAGTGAGCTATGATAGCCACTGCACTCCAAGCCTGGTTAGCTGAGCGAGACCCTATCTCTATTTAAAACACACACACACACACACACACACCCCTACACCTCATAGCCATACATTTATGATCTCTTAGCAATTCGTATACCTGAATACAATCCAAATTGAGGGACAGGACCATATAAAATGGAACTAGTGTCCAACCAGGTAAAAATGTAATTAGTGAAATGTAAGAAGTAAAACATAATTGCATTATGAAATGATTCATGAAAGCCAGTGCTTTATTACAATCTGTCATCTTAAAAATTACAGTTGCATGAAGTGGAAATAAGCTAAGTATTTTTGGTACCTTGGAAAAGTAGTAAGATTTCATGCTCAAAGCACATCAGAATGGCCCGAGCACTTCTGGTTTCTTAGAAATAACCTAATTACATACTCCTGGTGTTGCAGTCATAGGAAAAGGCTAACAGTGTTATTTGTTATTTCCAAAACCACTCTCAATCCTCTTGTAGTTTATTACCATAGACCTTAAATAGAGAATTTACATTTCTCAGAGGAGATGTTTGTGAAATGAATCCTGCTGTTTTGTAGAGGGCTTCCTTGATAATTTGGGCCATACTGGGATTAACTTGTATATAGTGAGGATTGTTATGTCGAGCTGCTTTGATAAAGCACAGGGTTGTGAGTAATGTGGTGCAGTGTTTCAGCAGTGAAGCTGACAGCAAAGGCACAGCCATTCTCATTGTGAAAGCATGAAGTTAAATATGCTGCCAAGCATTATCCCTTGACGTACAGAACCCAGCAGTTTTGAAAGTAGGGAAGGAGCAGTCCTGGGGAAATCTGGAGTAAGATTGCAGAGAAACTTTCAGGCCAACAGCAGAGCTTAAAATCTTCTCCTGTAAATCACTTGCAGACAAAGGAGGCAAGCCAAGCCCCTGTGTTCTTTGCAGTTGTGTTTCAGCTGTGAGAAAAAGAAACAAGTCAAGCAAATAATCCCAAATACAGGTGGGATCTTATTAGGGTAAAATCCATTAGTGATAATTATAGTGCAAGAAGTAATAAAGCCAGTGCTGTTTCCAATACAGAAACACACAAATACAATAAAAGTAAGGATCATGACACCGATGAAGTTTCCATCAACATTTAATTTATGTTAATTGCTAGCAGAAAGGCCTCCATTTACCATATTTAATGCCCTTGAAATAATTCATTCAGTTTGGTGTGTGGTGTTACTTTATAACTTAAAACAGCTGTGCCTCCACCTTTCACCTCCAACTCACACTTTTCTTGGCCTAGATAAAAAATGCATTTGCTTTCAGAAAATTCAGGTAGGAAAGTCATTATGTGAATCCAAATAATAAGAGAGAAAAAGATAACAGTACCTTTAGAGTTGTATGCATCAGTTTGTTAAAAAGATGATTTGAATTCAGTATAATAGAGTTCTTTTTTTTTTTAGACGGTGTCTTGCTCTGTTGCCCAGGCTGGAGTGTGGTGGCGTCATCTTGGCTCACTGCAACCTGGGCTCCTGGGTTCAAGCGATTCTCCTGCCTCAGCCTCCCATGTAGCTGCGATTACAGGCACGCAACACCATGCCTGGCTAATTTTTGTATTTTTAGCAGAGACGGGGTTTCACTATGTTGGCTAGGCTGGTCTCAAACTCCTGACCTCAAGCGATCTGCCTGCTTCATTGGGCCTCCCAAGGTACTGGGATTACAGGCGTGCGTCTCCACGTCTGGCCGAGAGTTCTTATTGTTGCAGCTTTACCCCTTTCACTCCTACTGTTTTTTGTTTTTTTTGTTTTTTTGTTTTTTTTGAGACGGAGTCTCGCTCTGTGGCCCAGGCTGGAGTGCAGTGGCACGATCTCGGCTCACTGCAACTTCTGCCTCCCAGGTTCAAGCAATTCTCCTGCCTCAGCCTCCTGAGTAGCTGGGATTACAGGCACCCACCACCACGCCCGGCTAATTTTTTGTATTTTTAGTAGAGACGGGTTTCGTGTTAGCCAGGATGGACTCAATCTCCTGACCTTGTGATCCGCCCTCTTCGGCCTCCCAAAGTGCTGGGATTACAGGCGTGAGTTACCATGCCCAGCCACTCCTACTGTTTTGTCTGTTTAAGAGGGTTTTGCTCTGTTGTACAGTCTGGAGTGTGGTGGTGAGGTCAATGCTCACTGCAGCCTCGACCTTCCAGGCTCAAGCAATCCTCCTACCTCAGCCTCCGAAGTAGCTGGGACTACCGGTGTGCCACCACGTCTGGCCAGTTTTCATAATTTTTTCTAGAGATGGCATCTCACTATGTTACCCAGGGTGGACTGGAACTTCCGGACTCAAGCGGCCTTAACCTCCAAAAGTGCTGGAATTATAAGTTCAAGCCACCACACCCAGCCTTAACTTTTAATTAAAGTAAAATTTACTTTAAAAGTGCACAATTTCTAAGCACACAGCATAGTGAATTTTTGCATATTAAACCCACCCATGTAACTAGCATGTTTGGGTATATTTTTAATTAAAATACTTTAAAATGGAAATTTCTGGAAAAAGTAAAAGACTTAAGGGTATTTTCTGTGTAAGGATATAATGTGTATGTCAAATGATATGTTTATTAGTCTTTTGCACGTAAATTACTGAAAACTTACAAAAATTCCTGTAGAAAAAAACTAGGCCACTAGATTAATATTTCTTATGGGAGGAGCTGCTCTTTAAATATAGATTTAAGGAATTGGAAAGGTAAGTTTTTTGGTTATGAGTATCATATTTTGAGCATTGGATAGTTATTGGCATAAGTGATCATTTAAGTTTGCATTTAAATATGCAAAATATTTCTGTTCCGCGGAAGCCTGGGACTTGTTTTCTCTCTGGTTGCAGTGGGTTATAGGGGGAACATCTGCATGGTGTGGGTAGGTGGGGGTGTCGTCAGCTCACTGCACTCACTGTTCTTAATTATAGCACTCAGGATGGTGCCTATGAGTCCTGTGAGAGTGAGGTTCCAATTCAGTAACTCCCAGGGGAGGCCCATGGCCCCTGGACCCCTTAGAATAGCAAAGCACTTTATCACATGGTGTCCCCTCTAGGAAGACTTATGTGAGAACTTTGTTTGGATGCGAGTGCTAGAAAAGGGTTCTGCTTTCCTTGAGAAACTGGCATGTGCTTTTTCTCTGTGGACGACCTGTATCCTGCCTGTCCATCCTCCCTCTGATCTGCTGAGGGGTGCCCAGTCTGTGGCTCAGCATTGATACATTTTCCTGGTCCTGAATATTGTGTCAGCTGTAATTTCCTAATCCTGATTAATCCAGTTCTTTCCCCCCACTTTATCATGTTTAAGTGATTTAAAACTTTAATGGAATGAGGGTAGGGAAGAAATGTAAACAAACAAACGGATAAACTGATTATGTTAGATCAAATAAGGAAGGGCATAAAGAAGACAGCCAGTGGTCAGGATGTGCACTGAGAGGCAGCCTTCCTGAGAACAGTGGCCACACCAGCCGCTCAGTGAATCGGGCCATCTGCTTAATAAGAAAAGGGAGTGGGCCAGGCGCGGTGGCTCACACCTGTAATCCCAGCACTTTGGGAGGCCGAGGCGGGCAGATCATGAGGTCAGGAGGTCGAGACCATCCTGGCTAACATGGCGAAACCCTGTCTGTACTAAAAATAAAAAAAATTAGCCGGGCGTGGTGGCGGGCGCCTGTAGTCCCAGCTACTCTGGAGGCTGAGGCAGGAGAATGGTGTGAACCCAGGAGGCAGAGCTTGCAGTGAGCCGAGATCGCACCACTGTACTCCAGCCTGGGCGACAGAGCGAGACTCTGCCTCAGAAAAAAAAAAAGGTGAACACATGCCTCAAGGGGGAAGTAGAATGTGATCTCTCAGTTTAATGTCTCTCTGGGCCTAATAATTTAAAAGGACTCAGATTCCTCAGATAAGAATTCTTTTCTCATTTCCATCCTCATAGGGGTTGCTTCTCCTTTCCCTCATGTCTGTGGGGCATGGAGTTTATCAGGGTCCCTCTCCCCTCCTCTCATTCCCTGGGCATCCATACATGGCTGCCCCCCACGTCCCTGGCAGCTGGCCAGCCTGACTCCCACCTTGGCTCTGCTGCAGCTTCCGGGGCCTCCCAGACCCTGGTCTTATCCTCCCCACATGCTCCCCTCTACAGAGGAGCTCTCTGCAGTGTCTCAGCCACACAGCATGGCCTCCCAGACAGCTCTTCCCGCTTGCTTACTTTGGGTCTCTCTGACATATGATTTCGTTGGTTGGAAGTATCACCACCTATCTGGATTCTAGTATCTGCTGTGATTCCACTCAGATTCCTTTTTACACAGGCTCTTCCTGGTTCTTCCACCTGGATCGAGCTGTTCCTATTCAAACTTCCACAGCAAAGACATTTCTTTCTTTTTCTTTTTTTTTTTTTTTTTTTTTTTTTTGAGACAAGGTCTGTCGCCCAGGCTGTAGGGCAGTGGCGCAATCTCGGCTCACTGTAGCCTTGACCTGGGCTCAAGCAATTCTCCGCCTCAACCTCCAAGGTAACTGAGACCACAGGCGCACATCACCATATCTGGCTAATTTTTCTATTTTTTGTAGAGACGGGGTTTCACCATGTTGCCCAGGGTGGTCTTGAACTCCTAGTCTGAAGCGATACGCCTGCCTCAGCCTCCCAAAGTGCTGGGATTACTGGCGTGGGCCACCATGCCTGGTCAGAAATTTCTTTCTTTCTTTTTTTTTTTTTTTTTTGAGATGGAGTTTCGCTCTTATTGCCCAGGCTGGAATACAATGGCGCTATCTCGGCTTACTGCAACCTCCGCCTTCCGGATTCAAGTGATTCTCCTGCCTCAGCCTCCCAAGTAGCTGGGATTACAGGCATGCGCCACCACGCCCAGCTAATTTTGTATTTTTAGTAGAGATGGGATTTCACTATGTTGGTCAGGTTGGTCTCGAACTCCTGACCTCAGGGGATCCACTCACCCTCAGCTTCCTAAAGTGCTGGGATTACAGGTGTGAGCTGCCTTGCCTGGCCTCAGAAATTTATTTCTAACCCCAAGCATGCTCCATGCATTGGGCATTGTGTTGGCAGATTGTCATGTTCCTGTCTTGCTTTCCCTGTCTTAGGCGGTGTCTCTGGAGGCCTGGATCTTGGGAGTTTATCCCTCTGTGCCCACAAGGCCTCCCATGTTGCAGAGCATGTGCTCAATCAGCGCTTGCTCACCAGTGAAAGTTCTGTGTACTAGTCCAGCCAAAACCCTCACCTCAGTTGTCAGACACTGGAAAAGATGCTACCCAGAAATGCAGATCTCCTCGGGATATTAATTTGGCTTAATTCTAACAATATGCATCACCAAAAAAGCTATAGAGAAATGGTAACAGTAATCTCCCAGCCCTTTGTCTTGGTGACAAGATCCTGCCACAGGATTGCTTCATTGTACTAAAGATATTTTGCTAATGAAAAAGATAAAAGGAATTTAGATAACTTGTACGTTTCCTCTTTCTCACTTCCTCTTGAAAGGGAACCACCGTTTGGTGTTACTGAACACTCGTGCTGAAATATTAATAAGAGGAGAAGGAAGAAAGAAACACTTAAGTTTAGGAATGTCGGTCATGTAACAGGAAATTGTATTACAATGGCTTTTGGGTGTAGCAGTTCCTTGCCTTTTCCCCTTTTTTTTTCTTAGTGGCTTTCAAATTAAATTTGGCTCTTCCAGAAGGCACACCACATACCTTTTTAATGTAGGAATTTAAATTACTTTGACAAGACACAAGCAAAGCATACCCCTCTGTGTCATAATCCCCTCTCCCCTTAAGCCTTGCTTCTAGTTTTTGTTTTTGTTTTCTTGAGATGGAATCTCGCTGTGTGCCTAGGCTGGAGTGCAGTGGGGCGATCTCAGCTCATTGCAACCTCCGCCTCGCGGGTTCAAGCAATCCGCCATGCCTCAGCCTCCCGAGGAGCCGGGATTACAGGCATGCACCGCCACACCCGGCTAATTTTTTTGTATTTTTAATAGAGATGGGGTTTCTCCATGATGGTCAGGCTGGTCTAGAACTCCTGACCTCAGGTGATCCGCCCGCCTCGGCCGCCTGGTAAGACTGCTGTTAACATGTTGGTATAAAACTGCACAACTTTTTTCTAATTACAAAAATAGATAAAGCTTTGCACAGTGGCAGTATCATAGCCAATGAGGTTTGTCCAAGGTGCGATTATTGCTAATTGGAAACTTTCCAATACCCCACCATAACAACTTGAAATGTAGTCAGCACTGGCGATTTTTGACAGTCTCTACAGAGACTGAGAAGAAAAAGAGAGATAAAATAGGTGGGGTGCAGTGACTCACACCTGTAATCTCAACAGTCTGGTCAGCTGAGGCAGGAGGATTGCTTGAGCTTATAAGTTCAAGGCCAGCCTGGGCAACAGCAAGACCCTGTCTTTTTTTAAATTAAAAAAAAAAAGATGGAATTATATATTAAACTATATAATACATATACCACACACACACTTTTTGTGTAACAGAATTGAGGTCCTGTGGCCCATCAGATCACCCCAGTCAGTTCTCCTCGGAAGCACCTCATGCACTGGCCTCTCCTGCCCCCAGTACAGGCTCCACCTTTGCTCCTGGCATCTTGGTGGCTCCTGGCTGCCCCTTCTGCGTCTTTCTCCGGCCTTCCCTGCACAGTACCCTCCTCAGTCTGATTTGTTTTGTTTTGGTTTTTGAGACAGACTTTGTCACCCAGACTGGAGTGCAGTGGCATGATCATGGCTTACTGCAGCCTCGACCTCCTGGGCTCAAGCGGCCCACCCAAGTAGCTGGGACTACAAACGTGGGCCACCGTGTCTGGCCCCCCTCATTCTGAAAGGGAAGATTCTGTCATTTCCCTTCTGGAAACCTTTTCTCTGGCCTCAGGATGGTGCCTGGGAGTTGGCGGACAGGACCCACCTGTAGCTGCAGGATCCCAGCTGCTGGCAGGCCCACCCTGGCCCTACCCGCCCTGGTCCTGACCACCCTGGCCCTGCCCACTCTGCCTGTCTCTCAGGCTGCCCAGTGCTGGCCCTGCTGCGGGACCAGGCCCACTTCTCCCTCAGGGCTCATCTTTGGGTCTGTGATTCAGAAAAGCCTTTTCTGAGCCCCCAGTCAAAATTAGGTCCCTCGTTCTCTCCCATGACACCATAATTTTCTCCCCCAGTGTTTATCAGAATCTGCTGTTAAGTAGTTTGTGCGTCTCCCTGTGTAGATTTTAAGGCCTGTGAGACAGTGGCTTTGTTCTAGTCGCCACTTTCTAAGACCCAGAACTGTGCAAGCTCTCAAAAACACCTAACAGAGAAGCACAGAGACAAGCATTATGTCATGAACATTTTCATTCCATTGAATAGTCTTTTAAAATATGATTTTTAAAATTATTATTATTTTTGAGATGGAGTCTTGCTGTGTTGCCCAGGCTGGAATGCAATGGCATGATCTGGCTTACTGCAACCTCCCCCTCTGGGGTTCAAGCGATTCTCCCCCGTCAGCCTCCTGAGTAGCTGGAATTACAGGCACCCACCATCATGCCTGGCTAATTTTTGTATTTTTATAGAGATGGGGTTTCACCATGTTGGCCAGGCTGGTCTTGAACTCCTGACCTTAGGTGATCCACCTGCCTTGGCCTCCCGGAGTGCTGAGATTACAGGCCTGAGCCACCACACCCGGTCCTAAAGTATGATTTTTAACATCTGCATTGTATTCCATTGTTTAAATAGATGTCCCATAATTTATTGTAAAGAGCTGGTCATGAACATTCTTCTACACACCTTCTTATGGATATTACTGACTTCCTTAGAATACATTTTAGGAATGGAATTACTAGCGTAAATGTTGAGAGCATTTTTACCATTCTTATTTGTATTGCCAAGTGGGTTTTTAAAAATCATTCAACTGAATTTATACTTCCAACCCTGCTAACGATGAATATTATCACTACTACTACTAAAAACTAGAAGCAACTGTCAGTTTAATAGTTGGCTTTTTTGTTGTTGTTGTTGTTTTGAGACGGAGTTTTGCTCTGTCGCCCAGGCTGGAGTGCAGTGGTGCCATCTTGGCTCACTGTAACCTCCGTGTCCCAGGTTCAAGCAATTCTCCTGCTTCAGCCTCCTGAGTAGCTGGGATTACAGGCACGCGCCACCATGCTGGGCTAATTTTTGTATTTTTAGTAGAGACGGGGTTTCACCATGTTGGCGAGTCTGGTCTTGAACTCCTGACCTCGTGATCTGCCCACCTCGGCCTCCCAAAGTGCTGGGATTATAGGCGTGAGCCACCGCAAGGACTGGGCTTTGTGTTCTTAATTGCAGTAATAGATGTGTGTGATAATAGAAAGTGGTAATAGTTCTCCACTTTTAAGTACTAGAAAGCTCTCATTTTGGCGGTGAGTAGGGAGGCTCTTATTAAGTGCCTGAGACTGGACCCACTTTCCTGTTAAAATGGGCTTTTGGCCAGGCACAGTGGCTCACACCTGTAATCCCAGCCCTTTGGGAGGTTGAGGTGGTTGGATCTTGTCAGGTCAGGAGTTTGATAATAGCCTGGCCAACATGATGAAACCCTGTCTCTACTAAAAATACAAAAATTAAGCCAGGTGCGGTGGCTCACGCCTGTAATCCCAGCACTTCGGGAGGCTGAGGGGGGTGGATCATCCGAGGTCGGGTGTTCGAGACCACTCTGGCCAACATGGTGAAACCCGTCTATTAAAAATACAAAAATTATCCAGGTGTGGTGGCACACGCTTGTAGTCCCAGCTACTTAGGAGGCTGAGGCACGAGAATCACTTGAACCTGGGAAGCAGAGGTTGCAGTGAGCCAAGATCGTGCCACTGCACTCCAGCCTGGGCGACAGAGCAAGACTCTGTTCCCCGAAAAAAGGGGAAGGGGGCTTTTGAGGAAATGCCTTTTCTCTGCTCCCTGAATGACTTACCTTTGTGAGTGGCGCAGGTCCTAGGTGGGCTCTAGGAATCACTGGCTACTTGTGTGCTGTGATGTTGGTCCCTGCAGCCCTTTGGGAGCTGGGTCCCTCCACTGTGAGCAACCTGCTCTTCTATCCCAGTGTGCAGTACAGATATTAGCATTTTTTATGTGGGCTATAATGTGAAAAATATTGGAGATCATAAATATTGTTCACTTAATGCCTGTTGTGTCACACCAAACGTTTACTGCTGAGATTATTTGCTGTCATGTGGTTGTAGAGATCTAGGCGGGAACTCGTGTACAGTCTAGATTGATGGTTTTTGTTGCCTGGAACCCCAATTTTGCCTGGCTTGATGGATGGGGCCCTGGGAGAGGGGCTCCGAGTTCTGGGTCTCCAGTCTGCATGCAATTCTGTGTGGGGGCTTCATTTAAACTGTTTCTGTCATTGCCAAACCATTTGTGGATGTAAATAGAGAAAACCAACAAGGATGTAAATAGGGGAAAAACCAACAAGGAAATAGAATGTTTTATGGCATTTAACAATGCTCTCTTTTAGAACTATTTTTACTAGGGTTATGATGAACTTCAAAACTAAAAAAAAAATGCCACATCCATTATCATAGTCACTACCCAGCTTCTCTTTATTTTGGCCTTAAAATTTACTTGCCAGAAATTCATAGCTCTTGAATTAAAGCCACATTCATCATGCAATTTTTTATATATTAGGTTTTACTCGTTTTAGATTTCTTTTCTTGCTTTTTTGTTTTGTTTTGGTTTTGTTTGGTTTGTTCTTGTCAATAGAGATGGAGTCTTGCTATGTTTCTCGGGCTGGTCTGAAACTCCTGGCCTCAAGTGATCCTGCCGCCCTGGCCTACCAAAGTGTTGGGATTACAGGCATGAACCACTGTGCTCAGCCCCATCTTAGATATATTTTGTAGTAGTGTATTTAGAGGGGAGATTTTTTTTCATAGTTAAATTTTTACAATTTGTAATCTTCTATAATTGACTTGTTAGCGGATGCCTTTTTTTTCCTAAGAGTTCTTGATGACTTTCCTGTACTGTGGGAAACGGCAGGAAATTCTTCTCCCCTCTGTATCCTCCCCCAGCAACGAGCCTAGCTGTGTAGGCTCAGCAGCGGCCCCAGGTGTCAGAAGCAGACAAGCACTAAATCAAGCTACTGGTAGCTGATCCCACTGCAGAGGCCTAACCCCCAGAGGCAGAGTAAGAAGGATGCTGAAGATGAGCAGGCTGTGGTGGCACGGCAGTCCACAGTGTCATCAGGAATAGGCACCTTCTCTCTCTCTCTGCCACCCTTAGCAAGTGACTCTGTCTTGGCGTGCACCAGACGGCACCTCTGCAGTGGTGTTCCAGGTCTGAGCCAGGGAAGGACGTGCCGGCTCTGGCTCTGGCTCTTTTGTCAAGGAGCTTCCCCAACACCTCCCCGGTCAGGACCCAGTTACTTGGTCATGGGGGTTTAAGCAGCCTTGGAAATGTGTACTTCACCTGGGCACGTGGCCACCCCAATGCAACTGGGCACTGTCAGTAAGGAAGAAAGGGAAGCTGGACCTTGGTTAGAAAGCCATAGTGTAGCCATGTGTCACCTTGGCTGTGTCAACCAGGGCATACCATGCACCTTCTGAGCCTCAGGAGTCTTCATCCACACACTTGGGATGATAATTGCTCCTATGTTATGAGTTGTCCCGCTGACCAGAAAGAATGTAAAGTAACTGGCCCGTGGTTGGTATGCAGAGGTGGCAGTCTGACCACAATGCCATGTGTCATTAGTGCTCAGAAACTTGTGAAGTTGCTGGAGAGCTGGGCTTCCTGGTGCTGTGACGTGCTTTACTTAATAATAAGATCGTTGTCCTACCAGCCTGGGTGCGACTGGTCCCCTGTCCCACAGAAATCACATGGAGAAGATTTGCTCAAACTTGTGGAATGTGTGTGTCCTTGTGGTTTTGATATATATTTGGGTGGTTATGACATTAGAAGAATTATTAATCATGTAATAGAAATAAAGGTTGTTTTGTACAAAAGTAAATGATTAACAGTGACAAATTTCTCCAGCCAAGAAGTACACATTTAATGTAAATTGGAAGCAACTTCATTTGGCTTATAAAAGCTGTTAGTCAGCAGAGAGCTGTTGTAAAGCTAGTGGCATTTGGCATCTAGTAGGCCCAAGAATGTGGCCAAGTGTAGTGGAACAAATTGTACTCTGTGCCGGCTGTCAACCTTGGAGACGCTTACAAGAGCCTTCAGCGATACCGTGTGTGTCTGTCACCTTCTCCATGCCAAGTGGCTTAATTCAACTCTCCTGCTTTGGTGTTTCCACTATTTTTCTGGCATTTTAGGCTGGAACTGTTAGAGTAAGAAGCCCCACCCTGTGACTGGGTATTTCTGCATTGAACTCGGTGTGTTTGTTTCCAGTCTTCCCGTGCACATCTCTACCTCTCTGTCTGAGGTCACAGTAGAAAGAGAAACCAAGTCAGCAGGGACTCAGCTGACTCCTCCTTTCAGGATTTCCTTGGTAGTTTCCAAATTCTTTCCTCTACACCAGGAAGGTGTGTTCTCTCGCCCCTCTACCCCCTATTCTCTCCCATCCTCCCTGTTTCTCTTTCTTTCTCAACCAGGTCTGGTCTAACAAAGGTTCCTAGCTTACATTGTCTTTGGCTCTAGGCTCCACTTCCAGTCTTTCTGTTAATGAGTACTTTCTCCGGTGGCCTGCTATTTTTTTTTTTTCTCTCTTAAGTGTCTTTGCTGCTAACACCCTGCTCTACTATACCTGGATTCTCCCTGACCCAGTAATTCCCCGGGTGGACTTTTCCTGAATGGCAAGTGTCTTGGTAGCCACTGTCTTCACCATCCTCTTCCAATCTGATCTCCACTTATTTCTTGTACCGGCCCAGCCTTCCTGTTCTCGTTGGGTCTGCCCTCTGCACCTCCCCTGCCACCAGGCTATGAGGTTTTCTCCCACACTGGGTTCGCTCATGCTGTCGCCCCCTGAAGTGCATTCCCCAGCCAGCCGTGGTCCACCCTTCGAGTCCCACTTCCACAACCCATTCTTGTGGCCTTCTACGGCCATTCATCCCAGTGCCCGCTAAGTTCTTTCTTTTCTGAATTCCCATTTGTGTCGGTACCATCCAGGGAACCATGGTAGGCCTCTCAGGGTCTTAGGGATTATTTAGGGGTGTCCAATCTTTTCCCTGGGCCACATTAGAAGAAGAATTGTCTTGGACCACACATAAAATACACTAATACTAATGATAGCTGATGGGCTTAAAAAAGAACGAAAAAAAAGGCTGGGTGCAGTGGCTCACGCCTATAATCCCAGCACTTTGGGAGGCTGAGGTGGGCGATTGCTTGAGGCCAGGAGTTCCAGACCAGCCTGGCCAACATGGCGAAAACCCGTCTCTACTAAAAATACAAAAATTAGCCAGACGTGGTGGTGGGCGCCGTAATCCCAGCTACTCAGGAGGCTCAGGCAGGAGAATTGCTTGAACCCGGGGGAGGCAGAGGTTGCAGTGAGCCAAGATCACGCCATTGCACTCCAGCCTGGGTGACAGAGCGAGACTCTGTCTCAAAAAAGAAAATAAAAAGTGGTAAGCCATAAGAACAGAGTAGAAATCAGTTTGTATGTGAATTTAGTCAAATTGCAGCACATAGCTCTTACCTATAAAACAGAGTACCTAACCCATTAGAATGCAGTGTTGCTGCAACGTATTATCAACAGTATTGGTTTTATCCGTCATTACTGCACATGGTAAGAAAACGGAAAGTGAAACCCTTAGGAACTAAGGCAGTCAATAGCACCAGGAGGAACCAGATGTTGGCTTTAGCAGACAGCAAATTTAAACAGCTATCATGAAATGGTTAAAATGACAAATTTTGTTAGTTTTTTAAACAATTTTTTAAAAAGCTATTACAAATATATTCAGACAATGAAAGGGAAATGTGTCAGAATTAAGAGAAAATACAGGGTTAGTGATGCACAGACAGAAAATTTTTTTTTAGTCGGGGTCTTGCTCTGTCACCCAGGCCGGAGTGCAGTGGGTGCCATCACAGCTCACTGCAGCCTTCCTGGGCTCAAGCAATCCTCCCATCTCAGCTTCTGAAGTGGCTGTGACTACAGGCACACTTCGCCATGCTCAGCTCACTTTTTAACTTTTTTATAGAGACAGGGTCTCACTATTTTGCCCAGGCTGGTCTCGAACTCCTAGGCTCAAGTGATCCCCTGCTCCCCCTCCCCAACTTCCCAAAGTGCTGGAATTACAGGCATGAGCCACCACACCCAGCCCCAGACAGGAAATCTTTACAGAGAAATGGAAACTACAAAAATGGAAACTCTAAGCTGAAAAGCAAAATAGGTGAAAAAATTTTTATTGGCTACATGGTCTCAACATAACATTAGGTACGGCAATAGAAAGAACCAGTAAACTGAAATATAAATTAGTAGAAATTACCCAATCCAAAAATCATAGAAAAAAATTGAACAGAAATCTCAGTGACTTGTGGGATGATACAAGGTTGTCCAGTATATGTGAAATTGGAATCCAAGAAGACAAATAGAAAGGAAATACCTAAACATTTGACACAGTAATAGCTAAAAACTTCCCAAATGTGGTGAAAAGCATTCATGTACAGATCTAAGAAGCTTAATAAACCAAGAGCAGGATGAACACAGAGGAAACAACTCCTAGGCCTATCATATTTAAGCTAATGAAAGCCAAAGATAAAGACAAAATCTTGAAAGCACCCAGAGAAAAATGATGTTACATACAGAAGAAAGATAAGATTAAAAGCTGACTTCTCATTAGACAGTATAAATGCTGCATATATTAAAATGACACAAAGTGCTGAAGAAAAAAATACACCGAGAATTTTATATCTAGCAAAACTGTCTTTCTGAAATGAAAGTGTCGTAAGACATTTCCAGGGGAACAAAAATCTGAGAAAATTTGTTACCAGGGGACCTATATTAAAAGAAATACTAAAGGGGTGGGGGTATGGGGGGAAAATGCTAAAGGATATACAGGAAGGAATGAAGAGCACTAGAAACAGATATCAATAAGTATAAAATACTAATTTATTTTTTATTTTCTTGTAATCTCTTTAAAAGACATCAGTATTTAAAGTAAAAACAATACTTTATTGATAGGTTTATCATACCTATAGATCTGATATACAACACTATGAGTTGGGGGAGTTAAATGGAAATATATTATTGTAGAGTTCTTTTTCTTTTTCTTTTTTTTTTTTTTTTTGAGACGGAGTCTCTTGCTCTTGTCGCCCAGGCTGGAGTGCAGTGGCGTGATCTCAGCTCGCTGCAAGCTCCGCCTCCCAGGTTCACGCCATTCTCCTGCCTCAGCCTCCCGAGTAGCTGGGACTACAAGGCGCCTGCCACCACGGCTGGCTAATTTTGTATATTTTTAGTAGAGA
This sequence comes from Pan troglodytes, assembly GCF_028858775.2. Classification (NCBI taxonomy): domain Eukaryota; kingdom Metazoa; phylum Chordata; class Mammalia; order Primates; family Hominidae; genus Pan; species Pan troglodytes. Next base: position 20,240,752 of record NC_072412.2, on the reverse strand, counting down.
CGGGGTTTCACCGTGTTGGCCAGGATGGTCTTGATCTCCTGACCTCGTGATCCACCCGTGTCGGCCTCCCAAAGTGCTGGGATTACAGGTGTGAGCCACCACGCCCGGCCAGCAGAGTTCCTTTTCTAGTGTAACTCAAAATTAACATTTAAGTAGATTGTTGGTATAGTTTGGATATTTGTCCCCACCCAAATTTCATGTTGAAATGTAATCCCCAGTGTTGGAGATAGGGTGCAGGGCATGGTGGGAGATGATTAGACCATGGGGGTGGATTTATTTTTTCCTTTTTTTTTTTTTTGAAGTAGAGTCTAGCTCTTTTGCCAGGCTGGGGTGCAGTGACTCAATCTCAGCTCAGTCCAACCTCCCTCTCCCAGGTTCAAGTGATTCTCCTGCATCAGCCTCCTGAGTAGCTGGGATTACAGGTGCGTGCCACCATGCCCTGCTAAGTTTTGTATTTTTAGTAGAGACAGGGTTTCACCATGTTGGCCAGGCTGGTCTTGAACCCATGACCTCAGATGATCTGCCTGCCATCTCCTGACCTCATGATCCACCCACCCTGGCCTCCCAAAGTGCTGGGATTACAGGCGTGAGCCACTACGCCCAGCCCCAATATCTTTTTTTTTTTTCTTTTTTGAGACAGAGTGTCGCTCTGTTGCCCAGGCCACAGTGCAGTGGTGCAATCTTGGCTCACTGCAACCTCTGCCTCCCGGGTTCAAGTGATTCTCCTGCCTCAGCCTTCCGAGTAGCTGGGACTACAGGTGTGCACCACCACACCCGGCTAATTTTTGTATTTTTAGTAGCAATGGGGTTTCACCATATTGGCCAGGCTGGTCTCGAACTCCTGATCTCGTGATACACTTGCCTTGGCCTCCCAAAGTCCTGGGATTACAGGCGTGAGCCACCGCACCCGACATTCCAATATCTTTTATAAATGCAATATAAATCCAAACATCCTTACCAAAATATTAGTAAATGGCATTTGGTAAGAAGATGATACATCAGGATCAACTGGGATATATCCCAGATATACAAGGTTAAACATTAGAAAATCAATATAATTAATCATATCAACAAAATAAAGAATAAAACCATTTCATCATCTCAATAGATAGAGTAAGCATTTCAGAAAAATCCACCAGACATTTGTACCAAAAACTATCACCAAACTAGGAATAAGAGGCAACTTCCTCAACTTGCCGAGGAGCATCTCTGTAAAATCCACAGGTAACATCAACATGTAATGGTGAAAAACCAAATAACTTGCCTCTAAGATTAGTAATACAGTGTGATGTCCTCTTTCATCTTCTGTTGGAGGTCCTAGCTAGTGCAGTAAGGAAAGAAAAAAGAAATAAAAGTACACAGATTGGAAAAGAAGTATAACAATTTGCATTTGACATGATCCTTTTTATAGAAAACCTTAAGGAATCTATTTTTAAAAGTTACCAGAACTAATAATTTCCTCTAATAATTTAGCATGGTCACAGGATACAAGGTCAGTATGCAAAAATCAGTAGTTTTTTTGTGAACTAGCAATGAACACTTGAAAGTTGAAATTTGGCCGGGTGCGGTGGCTCACACCTGTAATCTCAGTACTTTGGGAGGCCAAGGCGGGTGGATCACAAGGTCAAGAGATCGAGATCATCCTGGCCAACATGGTGAAATCCCGTCTCTACTAAAATACAAAAATTAGCAGGGCGTGGTGGTGCATGCCTGTAATCCCAGCTAATTGGGAGGTTGAGGCAGGAGAATTGCTTGAACCCGGGAGGCGGAGGTTGCAGTGAGTCAAGATCACGCTACTGCACTCCAGCCTGGTGACAGAACGAGACTCCAGAAAATTGAAATTTAAGATGCAGTTTCATTTACAGTAGTATTTAGAAATACAAAATACTTAGGGATAAATTTAACAAAATATGTGCAAGATCTGTACACTTAAAACTGCAAAGCATTGCTGATCAAATTAAATATCAAAATAAATTACTGGGTATATACCCAAAGGACTATAAATCATGCTGCTATAAAGACACATGCACACGTATGTTTATTGCGGCACTATTCACAATAGCAAAGACTTGGAACCAACCCAAATGTCCAACAATGATAGACTGGATTAAGAAAATGTGGCACATATACACCATGGAATACTATGCAGCCATAAAAAATGATGAGTTCATGTCCTTTGTAAGGACATGGATGAAATTGGAAATCATCATTCTCAGTAAACTATCGCAAGGACAAAAAACCAAACACCGCATGTTCTCACTCATAGATGGGAATTGAACAATGAGAACACATGGACACAGGAAGGGGAACATCACACTCTGGGGACTGTTGTGGGGTGGGATTGGGGGAGGGATAGCATTAGGAGATATACCTAATGCTAAATGACGAGTTTATGGGTGCAGCACACCAGCATGGCACGTGTATACATATGTAACTAACCGGCACATTGTGCACATGTACCCTAAAACTTAAAGTATAATAATAATAAAAAATTAAAAATAAATAAATAAATAAATAAATAAATGGAGAGAGTATGTTCACAGATCAGAAGACTCAATACTGTTAAGACGGCAGTTCTCACAGTTATCTATGGATCCAGCAGAATCCAAATACAATCTCAGCAGGTTTTTTTTTTAATTGAAATTGACAAGCTGATTGTGAATTCATATGGCACTGCAAAGTACCTAGAATAGCAAAAGCAATGTTTTAAAAAAGAACACAGGTAGAGTCCTTAAACTACCTTACTTTCAAAACTGCTAGACCTGACTTTGGACTAGACTATTGTGGGTAGTCTGTAAAGCTAAGCAAGACAGTGTGGCATTGGCATAAGACTAGATAGACAGGTAGTGGAACAGAGTACAAAAATAGACCCACGCTTACATGGGACTTACTACAACTGATTTTCAACACAAGTACCATGAAAATTCAATGAGGAAAAGGGCGGAGGTTGAGGGTTTTTGTTTGTTTTTTCAGCAAATGGTGCTGAGACAATTGGATAGCCTGATGAGTCAAAATTAACATTTACTCTGACCTCACACCATTCACAAAAATTAAGTCAAAATGGATTGTAGAACTAAATATAAAACAGCTAAAAACTTTGGGGAAAAAAGCATAGGATAAAATCTTGCAACCTTGAGAAAGGCAAAGATCTCTTAGATCCAACACAAAATTCATGGGACATAAAAGGAAAACTGGTAGATTGGATGTTTACAAAATGAAAAGTCTTTACTCTTCAGAGGACATTAAAACAACAAAACTCAATCCACAGAATGAGAAAAAATATTACTGATACATATATCTGACAATGGACTCACATTTGGAATATATAAAGAACTAGAATTCAATAATAAAAAGGCAAACCTTTAAAAATGGGCAAAAGATTTGAGTAGACACTTCACAAAAAATATAGAGGAATGTCAAATAAGCACATGAAAAGATATGCAACATCATTCATCATCAGAGAAATGCAAATTAAAACCACAATGAGATACTACTATATACTTATTAGAAAGGCTAAAGTATAAAGGTCTGATAATACTAAGTATTGGTGAGAATGTGCAGCAATTGGAATTTTCTTAAAATTCACATAGAATTATAAAGCAGTTTATTTACTAATGTTTTTTAAATTAAAAATTGAATGAGGTTTTGCTGTGTTACCTAGGCTGGTCTCCATCTCCTGGGCTCAAACAATCCTCTTGCCTCTGTCTTCCAAAGTGCTGGGATTATAGGCATGAGCTATGGTGCCAGAGCAAAACAATTTAAGTCAAACATACCTATCATATGTCTCAGTCATTCCTCTCCTATATATCTACTTAAGAGAAATGAAAACATGTCTACAAAAAGACTTGTACACAAATATTTATAGTAGTTTTATTTGTAATAGCAAAAAACTAAACAACCCCAGTGTCCATCAACAGTTGAATGGATGAATTTTGGCACATCCCTACAATAGAATGCTACCAACCAAAACAAAGAAACCCGAGGGACCACTTACACAACAGCATCAATGGGCTTCAAAATCATGCTGCACGAAAGATGCTGAACACAAAAAGTACATACTGCACAGTTTTATTTATTTAGTAGTTTAGAGAATGGTAACTCATAGTGACAAAAAGTGGATAATTAGTTACTTAGGGTGGGGTGGAGGGAGGGAGTACTATAAAGGGGCACTAAGAAAATTTGGGGATTGATGGAAATATTCTGTATCTTTGGTGTGATGGTGATTTTACTGGTGTATACATCTTTCATACTTGAACGGTCCAGTTACAGTGGATGCAAATAATTCGTTTCCTTCTCTTCTTTCTTATGCCTAGAGGAGGGTGGGGCATCCGATGGGTATTCCAGGGATTGGTGTTGATTTCATGGGCAGCCCTCTTTATGGCCAGTGCTTTCAGAGGTGGCTTAAAGATGGTCAGGCTAGGTCTTGGGTGGAGAGTCTCTTGCAAAACATCAGGCAAAATCAAGGCCAAAACCAGGCTGTACTTTAAACAAAACTTATAACAGGGGTCCCTAATCTAGTCCTAGTCAGAGAGTCACGGTTGGTGAAAAAATCAACCCAGACGTACAGGGCCATATGGCCATCAGTAGCATCTCCACAGCTCTGCTTTTTTCTAGCCTGGAACACTGAGGGGTCACAGCAATAATTTCACTTCCTCCTCTGTGCAGAGGACGGGAGACCTCACCATGTATGAACCAGCTGACCAGCATACATTTAGTATGTCCAGATAATGTTGTGAGCATTGTCAGGCAAGATCTGAACCTGTCTGGGTCAATGAGTGCAGACCTAATGACGATGAGACAGAGTTTCATAGCATACTACCTCACGTGTCATGAAGAGGAATAAAACCTAAGTGATCCATCCTGCATGACACCAAAAGGTAGAGTTATTGAATAAGCTGGTACTGTTCCTTTCAAGAAACCCTCCACAGGTCTTCCAGAAAATGACCCCATGTCCGTGTCCGACCCCCTCAGATGCCAACCAGAAACTCTTCCTCACTCATGACCATAATGTTTTTTTTTGTTGTTGTTGTTTTTTTTTGGAGACGGAGTCTCACTCTTGTCGCCCAGGCTGGAGTGCAGTGGCATGATCTTGGCTCATTGCAACCTCTGCCTCCCGGGTTCAAGCGATTCTCCTGCCTCAGCCTCCCTAGTAGCTGGGATTACAGGTACTTGCCACCATACCCGTCTAATTTTTGTATTTTTTTTTTCTTTTTTTAGTAGAGACGGGGTTTCGCCATGTTAGCCAAGCTGGTCTTGAGCTCCTGACCTCAAGTGATCCACCGCACCTGGCCCCGTGACCATAAATTATACCTCATTAAAGGTGTCTTACAGACTTCATGGGAGTAGCAAGTAGTAGATCAGCCATAAAGGAATACTGATTATAATTGATAGTAACCTGTTAAATATATAAAAATCCATGAATCAAAAAACAAAACCAGGCAAAAAGTTATGGGGGAAGCCTGGTCTGCAGGGCTGTACATAAATGTGCGTGTCTCTGGGCCTGGCTGAGCCTGTGGGGACAGCCCCAGGCCATGCGTGGCTTTGGAGGCCTTGAGATGGGGCTCATCTCAATTGAGGTGTGCAGTGAGTATAGGATACACACCAGATTTGGAAGACATAGTGCAAAAAAGAGAATATAAAATGTCAGTATTTCTAACATTGCTTACTTGTTGAAATGTTAATATTTGGATGTATTGGGTTGAAATATACATCTTTTAACATCAGTACTTTTTTTTTTTTTAATGTGGGTATAAGACAATGGAAAATTCCACATGTGGCTCGAGTTACATTTCTGTGGGACAGCACGGTGCTGGTCAGTGATGACCGTCAAAGTGAGATGTCATCCGTGAGGCACTGTGCAGGAAGAGCTCCCGCAGGGCCATCCTCAACTTTTAGATATGCCCTGGCGAGAACCGCCACTGAACCCCACTGAAAGTCCAGCCAACCTAAAAAGGGTTAACTTTTATATTATTTATTATCATTTATTATTATTATCATTCAGAGTCTCACTCTGACGCCCAGGCTGGGGTACAGTGGCGCGATCTCGGCTCACTGCAACCTCCGCCTCCCAGGTTCAAACAATTCTCCTGCCTCAGTCTCCTCAGTAGTTGGGATTACCAGGCATGTGCTACCACAGCCAGCTAATTTTTTTTTATTTTTAGTAGAGATGGGTTTCATCATGTTGGCCAGGCTGGTCTTGAACTCCTGACCTCAAGTGATCCCTCCCCCTCAGCCTCCCAAAGTGTTTGGATTACAAGTGTGAGCCACTACGCCCGGCCCATTCCTGTTATTTTTCAAGCTGTTTTTTCTTTTTCTTTTCTTTTTTTTTTTTTTTGCACAGCGAGACACTTTAACCTTTCTGGGGAAGGTCTGTAAACTCCCTGGGGGGCCCTTCCCGAGGATGCCTGCTTGTTTTCCAAAGCCCCCTGAGTTGTGTTTTGTTTTGTTTTTTCTTGAGAGGGAGTTTCACTCTTGTTGCCCAGGCTGGAGTGCAATGGTGCGATCTCGTCTCCCTGCTACCTCTGCCTCCTGGGTTCAAGCGATTCTCCTGCCTCAGCCTCCTGAATAGCTGAAATTATAGGCATGTGCCACCATGCCCCGGCTAATTTTGTATTTTTAGTAGAGACGGGGTTTCTCCAGGTTGGTCAGGCTGGTCTTGAACTCCCGACCTCAGGTGATCCACGCGGCTCGGCCTCCCAAAGTGCTGGAATTACAGGCGTCAGCCACTGCGCCCGGCCGAGTTTTTTTTTTTTTTAAGCCAGTCATAGAAAATGTGTCATTTGGTGGACCTCCCTCCCATCCTTTTGAAATCCTAAGACCTTGCTGTGTTATTGACCCTCAATCTCAGACACTGTCTGGGCTCTCCGGCAGCGTGGAGAGTCCTGGCCCCGCCTCGAGAACAGAGGCCAAGGACGGGAAGTGCAGGGGTCCGTGTACTTGCAGTTGGGTTCTATTCTACCCACACGGTGTCTTACAAGTTTTTTAAAAATGTCTTTCCAACTTTTAAGAACCAAGAGCTTTCACATTGAAAATTGGGCCTGGCGAGGGGGCGAGCGCCTGTGGTCCCAGTGTGTCAGGAGACTGAGGCAGGAGGATGGGACGTAGTGAGACTCTATCTCTAAAAAGAAAAAAAAAAAGGAATTAAGAAAATTGGGTTTTTAGCATTCCTAGAAATGTAGAAGCCCTGAGCTGCGTCTCCTGTGTGGGAGCTGGTCCCACTCCCCGGCCTTCGGAGCCCTCGGTGCAGCGCTATGGATGCCGGGAGCGATCTTTGGAAAGGAGTCCCCGGCTCGAGCGACACTGCCCCCCTGGGGCTCTGCAGGTGCATGCAGTGGGATTGCTGGGCTGGACTAGAGGGTGAGGGTGGCTTCCCCCACACCCCCTTTCCTGGCTAATCAGAGAAAATCAAAACACCCTTGCCCAAGCGTCCAGCTGGAGAGTGAAGAAGGGGAGTCTATTGCTTATTTGTATATGATGAAGATTATGGATGTGTTCTAGGAAACCTGATTATTTCCTTTAAAGCAGGAAATAATCTGCAAAATCCCTTTATGAACATAATGAGGATCTTTTATTCTCTCGCAGGGTGGATAGCTCTGTTTATATCCACTCCAGTATTATAAAAACACATAAATCCCCACTCTCATATCTAAATTGGCCTTGTGTGTGTTGGCTTCATAGTCCTCATCTCTCTCCCCCTTCAGTATTACATTTCTGTGGCTCAGGCAGTAAACGTGGGATTCCTAAAAGCACCCTGACAATAAACAAAAAGCTTTCCTCTGACTTTGGTACAGTTCATTTGATCTTTTCAAACATTTTGAATGAGGGACAAGATGTGTTTTGTGTGGTTAGAACAAGGGCCAGTGGGTCCAAGGTCCACCTGGACCAATCTTTGCAGGATACAGGAAGAACCTTCTAACCGTGCAGTACAAAAGTGAGATGTCAGGGATTTTAGGCTTTCGGGGCTAGTGGGGGTTGTGTTTGAGGAACTTGAGGCCATCCAGGTACATGCATGGCCTTGAGCAATGGTTCTCAGTCCTGACTCAGTACACGCACTTAGGCATATACAGATATTCACACACATGCACACTCACAACACATGCACATACAAATACATGCACGCGCACATATACATAACGTCCACACACATAGGCACACATGCATGCACATTCACACACGTAGTTGCACACATGTACACATGTATGCACACACAGGCACACATACCCATCTGTTAGAAGTTCTGATTTAATTGGTCCAGGGTAGATTCTGGGCATTGGTATTTTTCAGAGCTCCTCCACAAGTTTGAGAACCCACGAAAATAGTCTTCTCTCCTATTTCATCTTTCTATTTCACCCAGGGCCCACTATACTTTCAGTTCAGTCACACACAAAAATCAGCTCCTCTAAGGAAGAAAGTGTGGAAACAGTCTAAGTAAAGATTTTTGGTTTTTCTCTGTCAGAACAGTTTGTAGAGCTGAGAAGTCTGAGGAGCTTTCACCCTGTGCTGCTTGGTGACAGAACTGGTCTCTGTGGCACTGTGAAAGGTGCCCTGGGGCTCTGTGAGGACTACAGTGCGTAACTGCAGTGTGGACCCCAGGAGCAGCACTGTTCACAACAGACTGGACCAAGGGCATGCTCTTAGCCTCGCTGTTCTCTGCAGATTCACTTCATTATCTTTAAGCCACACATCAGTGGTTGGGAAGGTGTCCTCAATTCTTCAAAAATTAAGCTGCTGACCATGAGCAGCTTTGAGCAATGCTGACGAGAAACCTGAACGTCTTAACAATGTGAAATTTAAACACACTGGAGTAAGAACTTGGCAAAGGGTTTTGTTTTCTCCAGAAACTTAAATGTGCATATCAGAAATGCCTTTTACAAAGCTTTTTTTTTTTTTTTTTTTTTTTTTTTTTTGAGACAGAGTCTCACTCTGCTGCCCGGGCTCTGGAGTGCAGTGGCACAATCCCAGTTCACTACAACCTCTGCTTCCTGGGTTCAAGCAGCTCTCCTGCCTGAGACTCCTGAATAATTGGGATTACAGGCACGCACCACCACACCCGTCTAATTTTCCTATTTTTAGTAGAGACAGGGTTTCACCATGTTAGCCAGGCTGGTCTTGAACTCCTGACCTCAAGTGATCCACCTGCATCAGCCTCCCAAAGTGCTGGGATTACAGGTGTGAGCCACTGCACCTGACCAAGAAAGCTTTTAATTATGGAAAATGTTTAACATATTCACAAGTAAACAATGAAATAATGAACTCCTAGATACTCACTGACCAGCTTTGACAGTGACCCACACACGGCCTGTCTTGTTTCATCTACACCCCTCCCACCTCTCTTCCGGAATCTCAGACTCTTAAAATAAATCCCAGACAGCATATCAGGAGATGCCTTTTGATTTTTGAAGAATCAAGGACACCTTCCCAACCATGATGTGTGGCTTAAAGATACTAAAGTGAATTTGGAGAGAAGAGAAGGCTAAGAGTGTGTCCTTGGTCCAGTCTGGCGTGGCTACACTGCATTGTGACGTAGTAGGTGTGCTCATCTGTGCCACATGACAGCAGGGATGGAGGTGCCTTTGGGAGAGAGGCCTGCTTGCATGACGGGGTTGCCTGTTCCATGTAGGGTAGTTGTCAGCTTATGTCCCCACAGCCTTCCTAGTGGAAAAAAGCCATTTTCAACCTTTTAGCCCCTGGACAGTGTCCCTACATGGAGAGAGGCAGACCCCTGGCCTGGCTGTTTGATGGATGGCAGGAATTCTGACTACATGCAGGCAGTCTGAAGTCCTGTGTTTTAAGCAGGACAACATTTGTGGCCATCTAGCTGTACTTGAGAGGAATTAATGTGATTTTTTTCCCTTAACATTCCTTAGTAAGTAGATGTAAGGTCTCGTAAATTAAAAATGCTATTTTGGTTACAAAAGTTTACTTCCTGGCCTAACTTCCCTTGGGTACTTCCTGGGTAAATTGCCCTGTGCCTAGAGGCAGTGCGGTGAGGCTTTGGCTTTCTTTCTGGTTGTATTAGGTTGGTGCAAAAGCAGTTGAGGTTTTTGTCATTACTTTTAATGGCAAATAATAGGATAATACTAGAATTGTTCGTGCAAGCTCTGAAAGGGGGCGTGTACTTTCAGATATTCACTTGGCTGATGTAGTGGAGAGCTAGACTTGCTCACGTCAGAAGCTCCTTGCTTTGATGAAGAATCTTGCCAGGCTTCCCTATGTCACAGTGGGAATTGGTGTTGTGTTTTCAGGTATATTTTATGTGAACTGACTGACTTTAGGAGCTGTCTAGAAAGGAAAGGATGTACATCCACTCTCCTTCAACCACTTTCGTAAAGTGGGGAGCCATTTGCATGAAAATGTGTTCCCTGTTCTCTAGAAAAGTATGCCAATGAGAAGACAAATGAGTTTAGGGCTTTTTTTTTTTTTTTAGATGGAGTCTCACTCCTGTTACGCAGGCTGGGGTGCAGTGGCATGATCTCAGCTCACTGCAACCTCCACCTCCTGGGTTCAAGCGATTCTCCTTCCTCAGCCTCCCGAGTAGCTGGGATTACAGGAGTGCACCACCACCCCCAGCTAATTTTTGTATTTTTAGTAGAGATGGGGTTTTGCCATGTTGGCCAGGCTGGTCTCGAACTCCTGACCTCAGGTGATCCACCCACTTCGGCCTCCCAAAGTGCTAGGATTACAGGCATGAGCCACCACGCCCAGCCGCCTTTTTTTTTTTTTTTTTTTTTGAGAGATTAAAAATAATAACAAATCCAGCTGGATGCGGTGGCTCACACCTATAATCCCAGCACTTTGGGAGGCTGAGGCAGGCAGATCACCTGAGGTCAGGAGTTCGAGACAGCCTGGCCAACATGGTGAAACCCCGTCTCTACTAAAAATACAAAAATACAAAAAAAAAAAAAAAAAAAAATCAGCTGGGCGTGGTGGCGTGCACCTGTAGTTCCAGCTACTTGGGAGGCTGAGGCAGGAGAATCGCTTGAACCCGGGAGGCAGAGGTTGCAGTGAGCTGAGATTGCGCCACTGCACTCCAGCGTGGGCTACAAGAGTGAAACTCCGTCTCAAATAATAATAATAATAATAATAACAAATCCAAGTGAGAATACAAAGTGATTTAATATGTACAGTTCATTTTTTAAAACCTTTCAGCTGTATGTTGTGACTATATAATAACTAACATTTACTGGGTGCCTACCAGGTAACAAGCACTGTCTTACGTGCTTAAGATGTATTAAAAATTAGGTACACGGGAGGAAATGGAAACACAGAGTAATTAGGGAACTCCCTTAGACCACATAGGGAGAAAGCAGCTGGTCCAGGATTCAAACTTAGGATGTCTGGTTCCCACGTACAGAGCTACTGGGCCATTTACAGGACAGGGGCGTGAGAGAGTGGCTGCAGAAAACTAGAAAGGAAAATTAGTCGTAAAGAGGGACTCGGGTCCAGGCACAGTGGCTCACACCTGTAATCCCAGCACTTGGGGAGGCCAAGGCAGGCGGATTATTTGAGGTCGGGAGTTCAAGACCAGCCTGGCCAAAATGGTGAAACCCTTTCTCTACTAAAAATACAAAAATTAGCTGGGCATGGTGCTGCATGCCTATATACTCAGGAGGCTGAAGCAGGAGAATCACTTGAACCCAGGAGGTGGAGGCTGCAGTCAGCCGTGATCGAGCCACTGCACTCCAGACAGGGCGACAAAGCAAGACAACGTGTCAAAAAAAAAAGAGGGACTCTGAGAAAAGAAGGCTCTGAGAGTCTTGGTATGAAACAGCATGTCACTCTCAGGCACCTGGGTGAAGGACATCAGGGAAGCGACCACAGTCTTCCTGGCCCTGCTGCGCAAGCAGGGTGTGGTCTGCCAGGGTGGTCCTGCTTGTCCTTTCATCAAAGGCCAGGTGGACCCAGCTGGAGCCAGCCCTTCCCCTTCTGAACTCTAGCTGCCTCATGCAGTACTTTTCATCTGCCCCAGGGCAGAATTTTGTTTTTCCATGTCAACGCCTTGTCTCCTCATCTTGCCAGATGGACAGTAGCACGCCCCTCAGTATTGCCACATACCTCGCCCAACACCCACGTCACAAATGTCCTGTGTAGGGTAGTGTGGTCTGTCCCAAGTCTGAAGGAAACTTGCCTTCACTTATTTTCATACAGTATTTTTTAATTAAGTGTTTACTTTCTAAGTGAATTCTAAGTATTTTACACCTGCCTGAAGGAATGCCTTAGGTTTTAGAGACCTCCTTGAACTGTCAGTTTACATGTATTCTACCTAAAAGTCTCAGATCAAAACTAGCCAGTGATCCTACGTGTTACTGAAGCTGAGTGACATTGATTCAGAAGAATGAAACTAAATTGGCCTCACATTTCCCACTTCCATATGGTAGCTTTAAATTTGGAGGATATAAAGAAAACCATGGCACCTAATTGAAGGGATAGTCTCACATTATTAGTATGAAGAAATGAATCAGGCTGGACATGCTGGTTCACGCCTGTAATCCCAGCACTTTAGGAGGCCAAGGCAGGCGGATCACCTGAGGTCAGGAGTTCAAGACCAGTCTGGCCAACATGGTGAAACCCCATCTCTACTAAAAATATAAAAATTAGTTGGGTGTGGTGGTGGGCGCCTGTAATTCTAGCTACTTGGGAGGCTGAAGCAGGAGAATCACTTGAACCCCGGAGATGGAGGTTGCAGTGAGCTGAGATGGTGCCACTAACCCCAGCCTGGGTGACAGAGTGAGACTCCATCTCAAAAACAAAAAAAAAAGAAAGAAATGAGTCATCTTTTGAAGGGAAGGCACTGGTTGCTGATGACACCCAAGCATTTTTTAGTGAAGTGGTTTTCAGACTACACAGTAAGATCCTTGAGTAGATCAAATAATCAGTTTTGTGGGTTGCACGTAACAATGTAAAGAATCATCCGGGTGTGGTGGCTCATGCCTGTAATCCCTGTACCTTGAGAGGCCGAGGCTGGTGGATCGCTTGAGGCTAGGAGTTTGAGACCAGCCTGGGTAACATAGCAAGACCCCATTTCTACAAAAATTAAAAACAAAAAAAAGAAAAAGGATCGCATCACCTCTATGTAAGGGAAGTGTTTTTATGAAATTGTGAGTCATAGTACAAAAGAAAAAAACTACCAAACATCAGTAAAACACAGCTCTAGATAGAATGCTAACTTTTTCTGCACAGTTGGATGATTAATGGCTATCGTCCGTTTTATTTCACTGTGCTGGCTGCCATTCAAGTGCCAGGCGCTTTGTTCATGGCTGGTCACCTCCAGTAACCACCACTGGGATGCTTCCCAGTCCTTAGAAATCTGGGTAAGAAGCACTAATGAAGATGAATTTGTTTCCGGTTCTGCCATATTTTCCTCTGTGGGAGTTGTTATGAATGTTTTTTTCTCATAAGTGATTTGATGCTGTAATCCCTCTTATGTCTGAGAACAGATGCATGGCCATGGATCGGGCAAGTTGGTTTTACTTATCTTTGGGGAACCGGACTTAACAATGGGAACAAAGTAGGCAGTTAAGGACTCTGCCGTGATAAAGAGAGTTAGTTCAGGTGTTGTGTGGAGTTTTATTAGTGAGAGGTTTTCTGATGAATTTCACAGTGGGAAATTAACAAATCAGTTGCCTGCCCTTGGTTTGGAAAAGCACTTGGTTTTTGCTCTGGGTTGCCTGAGAGGCTGCTCTTGGCGCCTAGGTATTTGCAGCAGAGAGCTGCTGTTTCCTGGGGGTTGGCTGGGGTGAAGTGTAAGAAATTTCATATCAAGTCTCTTAGAGAGCTTTCTGGCCGTTTTTAAAGGAATGAACTGGCTGAGCATGGTGGTTCATACCTGTAATTCCAGCACTTTGGGAGGCCGAGGCAGGCAGATCACTTGAGGTCAGCAGTTTGAGACCAGCTTGGCCAACATAGTGAAACCCTGTCTCTACTAAAAATACAAAAATTAGGCATGGTGGTATGTGCCTATAATCCCAGTTACTCAGGAGGCTGAGGCAGGAGAATTGCTTGAACCTGGGAGGCTGAGGTTGCAGTGAGCCGAGATCACGCCACTGTACTGAGCCTGGGTGACAGAGCAAGAGTCTGTCTCAAAAAAATAAAAATAGGCCGGGTACGCTGTCTCATGCCTGTAATCCCAGCACTTTGGGAGGCCAAGGTAGGTGAATCACCTGAAGTCAGGAGTTCAAGACCAGCCTGGCCAACATGGTGAAACCCCGTCTCTACAAAAATAAAAATTAGCTGGGCATGATGGCGAGTGCCTATAATCTCAGCTACTCGGGAGACTGAGGTGAGAGAATCGCTTGAACCCAGGAGGCGGAGGTTGCAGTGAGCCGAGATCATACCACTGCACTCCAGCCTGAGTGACAGAGTGAGAGTCCGTCTCAAAAAAATAGGCCAAGCGTGGTGGTTCACGCCTGTAATCCCAACACTTTGGGAGGCCGAGGTGGGCAAATCACCTGAGGTCAGGAGTTCAAGACCAGCCTGACCAACATGGTGAAACCCCATGTCTACAAAAATACAAAAATTAGCCGGGCATGATGCTGGGTGCCCATAATCCCAGCTACTCGGGAGGCTGAGACGAGAGAATCGCTTGAACCTGGGAGGCGGAGGTTGCAGTTAGCAGAGGTCGCGCCATTGCACTCCAGCCTGGGTGACAGAGTGAGACTCCGTCTCAAAAATAAATAAATAAATAAATAAAATAAGGGATGAACTGAAATAAAGAGGTAAATGGAGGTTTTGCAAACTGCTGGTTGTAAAAAATCAAATTAATTTTTCACAGTTCCCCAAATCCTATTTAAAACAACTACCTAGGAAACTTTTAAAAGTTGGGCATTAGTGAAGCCAAATTATTTTGCTTATCTTCTTATGACAAGTTTATGAGTAAGTTTTCCTTGGGTTTTGTGGTGAATCAGTGTGTGTAGTATGGATAATTATACTGTTAGCTGTTCTTAACTATGTATTGGACATGTCTTTAAATACACAGCAGAAATTGTGCCACAAGGGAGCATGATGTCCAGTCCCCACTAGGGTCCTGGTCCTTCGTGTGTCTGCAGTGTGAGCCTTCTTCCAGGGCGGGATCCTGACAGTCACAACAAAACAGCCCAAATCCCACTCACACCAGAGGCTGATGGCAGAACCCTTCAGAAAAAAAGATTTGATGATGGAAGAAGAGTAAGAAAATGTGTATCTAACCATTCATGACAAAGTACAGGATAGCTCATTTCAATAGGAATCTAAATATTACTGGACCAAGAGAGTTATACAGTTTCCCTGGAACACTGTGCATGTGACACTCAAGAAGAATTCTGTATCAGTGTTAGTCATTGCCTCAGCCCGCACGTGAGTGCCAGCAGTGCCAGGCCATGTGTTGGACCCCAGGGATACGGCGGTGAGCGCACTAGGCCTGGCCTGCCCTCCCGGAGCTCACAGTCGAGGCTCATCAACCTGCCAACAAACATGCTGTCAGTACCTCCTTTCAAAACTAACGTGTCATAAAGCAGACAAGATCTTAGAATAGTTTAAATCATCCCAGCTGGAAAAAGAATGTTGCATGATATTTGTGAGTTTTGAGAAAGGAGTTTCCATTTGGTTGAATCTGTAAACTTAAACCACTCAACAAACATTCTTTTTTAAAAGGGTATCGTATTTCTTCTTTCCTTGACCCTGTGATGTTTATTTTTGTTGCTCACATTGGACTTTCAGGCTGATGGCAGCAGTGCTGGCTGCATAAACAGATTTTTCCACTTCAGTGAAATCAGCAGAGCTTGTTTCAGTTGCTGCATGGATGGTCAGCGTCGTTCCTTCTCATGTCCTCCTAGCATCCATCCTCAGCATTGCCATAAAACCTTCCCGGTGTGTAGTTTTCTAAAACAATATTATCTAGCATATACATTTCACTCAGAAATACTTCCTTTATGGCAGTTCCTTAGCCAAGGCCGTGCTTTATTCATACTTCAGGATCAGCTAAGCCAAACCACGGTGGCAGTGAGGAGTGGGTCCTTTGGTTTGTTGACCCTGGTTGTCAGGGCTGTCTTTGGCTCATGTGTCTCTGTATTGAGATGTGGTTTAGCCTGAGAGAGTGGCCGGCTGCAGTGCTAATTGTCCTCCCTGGTTTGCTGTCATCTGTGGGAGAACAAGAAGAAAAGGCCTTGGGTTTGGGAGAGCCCTGTCATCCATCTGGAGTGACCTGGGAGTGACCTGCACGCCTTTCCCCCTGCCCCCGACTCCTATTACCCTGTTCTTGTTCTTTTTAAAAATACTTTTATCTGTTTTTCCTACATTCTTTGGCATTTTAATCTCCCTCCCTTCCTTTCCTCCTTCCTTCCTTCCCTCTCTTTGTTTCTCTCTCCTTCCTCCTCCTCCTCCTCCTCTTCCTCCTCTTCTCTTCCTCCTCTTCTTCTTCTTTCTTCTTCTTTTGTTTTCAAGTTGGGGGTCTTGCTCTGTTGCCCAGGCTGGAGTACAGTGGTGCAATCATAGCTCACTGCAGCCTCAATCTCCTGGGCTCAAGCGATCCTCCCATCTTAGCCTCTTGAGTAGCTGGGACCACAGGCATGTGTGGTCACACCTGGCTAATTCCTTTTTAAATTGTTTTGTAGAGACGGGGTCTTGCTGTGTTGCCCAGGATGGCCTCAAACTCCAGGCCTCAAGTGATCCTCCTGCCTCAGGCTCCTTAAGTGCTGGGATTGCAGGCTCGAGCCGCTGCACCTGGCCCTTATTTTATTTTTAAGTGATCTGTACAAATTTATTGGGAGGACAAGAAAAAGGACATTTCAGAGAGTAAATAAAGAGAACGTTCCAACATAAACGGGAAAGGGATGTGGATAACATGGAACTCTGTCAAGCCCTTTAAACAAAGGCCAGGACTTTCTACCTTGCTGTGTGCAGCCTTCCAAGTAACCCTACCATTGCCTTTCCTGGCCGTTTGGATCTTCTCTACAGAAAATTGGACTTTTTCCACAGACTCTGGAATCAGCAAACACTAATTTTTACTTTTATAAGGTATAATCATTAATATTCCCTCATGCACATTAGTCATTGTCCAAGAAATGAGATTATTATTAGGCATCGAGCCAGGATAAGTACTGAGCCAGGACAGCTGTCAGGTCCGATTGGGCAGAACATGCAAGGCTGTAACTGGTGAGCAGCTGTTGGTAACCTGGGAGGCAGCCTGCTTCACGGTCACCATAGCGGATGGGCCTAACTCACCTAAGCAGGCAAGCACATGAGAACTTTCATATACAAGAACCTACCCCAGCACCAGGGTGGCATGCCCATGAGCACAGGGATGTTCATCTGCTCTGTCACCACTGCATCCCCAGTGCTTAGAACAGAGCCTTACACTGCTTGGTATTCCTCAGCACCAGTTCTGAATGAAGGAAATATTACATCAGAGACCATGAAGTTACTGAGTTGGAAAAGGTCTCAATACCTTAACTAATTGCTTTGCAATAGAAACAAGTACTTGGAGCATTTTCTCTTCCCACCTCCTTACCTCTCCTCTTTCATCCATGTTATCTTTGTAACTTTAGGTAAAAAGCTAATCTGTTTTAGCCTCAGTTTGTTCATCTTTGAAATGTGGTTAGGAACCCTTATTTCCTAGGAGGTGGGGGGGCTGTGATTCACCCAATCACCCACAGCTTCTCGCACAGCTCCTGCCCTGTGCTAGCGCTGTTCATTCCATCTTCCTCTCTTTCTGCTCGTTCCCTTAAAAAATCTGCAAAGCACTTATACCATACTTGTTTACCATCCAACAAAGCCATGAATAGCATTTTCTAGGAGAAAAGAATCATAAGATAGGAACACTACTATCAGTCCTCACTTAACATCATCATTATGTTCTTGGAAACCTGCAAGTTTAAGCAAAATGATGTCTAACAAAACCAATTTTACCATACAGAGGGAGAATGTGCAAACTCCACACAGTGGCCCTGGCCGGGAATCATTTTTTTTTCTCATCAACGCTATAATAAAATGATAGAAAATTTGACTAGAAAAGGTCCTAGTGAATGAAACGCCTGGTAATAAATACAGTCAAGTGCCGCATAACGATGTTTCAGGCAACCATGGGCCACATGTATGATGATGGTCCCATGATATTTTGATGGAGCTGGAAAATTCCTATTAGCTAATGGCTTTGTAGCCGTAACTTCATAGTCCAACTCTTACTTACGCATGTGTGGTTTATGTTGGTGTAAACAAACCTACAGCACTGGGCGCTGCCGGTCTTTTAAAGTGTCCAGTAATGTCCTAGGCCTTGACATTCCCTCACCACTCACTCACTCACTCACCCTCCACAACTTCCAGTCCCTACAGGCTCCATTCATGTTAAGTGTCCTATATAGACATGCATTTTTTTAATCTTTTATATGATATTTTTACATTATCTTTTCTATGTTTAGAGATGTTTAGATAAACACTATTCTGTTACAGTTGCCTACAGTATTCACTACAATCTCAGGCTGTGCAACAGGTGTTTGAATAACATGCTTCATTTAAGATCATTTTGTTATAGCGTTGATGAGAAAAAAAAATGATTCCCGGCCAGGGCCACTGTGTGGAGTTTGCACATTCTCCCTCTGTATGGTAAAATTGGTTTTGTTAGACATCATTTTGCTTAAACTTGCAGGTTTCCAAGAACATAATGATGATGTTAAGTGAGGACTGTACTGGTTTGTAGCCAGGAACAATATGCTATACCATCTAGCCTAGGTGTGTAGTGGGCTGTAGCATCTAGGTTTGTGTAAGTACACTCTATGATGTTCACACAACAACGAAATCACCTAATGATGAATTTCTCAAAAGATATCCCCATATTTAAGGAATGCATGACTGTATTAATACATTCTATCATTTTTGAAACTCTGTTAAGTCTACAACAGCCAGCTGGTATTTTGCCCCTATATTTTCCAGAGTCAGGAAAGAAGCAGAATAGATTTTTTAAATTCCTAGGCCAAGGCAAAGTCTCCACCAGTAGCATGTGATGAGAACACTGTTCAGTCATCCATCACATGGTGTCACTCAGCCATGCAAAATTACCATTTTCTCAGAGAAAGTGTTGCTGGACCTGAGGAACTGTAAAGTATATTTTCTGCTTTTTAGTTTCCTAGCTCTCTGCCACTTGTGGGTACAGTGACCAGTTTAAAAACAGGAGTTTCCTAGCATGAGAAACATATGTCTAGATCATTTGTAGCAAAGTATCAGAGTCCAAATTTCATGGAGGTCTAAGGCCTGTGGATTGGGTGGAGGGGACCTACGGATCCCAACTTTCATCCAGAAGTTGATACGTACTCACCTTCTTTAGTAGCTAGTTTCAGTTTTTGATTCAGGACAAGTGAGGAAAAGCAGGTATTTCAAAATACTGCCAAGAAAGAGATGAGACGAGGTAGGAACGGCCATGGTCCTGATATAAGATGATTTGATGGTTAATTGGCATGCATTTCTGCAAAAATCAACATGCCACCATCACTATGAGGTAGCTACCATTACCATGTTGATATATGTGTGAACAAAAGTTTTCTGGAAAGGAATTTAAAAAGACTTTACTCCAATGAGCAGTTTGCAAACCAGGGAGCTGCAGCCTTCAATGTAAACTGAAGGTACATTCCAGAGAATCTAAGGAGTGTTTGTGTTTTATAAAGTTTCTGTCCATGTTCTCACTCAGGTCCATTTATGCAAATGAAGGAGTCAAACTTGCTTAGTTCTGATTGGTTGATGTTTGCTGAGCTCTGATTGGTCAACATAAGTCAGACCTTATGATTGGTTCAGGCAGGGTAAACAAGAACAGGCAGCTATGAAAGTCCCCAAGTTAAGCAGAGGTGTGGGTTTTCCAGGAATTCAAAGTACATGTGTGACGACTAGTCAGCAAATGGCCACTTGGTTCTAATTTCAACTAAGGCCCAGTTGGCTGCTCAGGATTCATCTTGAGGGATTGGCTCTTCCAGAGTTCACAGTGTCTTTGACAGTGCTTTTTTTACTGCTGTAATTTTATGAAAACACAGTCATGTTATTTGCACTATTTGATTTTTTGTTTGTTTGTCCCGGCTTTGTTTGGAAAACTTCCTTGAATATTCAGCACTCTTGGCTCTTCATGTTTGGGAGTGATGTACTAAAAGCTGATTGGAAGGACTATAGGGTGGGGCCTGTAGAGTGGGGGCTTTGCTGTAGGGTGACCAGGTGGAGGACTGGGGGTTTGTCCCTGGGGCCCTTCGGTTTTACCAGAAGAGATCTTCAGATCTGCAGGGTGTGTGGGGGTTGGCAGGGGGGGAGAGTTGAAGCCAGTGTGGTTGATTTAGTACTTCCATGCTCACTTAACTCTCTGTGTTACTCCTTTGTGGGTTTTTTGTTTGTTTGTTTGTTTGTTTGTTTGTTTGTTTGTTTGACAGAGTCTAGCTCCATGGCCTACTCTGGAGTGCAGTGGTGCGATCTTGGCTCACTGCGACCTCTGCCTCCCAGATTCAACCGATTCTCGTGCCTCAGCCTCCCGAGTAGCTGGAATTTCAGGCACACACCACCATGCCCGGCTCATTTTTGTATTTTTAGTAGAGACAGGGTTTCATCATGTTGGCCAGGCTGGTCTCGAACACCTGACCTCAGGCAGTCTGTCCACCTCGCCCTCCCAAAGTGCTGGGATTACAGGCATGAGCCACCACGCCTGGCCCTTCTGTGTTATTTCCTTGCTGTCTGCCCTCACTGTGTTGTAGTCTGATTTGGTGTTGGGGCGGGGGCCTGGGGACACCTAAGGACCCAGGTGATCTCATATAGACCTCCAGGGAGGCCTCTTTTTCCACCCATACCTCATCCTCACTGCCCTGTGGGCTCACAGCATGTACTTGGTGTACTGTCATCTGTTATGTGGAGGTAGCAGCTGTTCCTCCATCTGGTTTCTGTATTTTAAAAGGTATTGAATTTTCTTCTTATGCTGTGATTGTTACGTAACAGCTATGATGAAAAATTAAGAATAGTAAGAGTGATTTGGTGTGGCTAATGCACCACATATACCTGGAAATCCCACATATATGTGTTTGTTACCTACATTTTTGTTGTTGTGTTTTTACTTAACAGTCTGTTAATTGTTTTAGCTTACCCTTAGGATAAGTATAAATTCCCAGACATGACTTGCTGGGCCCAAAGAGTATGGGAATCGTTTGGGACCAATGGTCCAGCAGCAAATTGGAAGCAGTTTGCAGGAATAGTTTCTGCAAAGCTTCTGAGAGGAGAGGAGAGGAGCAGGTGTCGGGGAGAGATGGCTGTTCAGCACTTTGCAAAGTGCTCCAAGGCTCCGGGTTGGATGTGCAGCATGCTTGCTCCTGCCTTCCAAGAGCTGACCACGTGGTGGGGGAGCCAAGGTACAAAAGAGCTGTACCTTTGCACATTTGCTTCTTCATTCATTCATTCATTTGTTCGTTTGTTCATTCATCACTCACCACACGTGACTGAGCGGTTCCTATTTGCCAGACACAGTGAATATGCACTCAGTTCTGGCCCAAATCGCTGGCAGGACAAGGGGGCAAGACTGTGAAGAAAGAGCATGGGCGGTGGGATGAACAACCTGGGCCTTGTTGTACTGTTAAAACACTATACAACGTGATTTTGCAACGTGCTTTTTTCATTCATTATGGGTTTTGTGATTTCCTGGTGATGGACATTTAGATAGTTTCCAGTTTTCCCCTACAGACGTAAGTACAGTGAGTATTCTTTTTTATGTCTCCTCTTGCAAAGGTGGGGAACTTATCTAGGGGGTGGAAGTGGAATCTTGGTTGTAGGATTTCAGCATCTTTAACTTTACTAGATATGGTCAAAATATTCTCCTGTGTGATTGTACCAATTTACACACCTTTCCTCAGTTTATCAAAATGCAGCATCTCTCTAACTTTGCCAACACTTGCTGTTGTCAGATATTTAAAGTATTTGTCAATCTAATGGGTGTGAAGTGCTCTCTTATTTTTTCAGTGAAGTTCTATGATTGCTGGTGACATTGGACTTCTTGTGACCATTTAAGTTTTGAATTCAGACTTTACCACTGCCTTTATGAACTTGGGAAATGTTCATAAATGTTCATAATGTTCAGGAGACCAAACCAGTCTCCTGGTTTGGTGAAACATAAATACCTACATTTAGCGTTATTATGAGAAGGAGGGACCACACGCATGGCTCCTGGCTGTTTGTGTCTCAGTCTGAAGTCATTCTAACGACACCACCCAGCGGGCTGCCCCTCCCCACTGAGGAGACCCCACCCCACCCCACGCCCAAGGCTGTAGTCTGGAGCAGCAGGAGCCAAAGAGATCCTGTGAGAGCAGGGGGTGCCCCTTGAGAACCCCAGCAGGAGTCCCAGGAGAGCCGCCCACTCCTGGATGCGGCGCCCGAGTGTCTGTCCTACAGTAGCTGGCAATGCAGCAGCGAGCACCACTGCGCCTCTGTGCCATCCTACTGGCCTGTCAGCTCCTCATCCACCTCTGCCCTCATACCTGGCTCCCCACGGTGGAGCCAGAGTGGGCCTTTTAAAACAGAAGTCAGGGCTGGGCACGGTGGCTCATGCCTGTGATCCCAACACTTTGGGAGGCTGAGGTCGGTGGATCACTTGAGGTCAGGAGTTTGAGACCAGCCTGGACAACATGGCAAACCCTGTCTGTACTAAAAATACAAAAATTAGTCGGTTGTGATGATTCGCATCTGTAATTCCAGCTACTCAGGAGGCTGAGGCAGGAGGATCGCTTGAACTGGGAAGGTGGAGGCCGCAGTGAGCCAAGATTGCGCCACTGCACTCCAGCCTGGGGCCACAGAGCAAGACTCCATCTCAAAAAAAAAAAAATATATATATATATATATCCATCCCCTACGACTAACTACTCCTTCCCTTATCCTTGGCTCTGATTGGAAGAAACCTGATTATTGGCCGAGCCTCCTTATATCTTCTCAGTGCCTGGAAAACAGGCTGTGGTCTGTAGACACAATTTTTGGCATTTAGAAAGAAAATGCCTGTTGGTTTATAATCAGTATGGAGGATGCATGTCCTGACATTCCACTGTCAGAAACATGGACTAAAAGAAGAAATTCCAACTGGTAGGGTAACAGCCAAGTTTTAAACAAAATGGTTGGATTTTAAAGCATTGTTGGAAAATGGAAACTTGTTACAGAGATTCTGAGCTTTTGGAAATATAACTTAAAAATTAAACCCATAATATGTATATATTTCAAAGTTACACTGTAACTTTTTCAGAAAAATACATAAAAACTGCATAGCCAGGGAATTTCAGTTTTTGCTACCATACTTCATAACTAAAATATTTGTATACTTTACCAAATTACCTTGTCAGTGATGCTTTGAGGGCACTTTGTGAAAGTAGCAGATTACTGCCTTCCTTCTTGGGTGAACCTATAATTTGCCAGATCTTCCAACCTACTTGACAGCATTTAAAAAATAACCACAGGGAAGCAAGCTGTGTTCAGTCTGCATCCAAATGTCCCTTTCCCTGGGCACTCACGGGCTGCCTGTCCCCAGCAGAGCGAGCTGTGGGAGGCACGGAGAGGCCCAGAGCCCCCAAACATGCACAGCTACTCTCTTAAAAAGTCCCAAACACACACAGCTACTCTCCTAAAGCCCCACAGTCGGAGACAGGTGTGTGCAGTGAGGCACGCCTATGTGCCATTGTCGAGTAAGTGGATCTTTTTGATGGAGACAGCGGCAGAATTTTCCAGGCAGCCTTTGTCTGGAAGTGAAGAGCAGAGTCTTCACGCATATTCAGCCTACTTAATTTCAGGAGCCAGGAGTGGCTTGGAGCCCAAACAGAAAAAGTCTGCTCTTCCAGAGTCACATTTAAGCTGTTCATGCTTCAGCTCTGATGATCTGGCTTATTTTTTGGCTATTAATGCTCAATTGTGGCACAAGTTAGTCCTTTATAAACTCAGTCTCATCATAGCATATAACTTAGGTGCCACAACGAGTCTCCGCAGGGCTAAGCTGGCTGTCTGCTCACTTTTTTTAGGGATGTACACAGTGGGCGCTGGGGACCAGGGCCAGAGAGTGGCCACCTGTTAGAGCTGCATGTGTGTCTTGGGCCTGGTCTTCTTTCTCTGCTCACTAATGACAGCTGTCCCAGCCTCTTGCAGGCTCTGGCCCACCACCTTGCTTGCTGTGATTTTTTTTTTTTCCTCACACATGAAAAGCTGAGGCAGAAAGTGAATCCTTTCCTTTTTCCTTTTCTTTCTTTCTTTTTTTTTGAGATGCAGTTTTGCTCTTGTTGCCCAGGCTGGGGTGCAATGGCATGATATTGGCCCACCGCAACCTCTGCCTTCCGGGTTCCAGCGATTCTCCTGCCTCAGCCTCCCGAGTAGCTGGGATTACAGACATGCACCACCACTCCCGGCTAATTTTGTATTTTTAGTAGAGACGGGGTTTCTCCATGTCAGTCAGGCTGGTCTCGAACTCCTGACCTCAGGTGATACACCAACCTCGGCCTCCCAAAGTACTGGGATTAATAGGCGTAAGCCACCGCGCCTGGCCTCCGTTTTTTTTGTTTGTTTGTTTGTTTGTTTTAAATAGAGTAGGGGTCTCACTCTGTCACCCAGGCTGCTGGAGTGCAGTGGCACAATCATTGTTCACTGCAGCCTCCAACTCCTGGCCTCACGTGTTCCTCCTGCCTTGGCCTCCCAAAGCACTGGGATTACAGGTTTTCCTTTCCTTTATGAAGACCTTTTTCCTCCTAAGGTAGTGTTCCCAGCAAGAGTGTGAATTAAAACCCCAACTAATTCTTTTCTTAATTCTGCTGCTAGAGCTCCAGCAGACAGGGCTTTGTCTTACCCATATCTTATTACTCTTCCTGTCAGAAAAACACTGGAAGTTCAGAATGAAGCTTGCAGAGGAACTTGGCAAGCCCTTTTTTGACCCTGGACCTGAACTTACCTTGGAAGGCAGAGAAAGCCCCACTTCTGCCTGGGTCAGTGTAGCCCTGGCCAGCATGAGCCCTGCCCAGTAGGAGTGCCAGAGGCCGGCTCTGGGTCCCAGCATCCCTCTGGCTTACGCTACACCCTGTCAAGGTCAAGTGATTTTCTTTCTCTGATTTCTCTGTGTGCAATCTTTTCTGTTCACCAGACAGTTTTTTGAGCCTCCTTTTGAGTTCTACCCCAGCCCCAGCCCTGACCACCTTTGGCTCATTCTTTTAAAGTGGGTTTCTCTCTAACTTAGTGTTGGGCTGCCTTTTTTGTGTTGGGAAAACATGGGCCTCTACCTAGTCATGACACCAAGCCCTCTTGACTAATGGTTCCCAGATTTTTCTTAGAATTGCATCTTCTGTGGGACCAACATGGTCCTTCCCATGAAGTGCCCCATTCCTGTGCTCTCTGCTGAAGGCTTCCTGGCTATGCTGCTTTCCCCAGGCATTTAGAACGCCGGGGCTGGTCTCTGTCCCTTGGAGTCATGCTCATGGCCTGGCACATGATGACTCCCCCTGTGGATTTTGTGTAATTACTTATTTTCCTGGTGACTTGTAGAAACCAAATTTTAGTGTACCTGTTGTCCTTAAAAACAGCAATGTCTTGGTTGGTGTAGGTTTTAGAAGGAGACAGAAAAATCTTTCCTCATGAAGCTCTTGTGCAGTCTCACATTGGGCTTGGCTCTCAGACCCCTTGGATTCGGGATACTGTTGAACAGCCCCATGGTGCTATTAGAGCAAAGCGCTTCCTGCCAAAGCAGATGTGTGCCTGCCAGGTTGGAGGCAGGGGGCCAGGAAGCCCACTGCATTGCTGGTTTCCTACGCCCAGAACAGCATGCTGTGTGCACACACAAGTTCATGCCGACACACACGTGTGCTGGTCAGTGCCCAGTAATGCTATACAAAACACTAGGACTGAACAGGATGTATACTGTTAAAGTTTGATTCTCCCTTGCATTACAGAAGCTTTTTTGTTTTTTTGAGACAGTGTTTCGCTCTTGTTGCCCAGGCTAGAGTGCAATGGCGCAATCTCAGCTCACTGCAACCTCCGCCTCTTGGGTTCAAGCGGTTCTCTTGCCTCAGCCTCCCGAGTAGCTGGGATTACAGGTATGCACCACCATGCCCAGCTAATTTTGTATGTTTAACAGAGACAGGGTTTCACCATGTTGGTCAGGCTGGTCTCAAATCCTGACCTCAGGTGATCCACCTGCCTTAGCCTCCCAAAGTGCTGGGTTGGTGAGGCGTGAGCCACTGCACCCAGCCACTGTTACAGAAGCATTTTAAAGTGCTTTTGAATGTTATATTCTTTTGTATGTTATATTCATTTTAAAGTTTTTTGTGTGCTGCTTTTTAAAATTGGCGTATGTTTTTCTCACAGGGAGATTTGACCTAGTAATGATAGCCATAGCTAAGAGTTTAGCACACTTTAAGAACAAAAGCATTTAAACATTAATAAAAGTAATTTTGTAGTCAAATATTAACCCAACCAATTATTTACTTTAGGGCCTTAAAAGATATAAGATTATTTAAAAAGACACTTCTGGCCAGGCGCAGTGGCTCATGCCTGTACTCCCAGCACTTTGGGAGGCTGAGATGCACAGAGTGCTTGAGCCCAGGAGAGACCAGCCTGGGCAACATGGTGAAACCCTCTCTCTACCAAAAAGATAAAAATTAGGCCTGGTACAGTGGCTCACGCATGTAATCCCAGCACTTTGGGAGGCCGAGATGGCTGGATCACTTGAGATCAGGAGATCAAGACCAGCCTGGTCAACATGGTGAAACCCTATCTCTACTAAAATTACAAAAATTAGCCGGGTGTGGTGGCGAGGCACCTGTAATCCCCGCTCCTTGAGAGGCTGAGGCGGGAGGACTGCTTGAGCCCAGGAGGTGGAAGTTGCATTGAGCCAAGATTGTGTCACTGCACTCCAGCCTGGGCAACAGAGCAAGACTCTGTCTTTAAAAAAAAAAAAAGGAAAAAAAAAAGACAGACAAAAACTAGTTGTGTGTGGTGGCGCACCTGTAGTCCCAGCTACTCAGGAGGCTGAGGTAGGAGGATCGGTTGGACCTAGGAGGCAGGGTTTGCAGTGACCAGAGATTGGGCCACTGCACTACAGCCCGAACTCTGAGCGATAGAGCAAGACCCCTCTCAAAAATAATAATAATAAATTTAAAAATACATATTTATTTAGGTTCTCAAAATTCACTGATCACACCAGCAATCAATAATGGAACAGTCTCATTTTTTGAAGAATTATTATTTCTAAGCATTTTGTTAAATCTTTGTGTTAATTATTGTCATCTTACCTATTTGAAAATTTACCTTTTCAGAAAACTTGATGATCTTAACAGCAATTGAGTTTATTTGGACAAAAACTGAGGAGACCAAACCATTCAAATTTTAAGATAAAATAGGCCAGGTGCAGTGACTCATGCCTATAATCCCAACACTTTGGGAGGCTGAGGTGGGGAGGTTTGCTTGAGGCCAGGAGTTTGAGACCAGCCTAGGCAATATAGTGGGACCCTTTCTCTAAAAATGAAAAAGAAATTAAAGAATAAAGTTAGCCAGGTGTGATTGCCTGCACCTGTAATCCTAGCTACTTGGGAGGCTGAGGTAGGAAGTTTGAGCCCAGGAGTTAGAGGCTGGAGTGAGCTTTGATTGCACCACTGTACTTCAGCCTGGGTGACAGAGCAAGACCCTGTCTCTAAAAAATAAATTATAAATTAAAACAAAAAAATAGCCAGGCACCATGGCTCACACCTGTAATCCCAGCAGTTTGGGAGGCTGAGGCAGGCAGATTGCTTGAGCTCAGGAGTTCCAGACCATCCTGGGCAACATGGCGAAACCCCATCTCTACTAAAAAATACAGAAAATTAGCTGGGTGTGGTGGTACACACCTGTAGTCCCAACTACTCTGGAGGCTGAAGTGGGAGAATCACCTGAGCCTGGGAAGTCAAGGCTGCAGTGAGCTGTTTTCACACCACTGCACTCCAGCCTGTGCAACAAGAGTGAGACCCTGTCTCAAAAAAAAAAAAAAAAAAAAGTTAATTAGTTAGTTAATTTTTTAAAAGATGGGCATATTTGTCCAGATTATACATAGCAGAGAGCAAAGTAGAACCAGTTATCAATTATCTACTGTTGTGTGACCAACCATCTCAGACCATCCCAGAATTTTTAGTGACTTAAAAATAATGGCTTTTTGGCTGGGCGCAGTGGCTCACACGTGTTATCCCAGCACTTTGGGAGGCCAAGGTGGGCAGATCACGAGGTCAGGAGATCGAGACCATCTTAGCTAACATGGTGAAACCCCGTCTCTACTAAAAATACAAAAAATTAGCCGGGCATGGTGGTGGGCGCCTGTAGTCCCAGCTACTCAGGAGGCTGAGGCAGGAGAATGGCGTGAACCCAGGAGGCGGAGCTTGCGGTGAGCCGAGATAGTGCCACTGCACTCCAGCCTGGGTGACAGAGCGAGACTCCGCCTCAAAAAAAAATGGCTTTTTAAAATTTGTTATTATTTTATTACTATTTTTTTGAGACGGAGTCTCACTCTGTCGCCCAGGCTGGAGTGCAGTGGCGCTGTCTCGGCTCACTGCAGCCTCCATCTGCCAGGTTCAAGCAATTCTTCTGCCTTAGCCTCCGGAGTAACTGGGACTACAGGCGCATGCCAGTGAAATAATGGCTTATTATTTCTTATGGCTCTGTGGGTTGGCTGTGCTCAGCTGGGCAGTTCTTCTGGTCCAGTGGTATCTGCTGGGGTTCCATGTAGCTCATTCCACTGGGAACTCAGCTGGGGCTGAATACCCAAGAGTGCTTCACTCATGGGTTAGAACTGCAACACAGTTAACTGGATCTGTCTCCAACCATGGTGCGATCTGAGGACTGAAAATGGAAGTAGCCAGGCTTCTTGAGGGTGAGGCTCAGAACTGGCACAGCAGCACTTCTGCTCATTCCATTGATAGAGAAAATCACAGGCCAGCCAATATTCAAGGGGAGGGGAAGTAGATTCCGCTTCGCACTGGGAGCTGCAGCCCGTACATACAGGGATGGGAGAAATTTTTTAGTGCCCATTTTTTGGTAGCGCTGTTACACATGAATAGGAATATAGGATCCAGGACCCCTGAAACCATGCCGTGTGTGTACTAATAGGGAATTTTGAGTATATTAAGTTTCTGTGGAATGTGCTTACCTCTGTTCACCTATCTCCATTGTGACAAAAATCTTATTTTAGCAAACTTTCCTCAAAATCCTGGAATTTTACAGATAAAAGGAACTTTGGGATTAGCTTGTATATTCTTATCTTGCCATTTTATTGGACACAACTGTGATCTGGAGAATTTTTGTGATCTGTCCACAATTATGTAGCTAGATAGTACAGGCAGTTTTGTTGTAATGGAGTCTGATACATGTGTAAGCATCTTATTGTCATGCTCTCTTTAACAAATCAAAATTACTGTTCTTTCAACATAAAATTAAGTCATACTTTAATTTTTTTCATGTTCTAATCAAGCCCTTGTTCATAGGCATAACTGATTTGTGTACATAGTTACTAAGAGACATAACATTTTATACAATCAGCATTTTTTCATGTTGTTTACACTATTGAAAGTTGCCTATTTTGTTTTTGCTTATTTTTGCTACATACCATCTAGAACAGTGGTAGATTTGTTAGAGTTTTACTTATAGAAAGTATTATTTCTGGCTGTGGTAAGTGTATTCTAAGGATTATATTAATTATAATTATAGTTTAGTAGTGGCCATGTGGCCTCTAACTCCCATCCCACACTTTCCTATTTGAGGGGCTGATATATTATACCTAAATCTGACAGACATCATTATGGAAATCAGTTTTTTAAAACTGAATTATTTTAGCCTGAGGATAAATTTCAAGAAGTAAAATCATTAAATCGGGATAAAAAAATTTAATAACTTTTGATAATAAATATTCACCCCTGAATATTTTTGGTTTATACATGACCAAGAATAGTTTTACCAGCACATTTATCATTATTATTATTATTATTATTATTATTATTATTATTATGACAGAGTCTTGCTCTGTCACCCAGGCTGGAGTACAGTGGTGCAATCTCAGCTCATTGCAACCTCCACCTCCCGGGTTGAAGTGCTCCTGCCTCAGCCTCCTGAGTAGCTGGGACTACAGGCGCATGCTACCACTCCTGGCTAATTTTTTATATTTTTAGTAGAGACAGGGTTTCACCATGTTAGCCAGGATGATCTCAATCTCCTAACTTTGTGATCTGCCCGCCTCGGCTTCCCAAAGTGTTGGGATTACAGGCGTGAGCCACCACGCCCGGCCTATCTTTATAATTTTTGATTTTATTTTGGTGCTAACAATAGTTGTAAAATGCTCTTTATTTTATCAGTGTTTCTTTGTTTTGTTTTGTTTTTGATGGAGACTTGCTCTGTTGCGTGATCTTGACTCACTGCAACCTCCGCCTCCCAGGTTCAAAGTCATTCTTCTGCCTCAGCCTCCCTAGTAGCTGGGACTATATAGGTGTGTGCCACCACGCCTGGCTATTTTTTGTTTGTTTGTTTGTTTTTGTATGTTTAGTAGAGATGAGGTTTCACCACATTGTCCAGGCTGGTCTTGTGATCATTGGCAAGGCCAAGGATTTTTCATGTTCATTTTATTTTATAACAAATTTAAGGCCAGGCACCCTGGCTCATGTCTGTAATCCTAGCATTTTAGGAGGCTGAGGCGGGAGGATGGCTTGGCCTCCGGAGTTTGAGACCAGCCTGGGTTACAGTGAGAGCCCATCTCTACAAAAAAAATTTTTTAAAAATTAGCCAAGCATACTGGCTCCTGACTACAGGAGGCTGAGATGGGAGGATTGCTTAAGCCGGGCAGTGCCAGGCTGCAATGAGCCCTGATCGAGCCACTGTACTCCAGCTTGGGTGACAGAGCAAGACCCTGTCAAAAAAAAAGAAAAAGAAAAAGTGCTCGCTTCCGCAGCAGATATGAAAATTGGAACGATACAGAGATTAGCATGGCCCTTAAAAATACACAAAACAAAAACAAAACATTATGCCAAATTTCTTCTTCATTCGTTTCAAAAAGACGTATGGTTTGTACCTGTATGTGCCGAGCAGGTGTCCTCCGGGCGCGTGTCTGGTTTACCAAGGTTCGGGGGCCTGCGGCGCCACCAGCGGTGGGAGGCGGCCACGGCTGGGGCTGGAGCTTCTGCTGCATCCGCGCAAGGTGGCGACTCATTTTCTTCAAGCACACAGACATTTAAACTCCAAAGGCCACTTCTTCCATTTGTCCTCCACCTGTTTTCCAGTCACAATTGGCTCGCACACGGCACGTGCTGCGCCTGCCCAAGGTCGCCGGGGCCCCTGCCTCGCGTGGACAAGGTTGTGGACCAGGTCGCCAGAACCCCCGCCCTGCGTGCACAAGGTCGCGGGGATCCCTGTCCTGCGTGGACAAGGTCGTGGAAAAGGTCACCAGGGCCCTTGCGCCGTGTGCGCAAGGTCACCGGGACTCCTACCCTGCGTGGACAACGTCGCCAGGGCCCCCGCCCCGCGTGCACAAGGTCGTGGACAATGTCGCAGGGCCCCCACCCGGCGTGCACAATGTCGCTGCGGCCCCCGCCCCGTGTGGACAAGGTCACGGGGCTCTGCCCCACCAGCCCAAGGTTGTCGGGCCCCGCCCCGCCTCGCCCCGCATTGACAAGGCCATGGGGCCCCACCTGCCCAAGATCGCCGGGAGCGCCGCGCTCAGGGGAGGGGCACGCAATGGTGGGGCGGTTAGAGGAGCCCTGGGCCCTGAGGGCCTCATTCTTCCAGGGGCCTTTCCGTGGGGGTGGGGTTGGAACACCCTTTGGAAATTCCAGCTCCTCGGCTCCTGTGTTCTCATAAAAAAATCTAGGCCTTTGGGTCAGAGATTCTTTTGAAGACCACCCTGCTGGCAATCCTCCAAGCAAGCACAGGATCCTGCCAGAGACAGTGCAGCCTCCTCTGCCAGCCAACTGGCCCCTCTCATCCTCTTCTCTCCCTCAGTCTTTGTTTTTTCTTAATTTAATTAATTAATTAATTTTTGTTTGTTTGTTTGTTTGTGACAGGGTCTCTTGCTCTGTGTCCCAGGCTGGAGTGCAGTGGCATGATCTCAGCTCACTGCAGCCTCCACCTCCCAGGTTCAAAGTGATTCCTGCCTCAGCCTCCCATGAAGCTGGAACTACAGGCACCCACCACCATGCCCAGCTAATTTTCTCACTTTTTACAAACATGCGGGTCTTGCCCAGGCTGGTCTTGAACTCCTGGCCTCAAGCGATCCTACCTTGGCCTCCCAAAGCCCTGGGATTACAGGCGTCAGCTACAACTTAAGTGGAAGTTACCTGAGAAAGCCTGAGAGACAGGCAGACACAGACAGAGGCCCACGCAGACACGATAGGGCCAGAGTGCTCCGTTTCTACTTTTTCAGCCAAACCTCATAGTTGGAATGTTAAAACTTTAGGATATGGTTTTGCTAAGGCTTGAAAAATGCTTCCTTACCAGGAAGGGCTGAGTGGGGGATGATCTCCATAGGAAATTCCTTCCCTCATACATAATAATTGTCACTGCATTTAAATTACTTGCATTCACATGGCAATGCACGTGAAATACTTCTGCTGCTTAGACATTGCAAGCCCAGCTCCTGCCTTGCTAAGAGCTGAGCGGTAGATTGAAGGAGTGTCTTCCAGTTCCCACCCGTCCTCGTAAGCCCTGTGCTTAGTAGAAGGGGACCAAGCCAAGAGAAGCAGAGGGTGTGTCAGGAGCCCATGCTAGGCTGTCTGGCAGCTGGTCAGCAGCTGGAGAGCTGGGTGAGGCCAGCTTCCCCGAGGGACAGCAGAGAAGATCATTAAATGGTGATGTACCTGCAACAGAGGCCTGGACCATCCCATGGGGAGGTTTGGAGCTGGGGTGTGGTCCTTGCAATTGAGAGGACCAGCCTCAAGATACTGGCAGGGCCTGATACTGGCAGCTGTCCCACCCCTCAGCCACCTCGCCGTTTTGTTAAAGTGCCTCTTTTGCAGTCCTTTCTATATCAGATAGCATATGGGCAAATCTCACATTTTCCAGGCTTCGTAATGGTTAGGTCCAGTTTTAAGCGAACATCAATTTGTTGACAAAATGTAAGAGGAGAAATCTCTTGGGAAAGATACCTAAGGTACAGATGTTCAAAACTGCTTTATTCATATGTAATTTACACACCTAAAGTGGAGTTTTACAAGAGCTGTCAGTAGCAGCAGTAAACCAGTGAAACCTCAGTTTATCTTGCCCTTCTCAGTCCCTCCCCAATCTCTTAGTTTTAGCCATGAGGCAGAAAACCTCTTGAGGAGCTCTGCTTTAATGGAGTGGGAAGAATTCCTTCTATCTGGTCCAGGGCCACCACCCGAAGCTGAGACTAGCCCACTGCAGTGCATGTCACCGCTCTCCAGAAGAGACGAGGCTGCCAGGCCCCTCGGGGTGTCTGTCCTTTGTGCCATAGTATTTAGCCCTACTAGCTTCTATTCTACAGCCAATCTGACAAAATAATTTTTCATTTAATATTTATGAATCTGCAAGAATAGCCCAGAGGGTAGCAGATAAGGGCTCCAGGTAAGAGCCCGTCAGACTCTTATTTTGTAACCATTGTGGCTCCCCAAACTGTGAGGCATAGAGTTTATGCCATGTCAGGTTTTGCTGAATTTGATACGGAGTGTGAATAATAGTATCAGTTCTGCCTTCAAAGTATCCAGAATCTTCTATCAGCCCAGGCACGGTGTCTCACACCTATAATCCCAGCACCTTGGGAAGCTGAGGCAGGTGGATCACCTGAGGTCAGGAGTTCGAGACCAGCCTGGCCAACATGGCGAAACGCCACCTCTACTAAAAATACAAAAATTAGCCAGGTATGGTGGTGGTTCATGCATGTAATCCCAGCTATTCAGGAAGCTGAGGCAGGAGAATTGTTTGAATCTGGGAGATGAAATTTCAGTGAGCCAATATTACGCCACTGTACTCCACCCTGGGGGACAGAACGAGCCTCTGTCTCAAAAAAAAAAAAAATCTTCTACCACTCTAATGTAGGTAGAAAAAAAATGCTTCTGGACTGAATGTGAGATGTGAATGAAATCTCAAAGTCAAGATGCTTCCAAGGTTGGGAGCCCTGAGAGAACTGGTAAGTTAGAGGCAGGAGATCGGGTTTTGCACATGTTGAGTCATCTTACTCTTGCAGCAGGTGGCATGGAGCAGTCACTGATGAAGGAAGTGTTGAACACTGCAGGTATCTTGTGCCAAATCTGGTGCTCATATGATGGCTTCAACTCCAGCATTGAGATCTGTCTAGAAGAGAAGGCTTAATTTATGGGCGTGGTAACCAAGTTCAATGGATTAGCATCCTTCTTCTATGAGACATTAGCCCAATCCTAAATTAAGCTTTCCTAAATTAAGCTTTCTTGAGGGTTTTAGGAGAAAAATTTAGTGTGTGAGGGATTTTCTTGTTGCACGTGGCTAGGTGACTGACACAAAGTCATCAAAGTCTTGTTAGCCTACCACATTACTCTGTAAATAATTAGTAATTGGTAAATAGTGCCTGATACACACATTCAAAGAGCATTAAGATTTTGTGAACTTCTGTAGAAGAGGCTGTCCTGAAGAATGGCACGTGTGCAAACTAGATAATGGAGTAAAACTTGGAAGTTGCTGCTGTTGATAATGTTGATTTGAAATTCCCTTTAGCCTGTGCCTTGGTGCATCTCTGCTGTGTACCTTATCTCCATCTTCCACACACCAGGGCAGCCTGCCCAGTGGAACAGGCAGTATCTTCTCACTCCCTGCTTGCAGCTCTTTCTTCCTTTCATCTATCCTATGTCACAGTCTAACTCAGTCACTCACTCAATCATTCATTGAACAGATATCTGCTGATCTCTTTCTACACACTAGACACCGGAACACATACCTGAACTGTCCTCGCCTTCAGTTGGCTTGCAGCTGCACTCTTGCTTTGGGGCAGGGCTGCTCACCCTTTCCACATCTTGGCATGCATAGACGTGGATAATGTTTACACAGCAGCCTGAGGTAAGCTGGAAGAGACTGGAGGTGTCTATTGAGGCTTGGGGAAAAGAACTCATTACATTTCTTTGTATAATTATTGTAAGAAGAATACACAGTAAAACATTAGAGCCATTAAATATCAAACATGCATAAAATCTACAATTACAGTTTTTATGTTTTTTTTCCCAGAAACACATAAGATACCTTTGTGAACTGTAACAGCTAACCCTTAAGTGATGCTGATGCCCAAGCATGACATCTCCTTTCATCCCTAGAGCAACCTATTAGCCTTATTTCCCAGATGAGGAAACGGGCACTCAAAGTAAGGAAATGATTTGCTGAAAGTTACACAGCTGCTAAGCAGCAGAGGGGAGGGGTGAACCTAGGTGTGTGGCCTCCCTATCTGCGCCCTGTACCACTGCGCCATCCTGCCATCTTTTGGAATAGCCACCTACGATTCTAGATAAGGACCCTTAAATGATGATCTTTATACATTCTTCTTTTAAAAAATATTTTATTCTATTTTTTTTTTTTTTTTTTGAGACACATTCTTACTTTGTTGCCCAGCCTGCCCTACTTCCTGGACTCAAGCAATCCTCCTGCCTCAACCTCTTCAGTAGCTGGGATTACAGGCATGCGCCATCAACACCCAGCTATTTTTGTGTAGAGACGGGGTCTCACTGTGTTGCCCAGTCTGGCCTCAAACTCCCGGGCTCAAGCAGTCTTCCTGCCTCAGTCTCCCAAAGTGTTGGGATTATAGGCATGAGCCACCACATCCAGCTTAGTCTCCATACATTCTTAAGAAAGGAAGGTGAGTGACCAAGCTCCTCGGCCAGGCTTCAGCTGCATCTCTCTGACACACTCCTCCCGCATCCTGGCTCCGACCTCTTGCCATTCCCCAGACTGTGCACTTGTCTTCACTCTGTGACTCTGCATGTACTTTGTGCCCAGAGGTCATGTATTTCTGATGGATTTAGAAGTGGATTCCCATTTCCTTCAGTGTTTAAAACATAGCTCTATGTATATGTACAGTAGCATCTTCTGAGAGTTAATGTACAGATAGGAAGTACTTACTTGCTAAAGAAGGGTTGATGGACAAATAACAAGGGCAAGCCTCAAAGGACATGGGTTATTTGAAGGGTTTATTTATAAACAAGCCGGCTCATGAGTACGGTTCACTTTTAGGACTTGAAACTCCCTTCTGAACATGAGTCTTCACTTGTGGTCTCCTTGCTGATTTTTCTGAGTTCCTAGATTTGATGCACAATAAACATACACATCTTGAGTACTGGGTGCTCCATAAACAGGGAGGGAATTTGAGAACATCCACATTGACCTAGTCTGTCCTGGAGCTGTCCCTTCCTTGGCAGTCAACAGGTACTGGGTTAATGAGCACAGGCTGGTGATTCACCCTGCAGGAGACAGAGCGTTGGTCACGTTTCAGACGAAGCAATTGAACGGTTAGTGCTGATGGAAAGGCTTGTGGTTAGAGTCAGCCCCAATTGGCACATTTTTTTAATGGGTGCCAAAAGCTCCAGGGTGATCCCACAAAGATGTGGTCTTATATCGTGTCTTCCTCCAAGCTGTTGAGTCTTCGCAGACGTGATCTCATCGCATAGCACAGCTGTGAAGTAGGCGGTGGTGGGAGTCTTATCTCCTGTCCCAGGTGAGGTCAGGAAGCACTTCCCTTCTGAACCACCGCTGCCTTCTCTCTGCAACTCTTCCAGGTTGTAAACACTTGCCCTTTCTGGTAGTCCAGGCGCCACTTTAACAAACAGGTCTGTTCTTACTACCATTTTCCAATCTGTCACTTCATGTCCCATGTCCCACATGGGCAGGCAACATGGCCTGCCCATGTGGCGGCACCTCCCCAGGCCTTCCACCTCATGCTCCTCTGCAGCCCCTTGCCTGTCCCTGCCATCTTGCCATGCCCACGCCTGCATTGCTAAGAACACAGTTTACAGCCCGTGTTTTTTGTGCTGCCATTCTGCTGGCATATGGCCAGGACTGGAAAGCTTGATTCAGTATTAGACCATCATATATGGACAATAAGTGCTTAATTTGTTCTAGGCACTGTGTTAAGGGGGCAGAAGCAACCATGAGTAACATGGTTTCAGGCCCTGCCAGGTTCTTCTTGTCCTAAGGGAACCACAGACACACAGCTGAGTGCGATTCAGATCATGGGCACCACAATGCCCTATCCAGAGGTGGGGGACACTCAGTGCTGCATCTCTCTCTGCGGAGTGGCTCTGTGACCATGGCCAGGCTTCCTGCTGCAGAGCAGCCCTGCACGGCCTCCCCCACTGTCCAGGGTCTTTCTGTATCTCCACCCCTTTTTTTTTTTTTTTGAGATGGAGTCACACTTTGTCGCCAGGCTGGAGTGCAGTGGCGTGATCTCGGCTCACTGCAGCCTCCACCTCCCAGGTTTCAAGCAATTCACCTGCCTCAGCCTCCTGAGTAGCTGGAACTACAGGCACACACCACCATACCCAGCTAATTTTTGTATTTTTAGCAGAGACGGGATTTCACCATGTTGGCCAGGATGGTCTCGATCTCTTGACCTCTTGATCCACCTGCCTCGGCCTCCCAAAGTGCTGGGATTACAGGCGTGAGCCACCACGCCCAGCCATCTCCACCCCTTTCTTCTCTGCTGTCTGGGTAACTGTGGACTCCTTTCCGGAGCTCCCCGTTCTACATTTTCAGTTTCCTCCTGCCTGGTTGCCCTCCTCGTTGACCTTCAGAGTGCTCAGCCTTTCTTCTTCTGCCGAAGCCCTTTTTGTGGCCTTTGCCTGTTTTTGCCCTTGTCCCACAGCCAGCCTCAATGGTGTTCTTTTCTCTCTGCTCACCCTCCCTGTTTGCCTACAGCTCTGCGGAGCTGTCCTGAAAGGTGAAGGGGGCGCCTTCATCAGAGCCTCACCGCCCCGCCCCACTGGGCTGCCTCTCTTCGGTACCCTCCTGCCTATTCTGTCTCCCCCATCTGAGTGCCTCCAGCTCTGCACCCACAGCCGCCCCCAGCCTGACCTGCTGATGCCGTATGTCCCAGTTTGAAAGCTTCCTCGAATGCCTGCAGACAGGAGCAAAACCCTGGAGAGCCTGGCCCCCATCTGTGGGTCCATCCCCCCATCTCCACCTACCCTTGCGTGCTGCTGCCATGGGCCTATCTTTCCCCAGGCTTCTGCTCTGGCTGTCCCATCTGCCAGGAATGCCTTTTCTCTCCCAGGGCTCTCCACCTGCCCAAAGTCTGGAACAGCTAGCCATGCCACCACCTCATCTTTCGGGGGGAAGGAGGCTTTCTCCTGTGGCCCTCATCCATTTTACCTGCCCTCTCCCGTGGTGGCCACCAGTCCCTGTCTTCTTCCCACAAGCAGTTTGAGCGACCTGTCCTGGACCGGTGTGGCTCCATGGGCTCCTGTTTTGTCTCCTTTCTTTCTTCTACGAGTCAGATCTCTAAGGGCCAGTCCTCCGCTGCTATAGCCAGCACGGGGCATTGTAAACAGTAGGCGTGTAATATGTGACTCTTCGGCAGCTGCACCCTCTCCCTGGGGACAGGTTTCCTAGTCCCAAAGTTAGCCTGGAGGTTAGCTGAGGTTAAAGCCAGGTTCCCTGACTCCCACAGTTCTTCTCCTTAAACGTTTCTAGTTTTAGGTTCATCCTGAACTCACCAGTCCAACCACAAAAGTTTTCTGAGGAGAAGCAGAATTTAAGTCTCTTTCAGGCCCATCATCAAAATTCCCATATGTCCTTGACATAAGGCTAAATAGTCTATGGTGTGGCTTGTGCTAGGCTTTTGCCATCAGGCACCTGCAGGGCACACAGCCACCTGCACTCATTCTGAGGGTCTCCTGCAGCGAGCATATGGCAGGTTCTCAGCAGTACAGAGGCGAAGTGTCCCAGCACAGTCCAGCACGGAGTGGGGATGGGAGTCTTTGGTGGCTTTGTTTTAGGATGACATGCACTTACTTCTCCTTTACTTCCCTCCCAGGAGATGGCTGGCCGAGCTCTCAAGCAGACTGGCAGCAGGAGCATCGAGGCCGCCCTGGAGTACATCAGCAAGATGGGCTACCTGGACCCGAGGAATGAGCAGATCGTGCGGGTCATTAAGCAGACCTCCCCAGGTGAGCCCAGGCCTGCAGCATGGTGGGCAAAGATGGTTTGTGGCTTAAGGACAACAAAACCATGTGCAGAGGGGTCCAACCTGGCCTGGCCTGGCCAGAGCCAGTCTCCTGGCACATTGCCTCATTCAGTTAACAGGCAAGCTGAGCCTGCCCTGCCCTGACAGAGTCAGGCCCTGGCGGGAGCAGCCCCAAGTGGTAGACCGTGGGACACGCCTGGTGCTTGCCCCATCCAGCCTTGTCTGAAATTACCTTAGTACTTCCTACCTAGGGGAAAGTGTGTGCTTGTTTTATGAAAGATCAAAAAAGTTAGCAAAGCGGGCGTAAAAATGGTCTTTTCACTTTCTCTTGGGCCTGTGGAGGGATCTTTGACAAGGGTGGCTTCTTTCCTCAATTCTAAAACACACCTCTCTCACATCGTAGCCTCTGAGAGTGGGGGTTCAATGGC
The DNA here is from genome assembly GCF_028858775.2 of Pan troglodytes. Classification (NCBI taxonomy): domain Eukaryota; kingdom Metazoa; phylum Chordata; class Mammalia; order Primates; family Hominidae; genus Pan; species Pan troglodytes. Next base: position 20,201,242 of record NC_072412.2, on the reverse strand, counting down.
AGGCAGTGTGGGCAGAGCGCTGGGCCCCCCTCAGCATCCCCTGTGAAGGGCCTGAGGCACCGCACCAAACCCCTGCTTTTTACTGGCTATGGATGAATGTTACTTTCCCAAGATAGAGCACATGGGCCCTGTGATTGGTACCTGAGGCCCCTGGGGTGTGATAAAGGATTCATGGCCAGGCGCAGTGGCTCAAGGCTGTAACCCAACACTGTGTGGCCTGGTTTTGTTTTGTTTTGTTTTGTGTAATCCCAACTCTTTGGGAGGCTGAGGCCAGAGGATAGAGGCAGGAGTTGGAGACCAGCCTGGGCGACAGAGGGAGACCTCGTCTGTATTTAAAAAAAAAAAAAAAAAATCCCTAGTAATTAGCAAGAGTTTTCCCTATTTTGTGGAAGACCTTGGATAAAACCTACTTCATGTGGGTGAGAAAAATCTCACCTTTTTAAGTTATATCTCCGTTGTTAAAAGGACACACATTTTTGTTTTCTTCTTAAGAGAAGGAACTTCCTTAAATAGCCCCCAGCTGGCCATCCATGTCAGAATTCTTCCAGTTTTGAGGCCTTAGAGCACAGCTCAAAGGGAAGGCCAGGCCCATGGTCTGTGCTGATTTCCCTCTGCACTTGCCTTTGGTGTTGTCTCTTCACTGACGTCTTCTGGGCCCAGGGAAAACAAAGCCTTGGTGTGCCTGTGATCTTTGCTCAGTGCCAGGCTGTCAGGGCCTTCACTCTGCCAGGTATCGGGGTGGTCTTCCTGTGGGCAAGGCCCAGCCTTTCCACTCTTCGGCACCCTCTGCTAAGTCGAGCCAAGTGGAGCAGTTGGCCTGAAGAAATGAAAGGAACCTTTGTCCTTCCTTCCGGTGTCTGTTTCAGATGAGATGTACAAAATGGAGGTCAGGATTAAGGTAGCAGCAGATGAAATCAATCTGGATATTTGTAGAGAGGTTTTGTGTGGTTTTTATTATTGTGTATATATTGCTTTGTTTTAATATAGACAAAAAAACTAGAAAATCTTTTAATTTGGAAAAGAGGTGAAAGAGAAGTGGAGCAGCTGCTGCACAGTGGATACAGTTCTGCCCTTTCTGTGAGGGAGCAGCGCTTTGGGAACCGTGTGTTGGTAAACTCAGCCCCCCACAATTTGGGCATGATAGGGTTTTGAAAAAGTAAAGCTGGCTATGCAGACGGCTCCCTAGCCTGACAGGAGAGTGACCCCAGTGTGGTCCCCAGGGGGCAGGGACGCACCTCAGGATGTGGACGCAGTCTTCTCTTCTGCCCTTGGCCCTCCCATGTGCCCTTCAGCTTGTCTCCACTCTGCTAACACATTAGGGCAACTGGTCCTGCTGGCAGGGCAGAGGGGAGTCCACTGACCCTGTGCTGGGCAGAATGCAGCACGTCAGGGCCCAGGGTTCAAGACCCTCAGCCCCGAGGGCAGCGCTAGAGTGGGGACCAGCCTGAAAGTGCCAGAACCCACTGATCACACCCACTCTGATGCTGTCTCCCTGTTTTTTCCACTGCAGGAAAGGGGCTCATGCCAACCCCAGTGACGCGGAGGCCCAGCTTCGAAGGAACCGGCGATTCGTTTGCGTCCTACCACCAGCTGAGCGGTACCCCCTACGAGGGCCCAAGCTTCGGCGCCGACGGCCCCACGGCGCTGGAGGAGATGCCGCGGCCGTACGTGGACTACCTCTTCCCCGGAGTCGGCCCCCATGGGCCTGGCCACCAGCACCAGCACCCACCCAAGGGCTACGGTGCCAGCGTAGAGGCAGCAGGGGCACACTTCCCGCTGCAGGGCTCGCACTACGGGCGGCCGCACCTGCTGGTGCCTGGGGAACCCCTGGGCTACGGAGTGCAGCGCAGCCCCTCCTTCCAGAGCAAGACGCCGCCGGAGACCGGGGGTTACGCCAGCCTGCCCACGAAGGGCCAGGGAGGACCGCCAGGCGCCGGCCTCGCTTTCCCACCCCCTGCCGCCGGGCTCTACGTGCCGCACCCACACCACAAGCAGGCCGGCCCCGCGGCCCACCAGCTGCATGTGCTGGGCTCCCGCAGCCAGGTGTTCGCCAGCGACAGCCCCCCGCAGAGCCTGCTCACTCCCTCGCGGAACAGCCTCAATGTGGACCTGTATGAATTGAGCAGCACCTCCGTCCAGCAGTGGCCGGCTGCCACCCCGGCCCGCCGGGACTCCCTGCAGAAGCCGGGCCTGGAGGCCCCGCCGCGCGCGCACGTGGCCTTCCGGCCTGACTGCCCAGTGCCCAGCAGGACCAACTCCTTCAACAGCCACCAGCCGCGGCCGGGTCCGCCTGGCAAGGCCGAGCCCTCCCTGCCTGCCCCCAACACCGTGACGGCTGTCACGGCCGCGCACATCTTACACCCGGTGAAGAGCGTGCGTGTGCTGAGGCCGGAGCCGCAGACGGCTGTGGGGCCCTCGCACCCCGCCTGGGTGCCCGCGCCTGCCCCGGCCCCCGCCCCCGCCCCCGCCCCGGCCGCGGAGGGCCTGGACGCCAAGGAGGAGCATGCCCTGGCGCTGGGCGGCGCAGGCGCCTACCCGCTGGACGTGGAGTACGGAGGCCCAGACCGGAGGTGCCCGCCTCCGCCCTACCCGAAGCACCTGCTGCTGCGCAGCAAGTCGGAGCAGTACGACCTGGACAGCCTGTGCGCAGGCATGGAGCAGAGCCTCCGTGCGGGCCCCAACGAGCCCGAGGGCGGCGACAAGAGCCGCAAAAGCACCAAGGGGGACAAAGGCGGAAAGGATAAAAAGCAGATTCAGACCTCTCCCGTTCCCGTCCGCAAAAACAGCAGAGACGAAGAGAAGAGAGAGTCACGCATCAAGAGCTACTCGCCATACGCCTTTAAGTTCTTCATGGAGCAGCACGTGGAGAATGTCATCAAAACCTACCAGCAGAAGGTTAACCGGAGGCTGCAGCTGGAGCAAGAAATGGCCAAAGTAATTTCACACTTCGTTTTTACTATTTGTTCCCGGCTCATCCCTCTACTGGCAATAGGAAGCACGCACAATCCCTTTTCTGTTTCGACTGTATACCCCTTATCATCAAAACGGCTAACGGGCGACAGTCTGGTTCTGGGGCCAACAACTTGGAGAAGTTGCAAATGGTGTGACCTCCCTTTCTCCTTTCCCCTTGACTCTTCTGAAGAATCAGAGATAGCTGTGCATAATGTAGCCAGCGTAATGTAGGTAATCTACAATTTACATTGTAGGTAAATTAGCAAATTAAGTTTTAGGGTATGTCCTCGCTTAACAAAATTCATCATGGATTAATAATAGAACATTTGAATGAGTAGAAACAAAGTTTAAGGTTTTGTAAATTGATATTGTGGGATTTTGGAAGAAAAATGTATCTAGTAGTGATTCCATTTATTCTTTTAAGTGTTTAGTTAGTAACTAATGATATAGGTATACCTTAGTTGACACTGAAGTGCTGAAGAAGGTAATTATTGATGAAATTATTTAAATTAAAATGTAACAGATTTAAATCACACAAAGCCAATAATTCCAAAGCCTGAAAACCAGATTTGTGTTCTTTTCAGTGTCCCGTATTCACTGATTTTTTTACAGATATACTTTCATTTGTGGTTTTTTTTATTTTTATTTTTTATTTTTTAATTTTTTTTGAGACGGAGTCTTGCTCTGTCACCCAGGCTGGAGCGCAATGGCGCGATCTTGGCTCGCTGCAACCTCCGCCTCCTGGGTTCAAGCGATTCTCCTGCCTCATCTTCCCGAGTAGTTGGGGTTACAGGTGCCTACCACCACACCCGGCCATTTTTTTGTGTTTTTAGTAGAGACGGGGTTTCGCCATGTTGGTCAGACTGGTCTCGAACTCTTGACCTCAGGTGATCTGCCCACCTCGGCCTCCCAAAGTGCTGGAATTACACGCGTGAGCCACCACGCCCAGCCGTTTATTTTTTATTTATACATAGTATTTGTAGATTTGTGGGGAACATGTGATATTTTGTTACATGCATAGGATATGTAATGATCAAGTCAGGGTATTTAGAGTATCCATTGCCTGGTGTATTTATCATTTCTGTGTTGGAAACATTTCAAGTCCTCTCTTCTAGCTATTTTGAAATATTGAATACATTTTTACTAACCAATAGTCATGCTAGTTAGAGTTTGTTCCTTCTATCCAGCTGTATGTTTGTACCAATTAACCTCTCATCTCCCCTCAACACACACACACCCTTTCCCACCTCTGGTAACTATCATTCTACTCTCTACCTCTATGAGATCAATTATTTTAGCTCCCACATATCAGTAACAATGTGTGGTGTTCTAACTGAACTTTCTGTTCCTGGCTTATTTCACTTAACATAATGACCTCCAGTTCCATTCATGTTGCTCCAAATGACAGGATTTCATTCTTTTTTATGGCTGAATAGTATCCCGTGGTGTACACAGACCACATTTTCTTTATCCATTCATCAGTTGATGGACACTTCAGTTGATTCCATGTTTTTACTGTTGTGAATAGTGCTGCAATAAACATGGGGTGCAGGTATCCCTTTGATATACTGATTTCCTTTCCTTTAGATAAATACCCAATAATGGGATTGGTAGATTGTATGGTAGTTCTATTTTTAGTTTCTTTTTTTTCCTTTTTGATAATAGTCGTTCTAACTGGGGAGAGATTATATCTCATTGTGGTTTTCATTTGCATTTCCCTGATGGTTAATGAGCATCTTTCCATGCACCTCTTAGCCATTTGTGTATCTTCTTTTGACAAGTGTCTATTCAGGTCATTAGCTCACTTTTTTTTCTTTTTGAGACAGAGTTTCGCTCTTGTTGCCCAGGCTGGAGTGCAATGGCACGATCTCAGCTCACCACAACCTCCGCCTCCTGGGTTCAAGTGATTCTCCTGCCTCAGCCTACCGAGCAGCTGGGATTACAGGCATGCGCCACCACACCCAGCTAGTTTTATGTTTTTAGTAGAGACAGGGTTTCACCATGTTGTTCAGGCTGGTCTCGAACTTCCGACCTCAGATGATCCACCTGTCTCAGCCTCCCAAGGTGCTGGGATTACAGGTGTGAGCCACCGCGCCTGGCCTTTTTTTTTTTTTTTTAATTAAGATGGAGTCTTGCTCTATTGCCCAGGCTGGAGTGCAGTGGTGAAATCTCGGCTCACTGCAACCTCTGCCTTCTGGATTCAAGCTATTCTCCTGCCTCAGCCTCCTGAGAGCTGGGACTACAGGTGTGCGACACCATGCTCAGCTAATTTTTGTATGTTTAGTAGAGACGGGGTTTCACCATTTTAGTCAGGCTGGTCTCAAACTCCTGACCTCAAGTAATCCGCCTGCCTCAGCCTCCCAAAGTGCTGGGATTACAGGCGTGAGCCACCATATCTGGCCTTTTGGCTCACTTTTTAATGGGATTATTTGATATTTTTTTTGCTGTTGAGTTGTTTGAGTTCCTTGTATATTCTGAATAATAGTCTTTTGTCAGATGAATAGTTCGTGAATATTTTCTCCTGTTCAACACAGGTATCCTCTTTACTCTGTTGTTTCCTTTGCTCTGCAGAAGCTTTTTAGCTTAATATAGTCCCATTTGTCTAATTTGGGGTTTTTTTGCCTGTGCTTTTGAGATTTTAGCCATAAAAATCTTTGCTCAAACCAATGTCCTGGAGTATATTTTCATAGCCTCTGGTCTTATTTCTAGGTCTTTAATCTGTTTTAAGTTGATATTCCTATATGGTGAGAGATTGGGGTCTAGTTTCATTCTTCTGCATATGGATATCTAGTTTTCCCAGCATGTCTCTTTTTCAGTGTACATTCTTGGCACCGTTATCAAAAATCAGGTGGCTGTAAATACGTGGACTTATTTCTGGGTTCTCTATTCTGTTCCGTTGGTCTATGTGTCTGTTTTTATACCAATACCATGCAGTTTCAGTTACTCTAGGCTTGTAATATATTTTGAAGTCAGGTAACAATTTTGTTCTTTTTGCCTAGGATTGCTTTGAGTATTTGGGCTCCCTGTGAATTTTAGTATTGTTTTTTCTAGTAATGTGAAAAATATCATTGGTATTTTGATAGGGATTGCATTTAATTGGTAGATTGATTTGGGTAGTATGGTCATTTTAACAATATTAAATCTTTCTGTCGGTGAACATGGGATCTCTTTTCATTTGTTTGTGTCCTCTTCAGTTTCTTTCTTCAGTGTTTTGTAGTTTTCTTTGTAGAGCTCTTTCACTTTTAGGTTAAATTTACTCCTGGATTTTTTTTATAGCTGTTGTAAATGGCATTCATTATTGGTGTACAGAAATCCAGATATCCATATGCAGAAGAATGAAACTAGACCCTATCTCTCACCATATACAAGTCTATCTAATGTATGCTGCTGATTTTTGTATGCTGATTGTTGACTTTTCTTCCTGCTTTCCCATTTTCCCTGAGTTACTGAAAGATTAGATGGCTCTTGGAGTTCTAGGAATGCTGTGGTCCCCTTTTCCACAGATTTGTGTTAATAGAAGTTTCCCTTAGTTTTTAGAGCCAAAAGTCTCCTAGAGAAAGAACTCTCTTTTTTATCTTAACTTTTCATTCCATATTCATGTCTATATATGGATATAAAAAAACAAAACTGGCCGGGCACAGTGGCTCAAGCCTGTAATCCCTGCACTTTGGGAGGCCAAGGTGGGCAGATCACCTGAGGTCAGGAGTTCAAGACCAGCCTGGCCAACATGATGAAACACTGTCTCTACTAAAAATACAAAAATTAGCCAGGTGTCGTGGTGGCGGGCACATGTAGTCCCAGCTACTCGGGAGGCTGAGACAGGAGAATCGCTGGAACCCAGGAGGCGGAGGCTGCAGTGAGCTGAGATTGTGCCACTGCACTCCAGCCTAGGCGACAGAGCGAGACTCTGTCTCAAAAACAAAACAAAACAAAACCAATTGTTACCTTGCTTTGTAGTATATGAGACCCATTCTTCTCTGTTCTCCTTTCTGTAAAATGAGCTAGGTTCCTCTCAGTTCAGGGCATCCCCATCCCAGTCATTTGTTATCACGGGACTTCTCTAATGTGAGTCTTCCTCCTTCCTTTCCTTCTACACAGGCTGGACTCTGTGAAGCTGAGCAGGAGCAGATGCGGAAGATCCTCTACCAGAAAGAGTCTAATTACAACAGGTTAAAGAGGGCCAAGATGGACAAGTCTATGTTTGTCAAGATCAAAACCCTGGGGATCGGTGCCTTTGGAGAAGTGTGCCTTGCTTGTAAGGTGGACACTCACGCCCTGTATGCCATGAAGACCCTAAGGAAAAAAGATGTCCTGAACCGGAATCAGGTGGCCCACGTCAAGGCCGAGAGGGACATCCTGGCCGAGGCAGACAATGAGTGGGTGGTCAAACTCTACTACTCCTTCCAAGACAAAGACAGCCTGTACTTTGTGATGGACTACATCCCTGGTGGGGACATGATGAGCCTGCTGATCCGGATGGAGGTCTTCCCCGAGCACCTGGCCCGGTTCTACATCGCAGAGCTGACTTTGGCCATTGAGAGTGTCCACAAGATGGGCTTCATCCACCGAGACATCAAGCCTGATAACATTTTGATAGATCTGGATGGTCACATTAAACTCACAGATTTCGGCCTCTGCACTGGGTTCAGGTGGACTCACAATTCCAAATATTACCAGAAAGGTATTGTCTGAAGTGTGCCACATGCACTTTCTATGTGTAGATGTCACTAACCCCATTGCAAGCAACTAAATTTCCCATCCTAGTGGCTCCTAATCATTTTGAAATTTTTATCTGTCACTCCATTATTTTATAAATTGGTGTGACATCCTTCCCTTCCTAAAGGAATAGTATGATATATGCATTTTTTTTAAGGTAGTGGATTTCAGGTTTACTTTTTTTTTTTTTTTTGAGACAGAGTTTCGCTCTTGTTGCCCAGGCTGGAGTGCAATGGCGTGATCTCGGCTCACCGCAACCTCTGCCTCCTGGGTTCAAGTGATTCTCCTGCCTCCAGCCTCCCGAGTAGCCGGGATTACAGTCACGCGCCACCATCTCTGGCTAATTTTGTATTTTTAGTAGAGACGGGGTTTCTCCGTGTTGGTCAGGCCGGTCTCAAACTCCCAACCTCAGGTGATCCACCTGCCTCCGCCTCCCAAAGTGCTGGGATTACAGGTGTGAGACACCGTGCCTGGCCTACTATATTTTTAAGACAGTAGGCTACAAGGTGTCACGGGGCCTTTGTGGGGAACCATCACCTGCCTCATTAAAGCAAGCCTTAAAAAATAAAAGATTTGGCTGGGCATGGTGGCTCAAGCCTGTAATCCTAGCACTTTGAAAACCCAAGGCGGGCGGATCCCCTGAGGTCAGGAGTTCGAGACCAGCCTGACCAACGTGGAGAAACCCCGTCTCTACTAAAAATAACAAAATTAGCCGGGCGTGGTGATGCATGCCAGTAATCCCAGCTACTGGGAGGCTGAGGCATGAGAATCGCTTGAACCCGGGAGGCAGAGGTTGCGGTGAGCTGAGATCGCGCCATTGCGCCCCAGCCTGGGCAACAAGAGCAAAACTCTGTCTCAAATAAAATAAAATAAATAAAAGAGTCACAGCCTCCCAAGGAGCCCTCTCTTATAGCCAACCTGAATCTATGTAGTGTATCATTGAACTCCATTTCCTATAGTTCTGCCATTTGGAAAAGCCAAAAACAGCTGATTATTGTCTTCTTTATGGCTCAGATTCTTGAAGTAGTTATTTTAATATCATCACTTAGTCTTTTTTCTCTAACTCAAAACTAACTCTAAATCATTTAATTCATTCTCATTTTCTGGCATTGAAGTAACCTTTGTTCATGTTGTTTAAATCCTCCTAAGTTTTCCATGCTCATCTTAAAACATGTGTCAGGCAGTTGTTACCTTTTGATTATGGCCTAAGTGCTAGGAGTGCTGTCCCCGCAGTTTTTCCAGCCTCTCCTGCCTGCAGTGCCTTCCTGCCAGCTCAGCACGGTGCATGGTGTCCTATGATTCTTCACCGTCATTTCTACCTTGGTGCTAGCGCCAACCTCACCACGTGTGTCTCCAAACTAGGAACAGCAGGCTGCCCCTATGGAGCAGCTCAGTGGGGATTCTCTGTTCTAATATGTCAGGAGCTGATTGGAATGACTTTGCTGTTTTAAGCTGTGGATCTGTTGAGTTATTGAAGAGTGAAAATTCACTTTATATTTTGTTCTCTTCTTTCACTATCCCTGATTCCTGGGTGAAGGGAGCCATGTCAGACAGGACAGCATGGAGCCCAGCGACCTCTGGGATGATGTGTCTAACTGTCGGTGTGGGGACAGGCTGAAGACCCTAGAGCAGAGGGCGCGGAAGCAGCACCAGAGGTGCCTGGCACATTCACTGGTGGGGACTCCAAACTACATCGCACCCGAGGTGCTCCTCCGCAAAGGTACATGCGCCACGGCCAGCCACCCCGCGGGAGGTCTCCTTCCCTTCAGACGTGAGCTGAGTCTCGCTGGCTCTAGCTTTCCAAGGACCTAATGCTTCCAGTCATATTTTTGTCCTCATAGAAGCCTGAAAGCTACTAATTTCTGCAACATACAAGCCTCCCTTCTGTCCTGGAAGTGCTCTTGCTTCAGGGGGTTGGAAGACATGCACCATTAGACCAGTGTCTGCTGGCCCTCGGGCTCTACCTAGACCCAAGGGAATGACTCCAGCCCTGATTTTCACAGTCAAATGATGGAAACCACTCTGAGGGCCACAGGACCTCTGCTCAGTCTGCCCAGACCACACATTTCCGGGCTCTAGCTTTAACTTCTGTCTCAGGCTCCTGGCTGAGTTGTGCCGTGTGCAGCTGGGTGCTTATGTGACAGCATTGGAAGATCCTTTTTCTCTCATTCTCCCTGCTAGACCATAAGCAAAAGTGGCAGGTGCCAGTTGTGTAAAATGACTAGTGCTCATAACATTTGCCTCCTGGATGGATGCTTCATTCTATCAAATGCAACATCTGGTTCAGTATAGGAGGAATCCTTCAGTGATCCTGCATGGTCCACAGTGACAATGGGGTGTTGATCTGATTCTGTGTAATTAATCCAGAGACAGGCAGCCCCTGCCATCACATGTTGTTTAAAGTCCTTTGGAGCCAGCCAGACTCAGTTCAAGTCTGGGTTTTCTTTGCTAGCTGTGGTAATCCAGCACAAGTTACTTAACTACTCAGACCACAGACATAGCAATAACGACCTTGAGAGGTTGTGAATAACCTTGGTGCCCAGTGAAGGTCTACTTCCCTCTACCACGTGCAGCATTCTCAAGAAACCATTGCTTGGGGTTTTTCTGCAGCCTCTGTTGCCAAACTTGGACAGGAAGAGGTGGGACGGAGAGATAGCAGAGGGGCCTGAGGGGGCTACCCTGGCATATGCAGCTGCAGGCACCCGCAGACTGACCTCTTAACATCCCAGTTTATACTTAGCAAGGATTAGGTGACATGAAGACGATCCTGGCTTGATGGGTCATGAGGCTCTGAAGGAAAAGTGGGAGAAAATAAGAGGTAAATGAGCCTAGCCTACAGCCTCCCAGAGGCCAGCCCTGACCCAGCACAGCTGGGAGCCCCGTGAGGAAGGCCCGGCTCCGTAGGGGCCTCACACAAGGAGTGTTTGGCTTACAGTGAATTGTCCGGTGGGTTTTGCCCACCTCCTCCTCATCTCCGTATTCTTCAGCTTCATCCAAAACTGACTTAGAAGCCTCCCTTGACCCTCACCTGACTATTCACAGGTTATAGCACTTTATGTTTTTCAGTTCTGTTATTTTAATTGGTGCCTCTGTTTGTGATCTTTAAGAACATAAAATTCTGGCTAGTAACTATTTGCTAACAATAAAAATAATCTTTTTAAATTAAAAAGTATTTTCTTATTACAATAATTAAAAATACAAAAACCTAAGCGGCCATGGCCACCGCCCCCCACCACCCCACCCAGTAGTATCCAGGTACTTACATAGGTCCATCTTCCGCACAGTGCGATGCTTCAATGCGCTTTCCCACTTAACAGGAAATCTGTATGTTCAGCATCTTAATGAAATTCACCTCGGAGGAGAATTCATGCCTGTGTAGGGATTGAGTGAACTTTGTCTTGCAGGGTACACTCAACTCTGTGACTGGTGGAGTGTTGGAGTGATTCTCTTCGAGATGCTGGTGGGGCAGCCGCCCTTTTTGGCACCTACTCCCACAGAAACCCAGCTGAAGGTAATGTGAGAGGAACCACGCATCTGCTTGCTGTAGACATCTGATTTGCTCATGTACCCATGAATCTCTGGTCAGCATTTGCCCTCTTATTCTGAGTAGGGTAGGAATGGCAGTTGTATAGGATGGGATTTTTAAAAATAATCCCATTATTTTTTAAATTATTATCTATTTTTAAATTTTCTATTTTGATAAGCAAAGCCATGGAATTGGACCCATTTTAATATCTGAAATTCTATTAAACCCTTGGCCATCTGCCACCTTGTTATTTCCAGGCAAGAACAGTGAGGATCAGCAAAGGTGTGCTGCTGATCCACTGTCTCCCCCACCCACACCTGCCCTGCAGAGAACACACGGAACTCCAGGAACTACAGTTCACCCCTCAGCAATGAGGGGTTTGGGGTGCCAAACCCCCTGCACAGTCAAAAATCTGCATAACTTTCAACTCCCCAAAAACTTTACTAATAGCCTGTTGACTGGAAGCCTTACCAGTAACATAGCGTCAATGAACACATATTTTGTATGTTATATGTATTAGATCCTGTATTCTTACAATAAAGCAAGCTAGAGAACAGAAAATGCTGGCCAGGCGCAGTGGCTCATGCCTGTAAATCCCACTACTTTGGGAGGATCATAGGCTGGGCGCAGTGGCTCATGCCTATAATCCCACAACTTTGGAAGGCCAAGGTGGGCAGATTACCTGAGGTCAGGAGTTCAAGACCAGCCTGGGCAACATGGCGAAACCCATCTCTACTGAAAATACAAAATATTAGTCCATCATGGTGGTGTGCACCTGTAATCCCAGCTACTCAGGAGGCTGAGGCAGGAGAATCACTTGAACCCAGGAAGCAGAGGATGCAGTGAGCCGAGATCACACCACTGCAGTCCAGCCTGGGTGACAGAGTGAGACTCTGTCTAAAGAAAAAAAGTCATAAAGAAGAGAAAATAGGTTTACTATTTTAATAATTGAAAGTGGATCATCATAAAGGTCTCCATCTTTGTCATCTTCACGTGGAGTGGGCTGAGGAAGGGGAGGCATTGGCCTTGCTGTCTCAGGGGTGGCAAAGGTGGAAGAAAATGCTAGTGTAAGTGACCCTCAAACTGTGTTGTTCAAGGGTCAACTGTATCTAAAGAAAGCAGTTTCTTTATTTGGATATTATATCATTGTTCGCAAACTGTCAGCTATGTGGTCAGGCTAGTTGTGCATATTCCTAATATTCATTCAAAGTAGTTAAATAATTGTCAGTCATTTAATACTAAATTATTAGTTTTAAAATGACAGCCATTTGCTTTCTGAAATGAGTTACTAAGGATTGAATTGAGAATTGAAATTAAGAATCTGCAGTCTTCTGTGGACATACCAACTGACACACAATCCTTGGAATTTTCACATGCCCTGGTGGCCATGTGAGCCACCAGGGCATGTGGTTATTAGGCCAGGGAGCCTAAATTAATAACTTTAATTAGAAAATCTGTCTAGTAAGGTTGGGCGCAGTGGATCATGCCTGTAATCCCAGCACTTTGGGAGGCGGAGGCGGGCAGATTACGAGGTCAGGAGATTGAGACTAGCCTGGCCAATGTAGTGAAACCCCGTCTCTACTGAAAATACAAAAAATTAGCCTGGCATGGGGGCGGGCGCCTGTAGTCTCAGCTACTTGGGAGGCTGAGGCAGGAGAATCGCTTGAACCCAGGAGGCAGAGGTTGCAGTGAGCCGAGATCACGCCACTGCACTCCAACCTGGATGACAGAGCGAGACTCTGTTTCAAAAAAAGAAAAAAGAAAAATAGAAAAACCCTAAAGTAAGGCTTAGTTTCACTCTAGGAACAGTAAAATTGGAATCTGGCATTATCTGCGCCCTACTTGAATGGCTGAGCTACTCACTAAATTGCCCACATGATAATTCAGATTTTTTTATTCTGGTAAAATATACATAACATAAAATTTACCATTTAATTATTTTAATGGTAAATTAAAATTTACCATCTTAATTATTTTAATTACTATTTAATTATTTAATAATTATTTTAATTATTTACCATTTTTAATTATTTTAGTGTATAATTCAGTGACATTAAGTACATTCACAATATTGTGCAACCATCATCACCCTCTATTTTCAAATGTGTTAATCGTCCCAAACCCATTAAACAGAAACTCCCCACTCTCCTTTTCAGCGCCTGCTCGCCTCTCTTCTGCTTCCTGTCTCTGTGAGTTTGGTTATGCTTAGGACTTTTTTTTTTTTTTTTTTTGAGACAGGGTTTTGCTCTGTATCCCAGGCTGCAGTGCAGTGGCACAGTCTTGGCTCATTGCAACCTCTGCCTTCCGGGTTCTCATGCCTCAGCCTCCCAAGCAGCTGGGATTACAGGTGCCTGCCACAATACCAGCTAATCTTTGTATTTTTAGTAGAGATGTGGCTTCATCATGTTGGTCAGGCTGGTTTCAAACTCTTGACCTCAAGTTATCCACCCACTTCAGCCTCCCAAAATGTTGGGATTATAGGTGTGAGCCACTGTGCCTGGCCTCGGGACTTCTTGTAAGTGGAGTCATGCAGTATCTGTCTTTTTGTGTCTAGTTTATTTCACTTAGCGTAATGTCCTCAGGGTTCATCCATGTTGTAGCTTCCTTTTTAAGGTGGAATAATATTCCACTGTATGAGTCCCTGCTTCCGGTTCTTTTGGATATGGGTTTATATCCCACTGGATTATATGGTCGTTCTGTGTTTAACTTTTTGAGGAACTCCCAAACTGTTTGCCATAGTGGCTGCACCATTTTACATTCCCACCAACAGTGGCTGAGTGTTCAGTTTCCCTACATCCTCAATAAGTATTTTCCTGTTTTTGTTTTTTTTAAGTAGTAGCCACCCTAGGGGATGTAAGGTGGTATCTCATTGTGGTTTTGAGTTGTATTTCCCTAGTGATTAATTATATTGAGCTTATTTTCATGTCCTTATTGGTCATTTGTATATCTTTGGAAATATCTCCTCAAGTCCATTACCCTTTTTAAATCAACTTATTTGGTTTTGTTATTGTTGTTGAGTTGTAGGAGTTCTGTATTTTCTCTGGGTACTAACCCCTTTTCAAATATATGTTTTGAAATCTGTTCTCCCATTTTGTTGCCTTTTTGCTATCAGTAATGTCCTTTGATGCACAAAAGTTTTAAATTTTTATGCAGTCCAATTTATTTTTTCTTTTATTCCCTGTGCTTTTGGTGGCATGTCTAAGAAATCATTGCCAAACTCAGGATCATGAAGATTTCACCCTATGTTTTCTTCTAGGAGCTCTACAGTTTTAGCTCTATGAAAACAACTACTTAGGTTCAAACCAAGCCTACCACCCACACACCCACTAACTTCCATGCCTTATCTGCTGTCCCATCACCCCAGCTGGTAGCCAGTCATGTTGGCCTTGTTTCCTCCTGATTCTAAGTGTAAACAATAAAGAAGTCCCCTAGGTTTTGTCTTCACAGTAGACACATCTCTACAACAAGTGCATTTACTGAAAGTCCAGATGGCTGGTTTGTGCAGTTGAGCATGTAAGGTCACATGGGGTCAGTCAGCTTTATTCTTCCCTATGAAGTTTTTCCTTTTTGTTTTTCAAAACCCCAGTTGGCCGTTTTTTGACCACAATAAGTATTTGAATGAGCGCCATGATGGTTTGCAGAAAGCCATTGCCATAGCTAAAGAAATAACTTTAGCTGATCACCTGAGGTCAGGAGTTCAGGACTAGCCTGGCCAACGTGGTGAAACCCTGTCTCTACTAAAAATACAAAAATCAGCCGGGTGTGGTGGCGGGCGCCTGTAATCCCAGCTACTCGGGAGGCTGAGGCAGGAGAATCGCTTGAACCCAGGAGGCGGAGGTTGCAGTGAGCCAAGATCGCGCCACTGCACTCCAACCTGGGCGACACAGCGAGACTCCATCTCAAAAAAATAAAAAGAAAGAAAGAACTTGTAGACCATCATTCTCTTCATTTTTGTGGAAAGCACAAAATTCTTTGGCTAAACAGTATTTCTGATAGAAGAAAATCAGTATCTTTTTGTCTGTATTTGACTGGTCATCCTGGCCTCAGGCTGTGAGCCATCGACTGAAATGACACTGACTTTTTATGGCTGCTGAGATCAACAACTGCTGCTTGTGTCTATTCTAACTCCTCTCCTATTGTGAAACTAAACATATTTGAAAGTCACGTCATCACATGCTGTCCCAGAACTGCCCAAGATGTGAGGAGAAACTAACCTGTTGGCTCTGTTGTTTCCTCAGGTGATCAACTGGGAGAACACGCTCCACATTCCAGCCCAGGTGAAGCTGAGCCCTGAGGCCAGGGACCTCATCACGAAGCTGTGCTGCTCCGCAGACCACCGCCTGGGGCGGAATGGGGCCGATGACCTGAAGGCCCACCCCTTCTTCAGTGCCATTGACTTCTCCAGTGACATCCGGAAGCAGCCAGCCCCCTACGTTCCCACCATCAGCCACCCCATGGACACCTCGAATTTCGACCCCGTAGATGAAGAAAGCCCTTGGAACGATGCCAGCGAAGGTAGCACCAAGGCCTGGGACACACTCACCTCGCCCAATAACAAGCATCCGGAGCACGCATTTTACGAATTCACCTTCCGAAGGTTCTTTGATGACAATGGCTACCCCTTTCGATGCCCAAAGCCTTCAGGAGCAGAAGCTTCACAGGCTGAGAACTCAGATTTAGAAAGCTCTGATCTGGTGGATCAGACTGAAGGCTGCCAGCCTGTGTACGTGTAGATGGGGGCCAGGCACCCTCACCACTCGCTGCCTCCCAGGTCAGGGTCCCGGAGCCGGTGCCCTCACAGGCCAATAGGGAAGCCGAGGGCTGTTTTGTTTTAAATTAGTCCATCTATTACTTCACTTGAAATTCTGCTCTTCACCAAGAAAACCCAAACAGGACACTTTTGAAAACAGGACTCAGCATCGCTTTCAATAGGCTTTTCAGGACCTTCACTGCATTAAAACAATATTTTTGAAAATTTAGTACAGTTTAGAAAGAGCACTTATTTTGTTTATATCCATTTTTTCTTACTAAATTATAGGGATTAACTTTGACAAATCATGCTGCTGTTATTTTCTACATTTGTATTTTATCCATAGCACTTATTCACGTTTAGGAAAAGACATAAAAACTGAAGAACATTTGATGAGAAATCTCTGTGCAATAATGTAAAAAAAAAAAAGATAACACTCTGCTCAATGTCACGGAGACCATTTTATCCACACAATGGTTTTTGTTTTTTATTTTTTCCCACATTTCAAAATTGTGATATAATGATACAATGTTAAAAGCTGCTTTTTTTGGCTTTTTGCATATCTAGTATAATAGGAAGTGTGAGCAAGGTGATGATGTGGCTGTGATTTCTGACGTCTGGTGTGTGGAGAGTACTGCATGAGCAGAGTTTTCTATTATAAAATTACCATATCTTGCCATTCACAGCAGGTCCTGTGAATACGTTTTTACTGAGTGTCTTTAAATGAGGTGTTCTAGACAGTGTGCTGATAATGTATTGTGCGGGTGACCTCTTCGCTATGATTGTATCTCTTACTGTTTTGTTAAAGAAATGCAGATGTGTAACTGAGAAGTGATTTGTGTGTGTGTCTTGGTTGTGATTGGATTCTTTGGGGGGGGGGGGACTGAAACATTTGTCATATACTGAACTTATATACATCAAAAGGGATTAATACAGCGATGCCAAAAAGTTTAATCACAGACACACGTCCGTTTCTGTAGTCCGTATGCTCTTTCATTCTTGGTAGAGCTGGTATGTGGAATGCCATACCTCTGACCCTACTACTTACCTTTTTACTGACAGACTGCCCACACTGAAAGCTTCAGTGAATGTTCTTAGTCCTGTTTTCTTCTGTTACTGTCAGGAAACTGAGTGATCTAATGGTTCTCTCACTTTTTTTTTGTTCTTTTAGTGTACTTTGAAGTGTCAAATCTTAACTTGGTTTAAACAATACATATTCCTAACCTTTGTAAAAAAGCAAAGATTCTTCAAAATGACATTGAAATAAAAAGTAAGCCATACGTATTTTCTTAGAAGTATAGATGTATGTGTGTGTACACCCACACACACACACAGAGAGATAAACACAATATTCCTTATTTCAAATTAGTATGATTCCTATTTAAAGTGATTTATATTTGAGTAAAAAGTTCAATTCTTTTTTGCTTTTTAAAAAATCTGATGCTTCATAATTTTCATTATATTATTCCACATATTTTTCCTTGAAGTTCTTAGCATAATGTATCCATTACTTAGTATATATCTAGGCAACAACACTTAGAAGTTTATCAGTGTTTAAACTAAAAAAATAAAGATTCCTGTGTACTGGTTTACATTTGTGTGAGTGGCATACTCTGAAGTCTGCTGTGCCTGTCGTCGTGACTGTCAGTATTCTCGCTATTTTATAGTCGTGCCATGTTGTTACTCACAGCGCTCTGACATACTTTCATGTGGTAGGTTCTTTCTCAGGAACTCAGTTTAACTATTATTTATTGATATATCATTACCTTTGAAAAGCTTCTACTGGCACAATTTATTATTAAAATTTTGAATCCAAATCCCGTAGTTGGTGTCATGTCTTACTGGAGTTTGTAAGTCCTTGCCTCTCTCAGCATGTTGTAACTCCCCCATGCTTCCCCTGTGACACGTGAGCCAGGGTTGCACAGCACAGACGGGGCTGTCTCAGGAATGTCTTGGGGTGTGGAAAAGTAGGCTTTCCAGGTAGACACATGAAGTCCAAATCAGGCTGTGGTTCTGTGACCAACTTGCGTAAAATGGGAACAAAATATGCCTCATTAGTATTACTGAGTGGCTTAAGTGGGATGTCAAATAAATATGGTGGGTGATCAAGTAAATCATGAATAAGAGCTAATTCGCCAGCATAATATGTTAAACTAAGAGGACAGTTAGAGCTCCTGACCTTGCATTTTAAATTGTGGATGAGGCCTGGTGCGGTGGCTCACACCTGTAATCCCAGCACTTTGGGAAGCTGAGGCTGGTGGATCACCTGAGGTTAGGAGTTCAAGACCAACCTAGCCGACATGGCGAAACCCTGTCTCTACTAAATAACTAAATATACAAAAATTAGCTGGGTGGGGTGTTGGGTACCTGTAATCCCAGCTACTCGGGTGGCCGAGGCAGGGAGAATTGCTTGAACTTGGGAGGCAGAGGTTGCAGTGAGCTGAGATTGCACCACTGCACCCCAGCCTGGGCCACAGAGCAAGACTCCGTCTTAAAAAAATAGACTGGGTGCAGTGGCTCATGCCTGTAATCCCAGCACTTTCAGAGACCAAGGTGGGTGGATCATCTGAGGTCAGGAGTTCGAGACCAGCCTGACCAACATGGTGAAACTGTCTCTACTAAAAATACAAAAAAATTACCGGTTGTGGGTGGTGTATTCCTGTAGTCCCAGCTACTTGGGAGGCTGAGGCAGGAGAATCACTTGAACCCAGGAGGTGGAGGTTACAGTGAGCTGAGATCATGCCACTGCACTCCAGCCTGGGCAAGAAGAGACAAACTCTGTCTCAAAGAAGATAGATGATAAAGATTGATGGTATTAGAAATCTGGAAAATATAAGAGTTTGTGTACTTTAAATAGGTACAGTCATATGGTTTAGAAATCAAAACATACTGGCCGGGCACGGTGGCTCACACCTGTAATCCCAGCACTTTGGGATGCCAAAGTGGGCAGATCACCTGAAGTCAGGAGTTTGAGATCAGCCTGGCCAAAATGGTGAAACCTCATGTCTACTAAAAATACAAAAATTAGCTGCACATGGTGGTGTGCACCTGTAATCCCAGCTACTTAGGAGGCTGAGGCAGGAAAATCGCTTGAACCCGGGCAGCAGAGGTTGCAGTGAGCTGAGATTGTGCCACTGCATTCCAGCCTGGGAGACAGCAAGACTCTGTCTCAAAAAAAAAAAAAAAAAAAAAAATCAAAACATATAAAAGTGATATACAAAAAAAGTCTCCTTCACTTCGTCATTCAACTCACCTCCCCACAGACAACAAATGATATTATTAACAATATACTGGGCATTCTTAGAGGAATGAAAGTTTATGTACAAGAAAAAATACATATGTGTACCTTTTGCCTCTTACAGAAATGAGGGAATATTATGCATATTTTTCTGCATTTGTTTTCTTCACTTGACAATATTTCTTGGCACTCTATATAGCAGCACATAAAGAAATTTTTTTATTCTTACTGCATAGTATTCCATTGTGAGGGTATTATAATCAAACTGGTCCCATATGGCTAGACATTTAGTTGTTTCTGACCTTTTCCTATTATAAACAATGTTAGAATAAATAACCTCTTATAACCATCATTTGTGTACGTGAAAGTAATTATGTGGGATAGATTCCTAGAGGTGCAATTCTTAGGTCAAAAGTAAGGTGTATTTGCAAGGTTTATTGCCACATTTCCCTGTGCAGATGTCAGCAGTTTCTCCCCAGCTCCCTCGTGCACACTTTGCTGAATATGCCAAGAAGGCAAGGCCTGACTGCTCTTTATCTGAGCCATTTCTCAGGATTGGATTTGTAGTGAGCAGCTTTAAGGGGTAAGATGATGTCTCTCTCCAAGACAAAGAGCAAGTTTGCTTGCTGCTTGGTATAGAAAAGATTCTCCAAGCTTAGTATACCTCAGCAGAACCCATCTGGGTCTTCCACATTGCCCTGGTGGGACTTGGGAACAAGGGGAAACTGATGCAAACATGCTGCTTGCTGTGCTATGAAAAATAAAAGTCCTTTGTCTGTGATCCAGGAATCTTTGTCTTAGTCCAGCATCCATTAAAGCAGGGGTCCCCAATACCCAGGCTACTGACTGGTACCAGTCCATGGCCTGTTAGGAACGGGGCTGCACAGCAAGAGGCGAGTGGTGGGTGAGTGAGCATGACTGCCTGAGTTCCACCTCCTGTTAGATCAGCAGTGCATTAGGTTGTCATAGAAGCACAAACCCTATTGTGAACTGCACATATGAGGGATCTAGGTTGTGCACTCATGAGAATCTAATGCCTGATGATCTGAGGTGGAAGACTTTCATCCTGAAACCATCCCTTCCCCGTCCATGGAAAAATTGTCTTCCACAAAACTGGTCCCTGGTGCCAAAAAGGTTGGGGACCACTCCACTAAAGAACAGGCTAACTTATTGCCTTGTAAAAGTAGGGAAGGCCAGGCACCATGTGTCATGCCTGTAATCCCAGCACTTTGTGGGGCTGAGGCAGGCGGATCGCCTGAACCCAGGTATTCGAGACCAGTCTGGGCAATATGGGGAAACCCCGTCTCTACTAAAAATACAAAAATTAGGCCAGGCGTGTTGGCTCACACCTGTAATCCCAGCATTTTGGGAGGCCAAGGCAGGTGGATCGCCTAAGGTCAGGAGTTCAAGACCAGACTGGCCAATATGGTGAAACCCAATCTCTACTAAAATACAAAAATTAGCTGGGTGTGGTGGCACACACCTGTAGTCTCAGCTACTCGGGAGGCTGAGGCAGGAGAATTGCTTGAACCCGGGAGGCAGAGGTTGCAGTGAGCTGAAATCGTGCCATTGCACTCCAGCCTGGGCTACAGAGTGAGACTTCGTCTAAAAAAAAAAAAAAATTAGCATAATAAGAAAATCTTTGATATTAAGTCAATATTTGTAAGTAGTACTCTGCTGGTTTTATTTTATTTTATTTTATTTTGACAGGTTCTTGCTCTGTCACCCAGGCTGCAATGCAGTAGCATGAACATGGCTCAGTGCAGCCTTGACCTCCTGGACTCAAGTGATCCTCCCACCTCAGCCTCTCAAGTAGCTGGGTAGCTGGGACTACAGGTGTGCACCGCTATATGTATATATATATATATATATATATATATATATATATATATATTGTAGATACAGGGACTCCCTATGTTGCCCAGGCTGGTCTTGAACTCCTGGGATCAAGTGATCCTTATGCTGATATTATTAATCCTGTTAAATCTTTTTCCATCAGTAAAAAAAGCTTTTCCTTTGTAAGAGAATTTTCCATTTCCAGCAGAAGCCTACACTGAATGGACAAAATGAGCTTATTCACCTTAGAAAAGAAGAAAAATCTTATTGGACACTGGGATGAAGTGCATATGGGTCATTGTGAGTTTTTTCCTAAGTTCACATCAGATGAGTCATGTGCCAATGTAACAAAGTTTGAGGGAGGCACTCCCATATGAGTGTGAAAACCCAATGGTCATGCTTAAAAGGTACAAAATGATTGGAGGCTGTTGTCACAGACTGAAAACCACTCGAATGGCAGTGTTGTTCTTTTTCAGTTCACATCAGACACATAATTTTTTTGTTTTGACTATCAAACATTTAAGAAAACTCAAGAGAAGGAAGGTCTGTCATATGAACTGATATTTTTGCTTACCATGTTCTTTCTTTTCTTCCTGATGTGCTAAGGCTTTTTCTTTTTATCTTTTTCTTTCTTTTTAGAGAATCTCCTTTAGCCGTTCTTTTAAGGGAGGTCTATTGGTGACATTCTCTTAGGTTTCCTTCACCTGAAAATGTCTTCATGTCCCCTCCCTTCCTGAAGGGTATTTCCACTGGCTACAGGATTCTAGATTGATAGTTTTCTTTCAGCACTTGAAAAATGCTGTGCCACTTCCTCCTGCTCTCCGTGGTTTCCCAAGAGAATCTGTAGTCATTCTAATGATTTTCCCCTATGGATAGATAAGGTGTTTTCTCTGGCTGCTTTCAAGCTTTTCTCTTTGCATACTTTTCAGAAGTTGAATTAGGAGATTCTTGGCTTAGATTTATTTGGGTTTTTACTGTTTGTGGTTCACTCAGCTTCTTGAATCTGTAGGTTTATTTTTATGGCCAAATTTGGGATTTGGGGAGTTTTCAGGCATTATTTCCAGAGCTTTTTCATTCACACCTCTCCTTTCGAACTCTACTTCTATGACTCTACTGATACAAATACTAGATCTTTTGTTATAATTCTTATGCTTCGGCTCTCCCACCTCCACATTCCCCTCCATTTTTCTCTGTAAAAATGGATACATCTGTTTACATCAGATAATTTCTATTGTTCTAGCTTCCAGTTCACTAATTCTTTCCTCGGACCCTTTTATTCTTCTCTTGAACCCATTCACTGAGCTTTTCATTTCAGTTACTGTATCTTTTAGTTTTTTAGTTTAGTTTAGTTTAGTTTTTTTTGAGATGGAGTTTCCCTCTTGTTGCCCAGGCTGGAATGCAAGGCGCAATCCCAGCTCACCGCAACCTCCACCTCCTGGGTTCAAGCTTTTCTCCTGTCTCAGCCTCCCAAGTAGCTGGGACTACAGGCACATGCCACCACACTGGCTAATTTTTTTTTTATTTTTAGTAGAGTTGGGGTTTCATCATGTTGGATCAGGCTGGTCTCGAACTCCTGACCTCAGGTGATCCGCCCAAAGTGCTGGGATTACAGGCATGAGCCACCATGCCCAGCAATCTTTTAGTTCTAAAGTTTCCATTTTTGGAGCCGAGCGTGGTGGCTCATGCCAGTAATCCCAGTACTTTGGGAGGCTGAGGCGGGCAGATTACTTGAGGTCAAGAATTCGAGATCAGCCTGGCCAACATGATGAAACTCCATCTCTACCAAAAATACAAAACATTTGCCAGGCGTGGTGGTGCGCGCCTGTAATCCCAGTTACTCGGGAGGCTGAGGCACAAGAATTGCTTGACCCAGGAGGCAGAGGTTGCAGTGAGCCAAGATGGCATCACTGCACTACAGCCTACGCGATAGAGTAAGCCTTAAAAAAAAAAAAAAAAAAAACAAAGAAGAAGAAGCCAGAATACAGGAGTTGGGGTAGGTGGGAGGAAAAGCAGTTTTAACTGGAGAGCCAGCAAACAAAGAAGATGGCAATAGCATTCTAAAGTACCGGCTTAAATTTTAAAATTTACCACGGGGTTTTCAAAGGGAAACTTGGTATGGGAAACATGCGGGAATGGTGCAGGGTGCAGGGTCCTGTGTGTCTTGTTCTGGTGGCTATCTTGGGTAATCACCTGTCCAAAGGTATGATTGGCGTTATCTTGACTTCAGCCTGGTGATGGTGGACTAATTGTCATGACTCCCCCTAAACGGGAGGATTCTGCAGTGGGGGCTTCATGCCTGGTTTGTTTGAGATTAGCCTCTGGGATTTCTTAAGCAAGAATGTAATTAGATAAGCATTCATTGCCAGAGGGAAGTGCAGAGAGGGAAGGAATGAAGGGGTGAGAGGGGAAGGAAGGAAGACAAAGAAAGTGAGTGATTAAAATATATTTTTAAAACTGAGGTACTTGGTTACGGGGGATCGCTTGAGCCCAGGAGTTCAAGGCTGCAATGAGCTATGATTGCACCACTGTACTCCAGACTGGGCAACAGAGTGAGACCCTTTCTCAAAAATGAGACCCTTTCTCAAAAAAAAAAAAAAGTAAAATTTCCATTTATTCCTCCTTCTAGTTTCTGTTTCTTTGCTGGCACTTTTTATCTTTTGTATCAGGAGTGTTTGTAATTGCTCATTAAAGTCTTTCCGTTATGGCTGACTTTAAATTTTAGATAATTCTAACATCTCTGTCATCTCAGTGTTGGCTTCTATTGGGTTTTTTTTTTTTTTTAACTTAGTTTTGAGATCTTCCTAGTTCTTGGTGTGATGGATGATTCTTGATGGAAACCTGTATATTTTTGATCTTTTGTTGTAGCTGACTTTTGTTGACATTGTTTTGGCAGGGAAAGTGGACATGCTGCCTCATTATTCCCTAGGAAGGTAAAGTCCCCACTCAGCCTCTTTGGATGTTCAGGGTCAGGGGAGGCTGCTTGTTACTGCTGAGCCAGGGTAGGAGTGCCTGCTTTCCATGCTGTGTTCACCCCATGGGGTGGCCTCATTGCCAGTGGGCAATGGTCAGTGAAGTCCTGACTCTCCTAGCCCCCCTCTGCTGCTGCCCTAGCAGTGAGTGGGAGGGGCATCTCATAGCTACCGGGTAGACTAGAAGTCCAGGCTCCCCACAGGGCAGGAAAGATATCACCAGCCAATGGGGAGGAAAATCCCAGCTCCCTACCAGGAGTTCTCTGACATCACTTAGGCAGGAACATCGGGGTGCTTCATTGTAGCCTTACAAGGATGGAATCCTACTCCTCACTCAGTCATTGCTGGCACAGGTTGGGTGGAGCCACAGTTTTCTCTGTGGTGATTGCCTGGAGTACAGTAGTAATTGTCCAAGAGCTGCCTGGCTACTCTACCTCTTTCCTCGTCCTTTGGCTAGAGAAAGTCCTTCATGGGGACATTTTTGTCTGCTTGTTGCTATCTCTGATTTTCCAGTTTCTCTATTCGAAGTCTGGGATATTGAGGTAAAAAGAAATTACACGGTGGAGAGTGTTCTAGAAGGAAAACTCTCCACCATGTACTTCCTTAGCTACTGAGGTTCCTAAATGGTCTGCCTTCTCTCCACCTTTCAGTGAGAGGTTTGTCTTACATGTAATATCCAGGAGTTTTAGTTGTACTTAGCAAGAGAAATAAGGAGCAGTACACGCACTCCATTTTCCTGGAAGTGGAAGTGGGTCTCAATTTCAATTTCAATGGCAACTATTAATAATTAAAATTCAAAATTCAGGCCAGGCATGGTGGCTCACACCTGTAATTCCAGCACTGTGGGAGACCAAGGTGGGTGGATCACTTGTGGTCAGGAGTTTGAGACCAGCCTGGTCAACATGGTGAAACCCCATCTCTACTAAAAATACAAAAATTAGCCAGGTATGGTGACGCATGCCTGTGATCCCAGCTACTCAGGAGGCTGAGGTAGCAGAATCGCTTGAACCCAGGAGGCAGAGGTTGCAGTGAGCCGAGATCACCCTCCAGCCTGGGCAACGAGCCAGACTCCATCTCAAAATAAATAAATAAATTAAATAAAGGCCAGGCATGGTGGCTTACGCCTGTAATCCCAGCATTTTGGGAGGCCAAGGCAGGTGGATCACAAGGTCAGGAGTTAGAGACCTGCCTGGCCAACATGGTGAAACCCCGTCTCTACTAAAAAATACAAAAATTAGCCAGGCGTGGTGGCACTCCAGCCTGTAGTCCCAGCTACTTGGGAGGCTGAGGCAGGAGAATTGCTGGAACGCGGGAGGCAAAGGTTGCAGTGAGCCGAGATCGTGCCACTGCACTCCAGCCTGGGTGACCGAGTGAGACTCTGTCTTGAAAAAATTAATTAATTAATTAATTTAATTTAATTCAAAATTCAATTCTTCAGTCACACCAGCCACATTTTACATGCTCAGTGGCTACATGTGGTAATGGCTACCATATGGGATAGCACAGGTATGGGAGGGTAATTGTCAAGTTTTGCATGAATCCTTGCACTGACAAACATCTTGCTGAATTCTGGGACTCATGTAAGTAGTCTTCATCTCTCCCTTATGTGTCATGTTACGCTTGGGCAATGGAGAGAACACTGCATTCCTTAGGGATCAGAGTCGGCAATACCTAGGATGTGTCAAGCACTGCTGGCTCAGCAGCCTCACTGCTGTAGTCCTTTCCTGCCTCACTGCTCTGACTATATGGTACCTACTAGAACCACCTGTTTCTGATTGTCTCTTTAGGCTGGTGACTAACGCCTCCAAAAAGATTGTCTCAGTCTGTTTCGCACTGCTATAACAAAATACCACAGACGGGTCAGTTATAATGAACAGAAACTTGTTTTCTTATAGTTCTGGAGGTTGAGAAGTCCAAGATCAAGGTGCCAGCATCTTGTGAGGGCTTTGTTGCTGCATCCTCCCATGGTGGAAGGCAGAAGGGCAAAGGGGCCAAAGGAGACTGAACTTGCCCTTTCATAAGAGCATTAATCTCACCCATGAGAAAGGTGCCTTCATGGCCTAATCACCTCCCAAAGGTCCCACCTCCTAAAACTGTTACAATGGCAGTTACATTTCAACGTAAGTTTTGGAGGGAATGAACATTCAAACAAGAGTCATGACTGCTTATAGATTTAACAAGAATAGCAGATAGTGGTATGCCTGCCAAAATGCCTCCTCTCTATTAAGACAGCAGCACTCAATCAAGGCACACATTCTGGCTGAACCCAGATTCAGCCTCAAAATCTAACTCAGCACATCAAGCAGTTCTTCTCAATTGATCAAGCTGAGCATTTGAGATAAAACCTACTTGCTACTCCTGGCATAATCATGCCAACTTGTTAACTTTCTCTCTTCCTCCTGTGACCCTATTATCTCCCATTTCCTGTGAAAGCCTCAACTTCTTTTCACTTTCCCCGACTCCTACACCAATACGATCAAAGGTACCCATATTTGTCCTGTCCCTTAGTTTTCACTGACGCCTTTGTCCCCTTTGTTTTTAAATTCCTGAAGCAGAACCATATAAGAGAAAAAGTCCCGGATGAGGAATCCAGGGCCTTGATTCTAAGCCCCACTTTGCACACGTTGAGTGCCCCTTATCCAAAATGCCTGAGACCAGGCCAGGCGTGGTGGCTCATGCCTCCCAAAGTGCTGGGGAGGCCAAGGCAGGCAGATCATTTGAGATCAGGAGTTCAACACCAGCGTGGTCAATGTGGTGAAACCCCGTCTCTACTAAAAATAGAAAAAAAGTGAACCAGGCATGGTGGCGTGCGCCTGTAATCCGAGCTACTCAGGAGACTGAGGCACGAGAATCGCTTGAACCCAGGAGGCTGAGGTTGCAATGAGCCAAGATGGCGCCACTGCCCTCCAGCCTGAGTGACAGAGTGAGACCTTGCCTCAAAAAGAAAAAGAAAAAGAAAAAAAGGCTGGAACCAGGAGTGTTTTGGATTTGGGCTTTTCCCCCCCAGTTTTAGAATATTTGCATTATACTTGTTGAGCATCCCTAATCCAAAAATCCAAAATCCACAATGCTTCAACGCTCATTTCTTTTGAGCATCATGCCTGTGCTCAAAAAGTTTCAGATTTTTGGAGCATTTCAAATTTCAGATTTTCGGATTTGGGATACTCAACCCATGTAACTTTGGGTAAGTTCAAACTCATGTTGGATTTAGTAGCTACAATGGGGGCAGAGGGAATCTGAATAGGTTAATCTTCAGAGTTGGTGGTTTCTAAGAACTTGGGGGATGCTGGGGTTGAGCTGTGCTCTTATTCTATTAATACATAGATTTTCCTGGGGGGAAAAAGCATTCCGCTAACAAAACAAGTTTGAAAACCATGGTTTTGATGATTGGTATGTCTTTTTTGTTTAATTTTTTTTAATTTTATAAACATAATAAATATACAGTTTTTTCAAGTTAGATTACTAAAAAAAAGTAGTCTCTGTGCATCCCTTGCCATTTCCTGCTCTGCAAACACAAACACTCTCATCTCTTCAGAGTTATTTCTTCTGGCATCTTCACTATAGGCATTTATTGATATTTCTTGATTTACTTATTTTAAATATTTTATATTATCTTCATATTGTGGTCATTCTCTCTTTTTTTTTTTTTTTTTATGAGACGGAGTCTCGCTCTGTCACCCAGGCTGAAGTGCAGTGGCACGATCGCGGCTCACTGCAAGCTCCGCGTCCCGGGTTCGTGCCATTCTCCTGCCTCAGCCTCCCGAGTAGCTGGGACTACAGGCACCCACCACCACGCCCGGCTAATTTTTTGTATTTTTAGTAGAGATGGGGTTTCACCGTGTTAGCCAGGATGGTCTCGATCTTCTGACCTCATGATCCGCCTGCCTCGGCCTCCCAAAGTGCTGGGATTACAGGCGTGAGCCACCGCGCCCAGCCTGTGTTCATTCTCTTATATTCCCTGCCCCAAGTTCATTTCCCTATGTAGTTCTATCACAATTTTTAGTTAAGTCAGTTGTCAGTGTAAATATTATTGACTATGCTAAAGTACTCTTTGAGCCAAATCATAGATTGTGATTATAGTTTCTCATTTGTACAAAATTTGTTTCCTCTTGGACTTTTTACCTTATTTCTTTTATCTTTTTTTTTTTTTTTTTTGAGATGGTGTGTCTTGCTCTGTTGCCCAGGCTGGAGTGCAATGGCACAATCTCAGCTCACCACAACCTCCGCTTCCCAGGTTCAAGGGATCCTCCTGCCTCAGACTCCCAAGTAGCTCGGATTACAGGCGCCCACCACCACGCCTAGCTAATTTTTTTGTATTTTTTAGTAGAGACAGTGTTTCTCCATGTTTGTCAGGCTGGTCTCAAGCTCCTGACCTCAGATAATCCACCTGCCTCAGCCTCCCAAAGTGCTGGGATTACAGGTGTGAGCCACTGCGCACGGCCTCCCTTATTTCTTTCATTTGCTTTGTTTTCTTTTTTAGAAACTGATGTTTATTTTCCATCAACCATTTTTCCGTGCTGCTTAAGAGCCTATGCAAGAACAGCTTAAGACCAGTCAGTGGTTGCTCCTACCCATTCAGTGGCCTGAACAGTGGGAGCTGCAGACCAGTCTTCCGTGGCAGGCTGAGCGCTCCAGTCTTCAGTAGGGAACTGCTGAATAGCACAGAGGGCACCTGTATACCTTCAGACCAGTCTGCAACCTCAGGCTGAGTAGCAGTGAACTCAGGAGCTGGAGCAGTCCATTCACCCTGAAATTCCTCCTTGGTCACCGCCTTTTCAGCAGCAGCCTGCTCTTCTTTTTCAATCTCTTCAGGATCTCTGTAGAAGTAGAGATCAGGCATGACCTCCCATGGGTGTTCACGAGAAATGGTGCCACGCATGCGCAGAACTTCCCGAGCCAGCATCCACCACATCAAACCCACTGAGTGAGCTCCCTTGTTGTTGCATGGGATGGCAATGTCCACATAGCGCAGAGGAGAATCTGTTACACAGAGCAATGGTAGTTAGGTTAACATAAGATGCCTCCGTGAGAGGCTGGTGGGTCAGCCCTGGGGTCAGTAACCACAAGAAGCCGTGGCTCCCGGAAGGCTGCCTGGATCTGGTTAGTGAAGGTTCCAGGAGTGAAGTGGCCAGCAATTGGAGTGGCTCCAGTGGCAGCAGCAAACTTCAGCACAGCCCTCTGGCCAGTATTCCTGGAGGATATAACACTGACATCAGCAGGGTTTTCAATGGCAACAATAGCACGAGCTGCCAGCAGAAGCTTCTCCCAGGTCTTCTTCAGATTTATGATATAGATGCCATCACTTTTCCTTTTATAGATGTACTGTTCCATCTGGAAGTCAAGATTGGTGCCACCTAAGTGGGTTCCTACTGCAAGGAACTTAAGGACATCCACCTCCTTCATTTGCAGGACATCAAGGTCTCCAGACATTGTGAAAGTTTCCCTTTAAGTTACAACGGGAATCCAGAACAACGCCCTATGGACCCCTCTGTAGGTAGCGCGGAAAAGCGCTTTGTTTTCTTTGAACCTACAGAGGTTTTTCTCTTTCTATTTTCTGCAGTGGATCTGTCAAACACCAGGCTGTTTGTTTCCTGGACAGCAAATGCCGTCCGCCCTCTCCTGCAGTCTGGACTGGCAGCTCTCCAAACCTGACAGACAGCTGTCACCTTGGGAGTTCTCTTTGTCACTTTCCTGTATTGGAGTTCATTTTTGTCAAATGCTGTATCTTCCTTTTTCGTGATTTGCTCTTGGAAACATTTTGAGTTCTTGCTTGTATGAAAATGTTCCTCTTCTACTTGACTGAAAATATGAGAGGGCATAAAGTTCTAGGATAAAAACTAGCCCTGCATTTTGAAGTTACCAGTGCTTTACTTACCTGCATCCAGTGCTTCTGTGTGAGTCTAATGCCGTCCTGACTCTCAAGCCTGTGTGAGCGATCCCCCCGCTCTTTTTTTTCTAGAAGCAGTTAGGATCGTTTCTGTATACCCAGTATTGTACATTTCATGATGATGTTCCTTGATACAGATTGTTTTCATTTATTGTACTCATCACCCTCAAAGCTTTCAACCTAGAGACTTGTGGACTTCAGTTCTGGGAAATGTTCTTCTATTACTTCTTTAACCATTTCCCCACACTGTTCTCCAATCCCTGTCGGTTATATTGGATCTCCTCAATGGACCCGCTGGTATTTGTTTATATCCTATCATCCATGTCTCTTTTTATTCCACTTTTTGGAAAGTTTCATTGACTTTTTCACTCAGGTTTTTTTTTGTTTTGTTTTGTTTTTTTGTTTTTTTTTGAGACAGAGTCTTGCTCTGTCGCCCAGGCTGGAGTGCAGTGGCATGATGTCGGCTCACTGCAAGCTCCGCCTCCCAGATTCACACCATTCTCCCGCCTCAGCCTCCCGAGTAGCTGGGACTACAGGCGCCCGCCACCATGCCTGGCTAATTTTTTTTGTATTTTTAGTAGAGACGGCGTTTCACTGTGTTAGCCAGGATGGTCTCGATCTCCTGACCTCGTGATCTGCCCGCCTCTGCCTCCCAAAGTGCTGGGATTACAGGCGTGAGCCACCACGCCTGGCCTTCACTCAGGTTTTATATTAAACTTTTAGGTGCAAGCATTATCTTCTTAGTTCCCAAGAGCTCATTCTTGGTCTCTAATCAATCTGTTTTTTTATGTCTTCAATATTTGTCTTTATTTCTCTGAAGTTATTATTTCAAGAGTTTTTTTTCCTTCTACTTCCTAAATTGTACTTCCTCTGGATTGCTTTTTGTTATCTTTGTTTTTTCTGCTTGTTTGTTTCAGACTTTCTCTTTCATGTTGCAGGCTTTCCTTAAGTGACTCTGACCATATTTATTTATTTACTTATATAATTTTTTTTTTTTTAGATGGAGTCTCGCTCTGTTGCTCCAGCTGGAGTGCAGTGGCATAATCTCCGCTCATTGCAACCTCTGCCTCCCGGGTTCAAGAGATTCTCCTGCCTCAGCCTCCAAGTAGTTGGGATTACAGGCGCCCGTCACCATGCCTGGCTATTTTTTTTTTTTTTTTTGAGACAGAGTTTCACTCTTGTTGCCCAGGCTGGAGTGCAATGGTGTGATCTCGTCTCACTGCAACCTCCGCCTCCCAGGTTCAAGTGATTCTTCTGCCTCAGCCTCCTGAATAGCTGGGATTACAGGCACCCACCACCACGCCCAGCTAATTTTTTGTATTTTAGTTGAGATAGGGTTTCACCATGTTGGGCAGGCTGGTCTCCAACTCGTGATGTCAAGTGGTCCGCCTGCCTCAGCCTCCCAAAGTGCTGAGATTACAGGCGTGAGCCACCGCACCCAGCTTATTTTTATTTAAATAATAGTTTTATTGATATTAATTCACATATCATAAAATTCATCCATTTAAAGTAATACAATTCAACAATTTTTAGTAAATATAGAGTTGCACAATCTAGAACAATTTTAGAACATTTTTATCACCTTGAAAGAAATTCTGTTTTTCTTTTTTCTTTTTTCTTTTTATTTATTTATTATTATTATTGTTGTTATTTTTTGAGACGGAATCTCTCTCTGTCGCCCAGGCTGGAGTGCAGTGGCGCAATCTCTGCTCACTGCAACCTCCATCTCCTGGGCTCACGCCATTCTCCTGCCTCAGCCTCCCGACTAGCTGGGACTACAGGCACCCGCCACCACGCCTGGCTACTTTTTTTGTATTTTTAGTAGAGATAGGGTTTCATTGTATTAGCCAGGATGGTCTTGATCTCCTGACCTCGTGATCCGCCCACCTTGGCCTCCCAAAGTGCTGGGATTACAGGCGTGAGCCACCACTCCTGGCCCGAAATCCTGTTTTTCTTTAACAATCACTCCTCATTGTCCTGGCACGGTGGCTCATGCCTGTAATCTCAGCACTTTGGGAGGCCGAGGAGAGTGGATCACAAGGTCAGGAGATCAAGACCATCTGGCTAATACTGTGAAACCCCGTCTCTACTAAAAATACAAAAAATTAGCCAGGCGTGGTGGCAGGCGCCTGTAATCCCAGCTACACAGGAGGCTGAGGCAGGAGAATCACTTGAATCTGGCAGGCAGAGCTTGCAATGAGCCGAGATCATGCTACTGCACTCCAGCCTGGGCAACAGAGCGAGACTCCATCTCAAAAAAAAAAAAAAAAATCACTGTTCATTTCTTATCCCCACCCCTATTGTCCACCTTAGGCAACCACTAGTCAACTTTCTGTCTCATATAAATAGAACCATATTCTATGTGGCCTTTTATGCCTGGCTTTTTTTTTTTTTTTTTTTGAGATGGAGTCTTGCTGTCTTGCCCAGGCTGGAGTCCAGTGGCTTGGTCCTGACTTACTGCAGCCTCAGCCTCCTGGGTTCAAGCGATTTTCCTGCCTCAGCCTCCTGAGTAGCTGGGATTACAGGTGCCCCCCACCACACCCAGCTAATTTTTGTATTTTTAATAGATACGGGGTTTCACCAAGTTGGCCAGGCTGATCTTGAACTCCTGACCTCAAATGATCTGCCCGCCTCAGCCTCCCAAAGTGCTCGGATTACAGGCCTGAGCCACCGTGCCCAGCCTCTGAGAGGCCTGGCTTATTTCACTTAGCACAATATTTCCAAGGCTCATCCTTGTTGTAGCATGTGCCCACACTTCATTCCTTTCATGGCCAAATAATATTCCATTGTATGGGTATGACATGTTTTATTTGTCCATTCATCAGTTGATGGACATTTGAGTTGTTTTCACTTATTGGCTATTATATTATTTTTGGCTATATTATTTATATGTTATATATGAGTAATATTGCTTAAGAATTCATGTCCAAGGTTTTCTATGGACATATGTTTTCATTTCTCTTCGGTATATGCCTAGTAGTGAAATTGCTGGGTCAAATGGTAACTCTATATTTAAGCTTTTGAGGAACTGCCAGACTGTTTTCCAAAGCAACTACACCATTTTACATTCCTACCAGCAGTGTATGAGGGCTTCAATTTCTCCGCATCCTCACCACACTCGTTCTCTTTTTTTTTTTTTTGAGATAGAGTTTTGCTCCTGTCCTCCAGGCTGGAGTGCAATGGTGGGATCTCGGCTCACTGCAGCCTCCATCTCCTGAATTCAAGTGATTCTCCTGGCTCAGCCCCCCTCGTAGCTGGGATTACAGGCATGCGCCACGACACCCAGCTAATTTTTGTACTTTTAGTAGAGACAGGGTTTCACCATGTTGGCCAGGCTGGTCTCAAACTCCTGACCTGAAGTGATTCACCCGCCTCGGCCTTCCAAAGTGCTGGGATTACAGGCATGAGCCACCGCTCCTGGCCATCACACTTGTTCTTATCTGTCTTTTTTATTATAGACGTCCTAATGGTTGTGAAGTGATATTTCATTATGGTTTTGGTTTGCATTTCCCTAAAAGACTAATGATGTTGAGCCTATTTTCATGTGCTTATTGGCCATTTTTGTATCTTCTAAAAAAATGTCTCTTCAAATCCTTTGCCCATTTAAAAAATTGGATTATTTGGTTTTTGCTATTGAGTTGTAAAAGTTTTTGTATATATTCTGGATATAAATACCTTATCAGAAATATGGTTTGCAAATATTATCTACCATTCTTGGGGTATATTGTGTTCTCGCTGTTTTTTTTTTTTTTTTTTTTTTTTTGAGACAGAGTCTCACTTTTTCACCCAGGCTGGAGTGCAGTGGTATGATCTGGGCTCACTGCAACCTCCAGCCTCCCAGGTTCAAGAATCAGAATGGCTTTATATTTAACACTACAGAACAATAAAGCAAGGCCTTGAAAATGTGTAAAGTTAATTGTTTTTGACTCAAAATTCCATACCCAGACAAGTTATTAATTAAGCATGGAGGTAAAATAAAGACATTTTCAGACATTCCAAAATTCAAAACATTTTCAGGAAGCTATTGGAAGATGTGCTCCACCAAACTAAGAGATTAAACCAAGAGGCTTTTGCAGATGCCAGCACCACCCAGAGCCCCCTGTCAGCAGTCGTGGTCAACCCCACTGTGTCCTTTTTTTTTTTTTTTTTTTTTAAGACAGGGTCTCACTATGTTGCCCAGGCTGGTCTTGAACTCCTAGGCTCAAGTGATCCTCCCACCTTGGCCTCTCAAAATACTGGGATTAGAGGCGTGAGACACTGCACCTGGCCAACCCCACTATATTCCCAGGCATTGCTGTCAAGCCCTTGGGCCTCATTTCCTTCGAGCCGTTTGCAGACAAAGTTCCAAAGACAGCAGTTCCAATGATATAAGCAGAAAACTTTTGTGCTCTGAGCACTCGAGACAAAGGATTTGGCTATAAGAATTCCTGCTTTCACAGAATCATTCCAGGGTTTATGTGCCAGGATTTATGACTTCACACACCATCATGACACTGGTGACAAGTCCATCTACAGGGATTTTTTTTTTTTTTTTTTGAGACAGAGTTTCGCTCTTTCACCCAGGCTGGAGTGGCATGATCTGGGCTCACTGCGACCTCCACCTCCCGGATCACCTGAGGCGGACGGATCACCTGAGGTGGGGAGTTCAAGACCAGCCTGACTAACGTGGAGAAACCCAGTCTCTACTAAAAATACAAAATTAGCCGGGCATGGTGGTGCATGCCTGTCATCCCAGTTACTTGGGAGGCTGAGGCAGGAGAATCACTTGAACCTGGGAGGCAGAGGTTGCGGTGAGCTGAGATCACACCATTGCACTCCAGTCTGGGCAACAAGAGTAAAACTCTGTCTCAAAAAAAGAAAAAAAAAAGAAAGAAAAGCTAAGTAACAATCAACAAACAAACCAAGCTGGAGGAAGACATGAGGTCCAAGAAAGAAATGGTATCCAAGAGAAGAGGAAAGCATCCCGATGGTGCTGTGGGGGCGATTCAGAATACCAGCTTTGCACCTCTGGGAGGTGGTGAGCCATTCACATACGGTGTGATGCAGGCTGTAGGAGAGAACGCTTCACCAAAAGCATTTGGTGATTTCACCAAAATTATGACAGCACTATATTAGGAAGACAGAAGGATGGGAACAGCAAGCTCGAGTACTGGGGGCAGAGGGTTTAAAAGTTAAAGTTGGCCAGGCGTGGTGGCTCATACCTGTAATCCCAACACTTTGGGAGGCTGAAGCGGCAGGATGATTTGAGCCCAGGAATTCAAGATGAGCCTAGGCAACATAGTGAGACTCTTGTCTCTACAAAAAAAAAAAAAAATTACATGGGTGTGGTTGCATGATGTGCCTGTGGTCTCAGCTACTAGGGAGGCTAAGGTGGGAGGACTGCTTGAGCTGGGGAGGTCAAGGCTGCAGTGAGCCGTGATCACATAACTACATAACTGCACTCCAGCCTAGGTGACAGAGTGATTCCCTGTCTAAAAAAAAAAGTTAAATTCTTTCCTCGTATAGTGGGAGACACTGTAATGAGATCATGCCTAAGATGGAAAACTCAACATGTTGCATTACCAGCATGCAAGTTGAATACAGGTTCTTCGTTAGATGCATGTTTTGAGACCATTTTATTGAATTTGCTTAATGATATCTTTTAAAGAGCAGAAGGCTTTGATTTTGAGGAAACTCAATTTATTATTTTTCTCTTTTTTTATTTTTTATTTTTTTTGAGATGGAGTCTTGCTCTGTCGCCAGGCTGGAGTGCAGTGGCGCGATCTCAGCTCACTGCAACCTCTGCCCCCCAGGTTCAAGCGATTCCCCTGCCTCAGCCTCCTAAGTAGCTGGGACTATAAGTGCGCGCCACCAAACCCAGCTAATTTCTTGTATTTTAATAGAGACGGGGTTTCACCATGTTAGCCAGGATGCTCTCGATCTCCTGACCTGTGATCTGCCCGCCTTGGCCTCCCAAAGTGCTGGGATTACAGGCGTGAGCCACCACACCTGGCCCATTTTTCTCTTTTACAGTGAATGTTTTTGTGTTCTTGTTAAGAAATCTTTTCCTACCCTAAGATGATGAAGAAATTCTCTTGTGTTTTCTTCTAGAAGATTTTTGGCTTTTGCTTTTATATTAGATCTAAGACTCATGTCTAACAAATGTTTGTGTTTTGTGATCTTTGTTAACTGACATGTCTTACTTCTCATCAACTCCCCAGTGCCGAGCGCATGGTAGGCACCCATAGTTTCTGTTGAATTCGGTGTTCCTCTCCATGCTCTTCGAGCCAGGCCTGTGTGTTCCAGACATTTGTTTTCTCCTCACCCTTCCCATCACTCAGCGCCCAATGCTATGTTATACATAATAATAACCCTCAGTAAACAGGTGTCCAAAGATGGCCAGGTGTAGTGGATCATGCCTGTAATCCTAGCACTTTGGGAAGCAAAGACAGGTGGATCACTTGAGGTCAGGAGTTTGAGACCAGCCTGACCAACATGGCAAAACCCCGTCTCTACTGAAAAAAAAATACAAAAATTAGCCAGGTGTGGTGGTGGGTGCCTGTAATCCCAGCTACTCGGGAGGCTGAGGCAGGAGAATTGCTTGAACCTGGGAGGTGGAGGTTGCAGTGAGCCAAGATCACGCCACTGCACTCCAGCCTGGGCGACAGAGCAAGGTCTCCATCTCAAAACAAAAACAAAAACAAAAACAAAAACAAAACACACACACACAACCGAAAAAACAAAGAGGCTGAGAGCAAATGCCACTACCGTGTTTCCCCCTTGCGCCTGTGGAGCCAGAACGAGGCTCTCTGGCCCTGGAGGTGGGTTCCTGCAGATGAAAGGAGGGCCTCGCCCTGCACTGGCGGCACGTACCAGGAGCCGTGGGACGCGGGCCGACGTCAGCCTTCTGGTCCTGTCTTCCTGGGATCTCGCATATTGCCCAGAGAAACTCATTGCTGCTGTTTGTTTGGCAGGCTCTGAATTTTAAAGGCAGTTTAGCCTGTAGGCTGAGGCCATTTCTTTTCTCCCTGGGAACCCTTTGATCTTAAATCTTATCTCATAGTAGCATGGAGTGTCTTTTCAAAGTAAACACCACCTTGCTTTGGGAAGGACACACAAAGTCAATAATTAGTTGGACACAAACTTTTTTTCCTTAATCTACCCAAACACCAGGTAAAAAATCAACTACCACCATGTGATGCAGCCGCCAGCTTCCTGCTGAGAAAAAACAAACAAACAAAAAAAAAAAACACATATCCTTTGGCTCCCGTCATAGCTCAGCAAGGACAGGAATTGGAGGGACACCGAGGCGGAGCCAGGGAGCAGACACAAGCTCTGCCACACCCCTGGTGTCCTTGGGACACTGGGAACAGGGGACTCAGGCAGGCTTGCAAACCACTATGTGTCCTTGTTTGGTGCCTCTTATTTTCACCTCCTGCAAGAAGACACGACAGGAGAAACCCCAGGAAGGAGCGCTGGGGTCTCCATGGTGTGGGGGTGCTGGGCTGGGGGGCACTTGCTCCAGGGCCCACAGCTGCCTCCTCCTCTGCAGGCCCAGCTGCGTCCCTTCTTGGGACTGTTGCCCCAAGCTGAACTCCTTTTGCATTCCTTCAGGAAACAGCTCCAACTTGGGCAAATCAGTCCTGATAGATGACTTCCGTGGGGTTCCAGCACTTCAGAGGTCAGAGCGCAACTCCTCGGCCCCGCATTGGTGCCCCGCGATCCTGCTCCAAGTGCCTCACCTCGGTGGCATCTGAAGCTCAAATTCCCAGTCTGTCTGAAGGTGTGTGACCTTGGGAGTTTTTCTTAACCAGAGGCTCGGTGTTCCTAATATGGAATGAAGACAGCGGGCGAGGCTCGGTGACTGACACCTGTAATCTCAGTGCTTTGGGAGGCCAAGACAGGAGGATTGTTGCCATAGCCCAGGAGTTCGAGACCAGCCTGGGCGAGACCACCTCCCCAAGCCCCGCCCCACAACTGTCTATACTAAAAATTACAAAATTAGCTGGGCTGGTGACACACACCTGTGATCCCAGCTACCAGGGGGCTGAAGCAGGAGCATTGCTTGAGCCCAGAATTTCAAGTCTGCAGTAAGCTAAGATCGTGCCACAGCACCCTCGCCAGGTGACGAGCAAGACCCTGTCTCTGAGAGAGAGAGAAAGAGAGAGAGAGAGAGAAGACAACAGAAGCATTGTGAGAATTCAATGAACAGTATAGGCCAAGTGCTTGAGACATCTTAGACGCTCCACCACAGGGAGTCAGCTTCCCTCCCTTCCATCCCCTGCCCTCTCCCACACACCTGTGCTCTCGTCCATCAAAATAATTCAGCAATCCTTCAGACTCCCATTCCTCTGCATACGTTTTGCATACGTTTCCTTCACCTCAAATACTGTTCCCTCCACTTTTTCACCTTGAAAATGTCTGCATGCGCTTAGACATGCAGCTCAAGGACTGTTTTGGAGACGAAGCCTTCCCATCCATCCCTCAGAAGTCCCCCTCCTGCATGCTCAGTGGCAGCACCTGCAAAACACTAGTACAGCACTAATCACATTGCATTGAAATTGAGGACAAGCCAGTTGCTCCTCCTACACTGCCAGCTCTTTGGGGGCAAACATGCAGTTCTGTTTATGTATGTCCAGGATCTAGTACAGTGTGGCAGTGGGAGGCATTTGAGAAATATTATCTGAATAAATGAATGAAAATTAATCATTGTTAATTGCTCCTCCACCCTAGAGTCAGAGAGGAGGTCCCAGCCCTTCTTAAATATAGTGTTGGCTGGGCGCGATGGTTCACTCCTATAATCCTAGCACTTTGGGAGGCCAAGGTGTGCGGATCACAAGGTCAGGAGTTCGAGAACAGCCTGGCCAGCATGATGAAACCCCATCTCTACTAAAAATACAAAAATTAGCTGGGCATGTTGGTACTTGCCTGTAATCCCAGCTACTCGGGCAGCTGAGGCAGAGAATCACTTGAACCTGGGAGACGCAGATTGCAGTGAACCGAGATCACGCCACTGCCCTCCAGCCCGGGCGACAGAGCAAGACCTTATCTCGAATATATATATGTGTGTGTATATATATATATTATATATTATATATATATATATAAAATCTTAATCTCTTTGCACTTCAGTTTTGTTATCTATACAATGGAGATGATAATAGTATCTATTTCAGAGGTTTTATTGGTAAGGGCTAACTGACACATTACAGGTCATGCACTCAGCCAAGTGTCTGGCTCACTGTATCCTTTTAAACTGTTAGTGATGACCGGGCATGGTGGCTCACGCCTGTAATCCCAGCACTTTAGGAGGCTGAGGCGGGCGGATCATGAGGTCAGGAGTTCAAGACCAGCCTGGCCAACATGGTGAAACCCCATCTCTACTAAAAATACAAAAAAAATTAACCAGGCTTGGTGGCAGGCGCCTGTAATCCCAGCTACTTGGGAGGCTGAGGCAAGGAGAATCGCTTGAACCTGGGAGGCAGAGGTTGCAGTGGGCTGAGATCGCGCCACTGCACTCCAACCCAGGTGACAGTGCAAGACTCTGTCTCAAAAAAAAAAAAAATTTTAAAAAGAGTTAGTGATTATTATCACCAAATCATTTTACCATGGGTAAGTCACATAACTGGTCCCACCTCAGTGTGCTCCTCTGTAAAAGGACAGAGTAGGACCAAATTACCGTGACTCTAAAGCTATTCCAGCTCTCAAGGTTTTTTGTTATAAGATTCCATGATACTCTTGAAGAGACATTTGCATACCCATGTTTATAGCAGCACTATTCATAACAGCCAAGAAGCGAAAACAGCCCAAATTTCCATTGACAGACAAATGGACAAACAAAATATGGTATATACATGCAATGGAATACTTAAAAAAAGAAATCCTGTCTCATGCTACACATAGACGAAACTGAAGGACATTATGCTAAGTGAAACAAGCCACTCACGAAAACACAAATACTACATGAGTCCACTTATATGAGGTTCTTAAGTTAGTCAAAATCAAAAAGACAAAATGTAGAGACAGAAAGTAGACAGTCTTCATTCAAAGCAAACTAACCAATAAGACTGGTTACCAGGGGCTGGGGAAAGGGCGGGGAAGAGGAGTTGTTTAACGGGTTCGGTTTCAGTTTTGCAAGATGAAAAAGTTCTGGAGATTGGTTGCATAACAATGTAAATATACCTAACCCTACTGAACTGTGCACTTA
Source organism: Pan troglodytes (assembly GCF_028858775.2). NCBI lineage: Eukaryota > Metazoa > Chordata > Mammalia > Primates > Hominidae > Pan > Pan troglodytes. Next base: position 20,161,182 of record NC_072412.2, on the reverse strand, counting down.
AAAATGGTTAAGATGGGCCAGGCGCAGTGGCTCACGCCTGTAATCCCAGCACTTTGGGAGGCCGAGGTGGGTGGATCATGAGGTCAGGAGATCAAGACCATCCTGGCTGACATGGTGAAACCACATCTCTACTAAAAATATAAAAAATAGGCTGGGCACAGTGGCTCACGCCTGTAATCCCAGCACTTTGGGAGGCCGAGGTGGGCGGATCAGGAGGTCAGGAGATTGAGACCATCCTGGCTAACAAGGTGAAACCCCGTCCCTACTAAAAAATACAAAAAATTAGCCGGGCGTGGTGGCGGGCACCTGTAGTCCCAGCTACTCAGGAGGCTGAGGCAGGAGAATGGTCTGAACCCGGGAGGCGGAGTTTGCAGTGAGCCGAGGTGGCGCCACTGCACTCCAGCCTGGGCGACAGAGCGAGACTCTATCTCAAAACAAAACAAACCAAACAAACAAACAAACAAACAAGGTTAAGATGGTAAATTTTATGTTTTGTTTTGTTTTGTTTTGTTTTTTACCACAATAGAAAAGATTCTGTCTGGGTGCGGTGGCTCACACCTGTAATCCCAGCACTTTGGGAGACTGAGGCAGGCAGACCATGAGGTCAGGAGTTCGAAACCAGCCTGACCAACATGGTGAAACTCTGTCTCTACTAAAAATACAAACAACAACAAAAAATAGCCAGGTGTGGTGGCACGCGCCTGTAATCCCAGCTACTTGGGAGGCTGAGGCAGGAGAATCTCTTGAACCCAGGAGGCGGAGGTTGCAGTGAGCAGAGATCGCACCATTGCACTCCAGCCTGCGTGACAGAGCAAGATTCCATCACAAAAAAAAAAAAAAAAGATTCCATTACAAATTTCTCTCTTTTATTTTTTAGAAGAGTCAGGATCTCACTATGTTGCCCAGGCTGCTCTCAAACTCCTGGTCTCACTGGAGTGAGCCTCCCAAAGCACTGGGATTACAAGCATAAGCCACCTCACCCAGCCACGACAATTCTCCTTTTTAAGTCAATGTTTAACTCACTTAAACAATTCTGAAGGGTCATACAGAATAAGAGATCTACAATTCAGAATACGGGAACATGGGGTAAGGTGTAAAGCAGCTTCAGTGGAATATATCTGAGAAGTGATTTTTCTGGAATCTTTTAATAAAAGTTCCTTAGCTAGGTAAGGTGTCGTGCACCTGTAGCTAGTTGGGAAGCTGAGGCAGGAGGATGACTTGAGCCCAGGAGTTCAAGTCGGTAGTAAGCTATGGTTGCACTTGTGAATAGCCACTTCACTCCAGTCTGGGCAACGTAGCAAGTCACCATCTCTTAAAAAAAAAAAAAATTCGACTGGGCCTGGTGGCTCACGCCTATAATCCCAGCACTTTGGGAGGTCGAGGCGGGTGGATCACCTGAGATCGGGAGTTCAAGACCAGGCTGACCAACATGGAGAAACCCCATCTCTACTAAAAATACAAAATTAGCCAGGCGTGGTGGTGCATGCCTGTAATCCCAGTTACTCAAGAGGCTGAGGCAGGAGAATTGCTTGAACACAGGAGGCGGAGGTTGCAGTGAGCCAAGATCATGCCATTGCACTCCAGACTAGGCAATAAGAGCGAAACTCTGCCCCCCACCAAAAAAATTTTATCTTTCTGCCCATGGACACCGCCAAAGAAGCGTCATGAAAGCCTCTCTTCTCCCTGCCATCATGTCTAAGTCAGAGTCTCCTAAAGAGCCTGAAGAGCTGAGGAAGCTCCTCTTTGGAGGGTTGAGCTTTGAAACAACCGATGAGAGCCTGAGGAGCCATTCTGAGCAATGAGGAACGCTCCCGGACTGTGCGGTAATGAGAGATCCAAACACCAAGCACGCCAGGGGCTTTGGGTTTGTCATCTATGCCACTGTGGAGGAGGTGGACGCAGCCACGAATGCAAGGCCACACAAGGTGGATGAAAGAGTTGTGGAACCAAAGAGAGCTATCTCAAGAGAAGATTCTCAAAGACCAGGTGCCCACTTAACTGTGGAAAAGATATTTGTTGGCCAGGCACAGTGGCTCATCCCTGTAATCCCAGCACTTTGTGAGGCTGAGGCGGGTGGATCACGAGGTCAGGAGATCGAGGCCATTCTGGCCAACACAGTGAAACCCTGTCTCTACTAAAAAAAATACAAAAAATTAGCCGGGCGTGGTGGCAGGCGCCTGTAGTCCCAGCTACTCGGAAGGCTGAGGCAGGAGAGTGGTGTGAACCCGGGAGGCAGAGCTTGCAGTGAGCCAAGATCACACCACTGCACTCCAGCCTGGATGACAGAGTAAGATGCGGCCTCAAAAAAAAGAAGGAAAACAAAAAGATATTTGTTGGGTGGCATTAAAGAAGACACTGGAGAACATCCCCTCAGAGATTATTGGTTATTTGGAACAATATGGGAAAATGGAAGTGATCGAAATCACGACTGACCGAGGCAGTGGCAAGAAAAGGGGCTTTGCCTTTATAACCTTTGATGACCATGACTCCGTGGATAAGATTGTCATTCAGAAATACCATACTGTGAATGTCCACAACTGTGAAGTTAGGAAGCCCTGTCAAAGCAAAAGATGGCGAGTGCTTCATCCAGCCAAAAAGGTCGAAGTGGTTCTGGAAACTTTGGTGGTGGTCATGATGGTGTCGTGGGAATGACAACTTTGGTCGTGGAGGAAACTTCAGTGGTTGTGGTGGCTTTGGTGGCAGCCATGGTGGTGGTGGATATGGTGGCAGTGGGGATGGCTATAATGGATTTGGTAATGATGGAAGCAATTTTGGAGGTGGTGGAAGCTACAATGATTTTGGCAATTACAACAATCAGTCTTCAAATTTTGGACCCATGAAGGGAGGAAACTTTGGAGGCAGAAGCTCTGGCCCCTATGGTGATGGAGGCCAATACTTTGCCAAACCATGAAACCAAGAAAAATTGTACTCTTCAGGTGGCTATGGCGGTTCCAGTAGCAGCAGTTAGCTATGGCTGTGGCAGAATATTTTAATTAGGAAACAAAGCTTAGCAGGAGAGGAGAGCGAGAGAAGTGACAGGGAAGCTACAGGTTACAACAGATTCGTGAACTCAGCCAAGCACAGCGGTGGCAGGGCCTAGCTGCTACAAAGAAGACATGTTTTAGACAAATACTCATGTGTATGGGCAAAAATCCTGAGGACTGTATTTGTGACTAATTGTATAACAGGTTATTTTAGTTTCTGTTCTGTGGAAAGTGTAAAGCATTCCAACAAAGGGTTTTAATGTAGATTTTTTTTTTTTTTTGCACGCATGCTATTGATTGCTAAATGTAATAGTCTGATTGTGACCCTGAATAAATGTCTTTTTTTTAATGTGCAAATAAAAAATTTCCTTAAATGCCTACAGAATACAGAAAACAGCTTTTCAGGTATTAACCTGATATAACTGGCCATTCGTTTTTATTGCAGAGAACTTCTCCACATCTGCTTCTACCATGAATTAACCATCACAAATCATATATTCCATTGGTCATAATGGCTGGTCACAAAAATCATAACAGTTTTACATGAGGTGAGATTTTTCAGTTTACAAATACTTTTATGCACATGATCTCATTTTATATTTGCCACAAACCTGAAAGATAGTAAATATTGACATCTCATTTTGCAGTTGAAAAACTCAGGGCTGAGAGATTTGCCTCATAAAACTCACATGCCACCTCTATGCTCTGAACCCAAATCTTCAGATTCCTGTTCATAGCAGCATCATTCACAACAGCCAAAAGGTGGAAGCAGCCCAAGTGTCCATCAGTGAATGAATTATTACACAAAATGTGGTGCATCCATACAGTGGAATATTATAGAGCCTTTAAAAAGAAGGAAATCGGCCAGGTGCAGTGGCTCATGCCTGTAATCCCAGGACTTTGGGAGGCTGAGATGGGTGGATCACGAGGTCAGACGTTCGAGACCAGCCTGGCCAACATGGTGAAACCCCATCTCTACTAAAAATACAAAAATTAGCCAGGTGTGGTGGCAGGTGCCTGTAATCCCAGATACTTGGGAGTTGGGAGGCTGAGGCAGGAGAATGGTTTGAAACCAAGACATGGAGGTTGCAGTGAGCCAATATCATGCCATTGCACACTCCAGCCTGGGCGACAGGGCAAGACTCTGTCTCAAAAAAAAAAGAAAAAAAAAAAAAAGGAAATCGCCGGGCATGGTGGCTCCCACCTGTAATCCCAGCACTTTGGGAGGCCAGGGTGGGTGGATCACCTGAGGTCAAGACCAGCCTGACCAACAAGGCATAACCCCATCTCTACTGAAAATACACAAACAAGCTGGGCATGGTGGAGCTTGCCTGTAATCCCAGCTACTCGGGAGGCTGAGGCAAAGAATCACTTGAACCCGGGAGACGGAGATTGCAGTGAACCGAGATCACGCCACTGCACTCCAGCCTGGGCGACAGAGCAAGATTCTGTCAAAAAAAAAAAAAAAAAAAAAAAGAAGGAAATCCCATTACATGCTACAACATGGATGAACCTCCAGGCCATTATGCTGAGTGAAATAGGCCAGTCACAAAAGTACCAATACTGTGTGATTCCACTCATATGCCATATGTAAAGCAGGCGAATTCATAGACACAGAAGTGTAAGTGTGATACGGCGCTGCGGGAGTGGGAACCGGGAGTTAGTGTTGAACAGGTGGCAGTTGCTGCACAGGCCCATGAAGAGTTCTAGAGGTGGACAGTGGTGATGGCCACACAGCGATGTGAATGCTCTCGATGCCACTGAACTGTGCACTTAAAAATGGGTAAGATGGTATTTAATGTTATGTCCTTTTTACCACAATTTGAAATAAAACAAAGAGCTCTCCAGGGGCTTCAGGTGTGTGGCCACATCGCCCGGTCCCGTGTCGCTGTTACCAGGAGACTTCGGTGCGGCGAGCTCGGGTGCCAGGAACCCCGTTCCGTGTCGCCCTTTCTGTTGACCGCTAACCGCGGGGGATTTCGCCCGTCCTGCCTGCCCCGTGAACGGCCAGGCCCTTCAGGAGCTGCGGACCGCCAGGTCCTACCGCAGCGGCACGGGGCGCACGAGCCTCCTGGGCGCTGGGCGCTCCAGAGCCTCGCAGAGGACTCCCGATCTCTTCACACCCTCTCCAACTGCACTTGCAGCCAGATCTCCCCCTCCCTCCCCTCCTTTTGGTCTTGTGAGAACCCAGTTTCCGGAGCCCTCCCCGTCTCTCCACCGTTTCTCCATCCCCCCGGGGTTCCTCTCCAGCCACTAGTACGTGTTGAGCCCACATCCTCCAGGCTAGCGCTCGTGGTGGGTGCCTGAGTGAAGAAAGCATTTCCCCTTTCTCAACAAAAGTAGTACAAAAGACGTCAAATCCAGGATGTTGTGGTTCAAATTTTAAATCTGCCACTTGGTTCTATATTCGGCAAAATCCTATTATTATCTGTGTTTTTTATTTTTATTTTTATTGAGACAAGAGTCTTGCTCTGTAGCCCAGGCTGGAGTGCAGTGGCGCTATCCCGGCTCACTGCAAGCTCCGCGTCCCGGGTTCATGCCATTCTCCTGCCTCAGCCTCCCGAGTAGTTGGGACTACAGGCGCCCGCTACCACGCCCGGCTAATTTTTTCTATTTTTACTAGAGACCGGGTTTCACCTGCGTTAGCCAGGATGGTCTCGATCTCCTGACCTTGTGATCCACACGCCTCAGCCTTCCAAAGTGCTGGGATTACAAGCGTGAGCCACCGCGCCCTGCCTGTGTTTATTTTACGAGGTTTTGAGGATCCTGTTAAAGGGCTCAGCATTCTCAGTTCAGTTCTACAAATGTTTAATGAACACCTAATATATGACTGGCACTATCCAAGGAGAGATATCTTCTCTCCCTTCCTCTGTTCCTTCATTAAATATATTTTGTGTACCTGCTGTGTGCCAGACACTGTACTGTGTATTGGGGATACCCGTGAAGAAGGTGGACATGCTTCCTTCTGCCCAGGACTCACAGGAGGGGAAAGCATTTAGAAAATTATAATACAATAGTCTCAAAGGTATGATGGAGAAGTGGAGGAAGCTGCTGCTGGAGCACCCAGGAGAGGACGCGATCCAGACTGGGGAGGTCATGGAAGGCGCCCAGTGGAAGTGATGCCTACCTGAAACCTACTATTAGGCAGCAGAGGCCAGAGAAGGGGCACACATGGTGTGGGGGATGTCGCCATATGTCTGGAGCTTCACAGTGCCTGAAGAAGATTTGAGGCTGGAGGCACAGGCAGGGCCCAGGTAGCGAAGGGCCGTATGAGTCTTATTAAGGAAACTGGGCAAGATTAACCAAAGTTGGTTATCTGTTGCTTGCAGCTAAAGAACTCAACCAGACTGAAATAGAATCACAGAATCATGTATTTCGAGTCTCGCAAGGAACTCCAGAGACAATCTGATTTGGAAACAAACCTCTGGGCAGTTAAGGATTATCAGCTCTCTCTTGTAAGTGGGGTGGATCACTCAGGTTAGGAAACAGAAGTAGCCCCACAGTGTCACAGTGAATATGTGCTAGAGTGAAAACACCCACACCTCCTGTCTCTCAGGGTGGAGGGGCGCATTCCCCACCACCTCTTTGTTTATCCCACGTGGTTTCTAGTATAACACCTTGCTTTGAGAGGGAACCATTTTAGTAGAGACAATAATACCCAATTTAAGCATATCAGTTAAAAACAATGAGAAGGAAAAAGCTACATTAGCTGGTAAGAGAGTGAAGGTGCCATATAGTACTTCTTCCAGTATTCAGATCAACTCTTTTAGATTTTTTTTACCAACCTCCTATGTTAAATATACTTCTTTTTTTTTTTTGAGACGGAGTCTCACTCTTTCGCCCAGGCTGGAGTGCGGTGGAGCAATCTCGACTCACTGCAACCTCCGCCTCCCGAGTTCAAGCAATTCTCTGCCTCAGCCTCCTGAGCAGCTGGGATTACAGGTACCTGCTGCCATGCCCGGCTAATTTTTGTATTTTTAGTGGAGACGGGGGTTTCACCATCTTGGCTGTGCTGGTCTCGAACTCCTGACCTCGTGTTAGACCCGCCTCGGCCTCCCAAAGTGCTGGGATTACAGGCGTGAGCCATCACGCACTGCCAGTTCTATTCTTTCTTAACTTCCCTTTTCCTTGAAATAATCCTCCCCTTACCCAACTGACTCTTTTCTCCTCTTTTTTTTTTTTTTTGTTGTTGTTGTTGTTGAGATGGAGTCTTCCTCTGTCGCCCAGGCTGGAGTGCAGTGGCATGATCTCGGCTCACTGCTACCCCTGCCTTTGAGGTTCAAGCAGCTCTCCTGCCTCAGCCTCCCAAGTAGCTGGGATTACACGTGCCCGCCATTATGCCCGGCTAATTTTTGTATTTTTAGTAGAGACGGAGTTTTGCCAGGTTGGCCAGGCTGGTCTCGAACTCCTGACCTCAGTTGATCCGCCTGCGTCGGCCTCCCACAACTGACTCTTTTCTTATGTTGAACAAAGTAAAGTTTCCCTGAGTGCCCTGAGCAGCTAGGGCGCCATCAAGGAATGAAGCGTCCTGAATGGATCCTTCTAGAAAAGGCTGGGGGTGGGAGCCACCTGGTGGCCAAAGCTGTGCAGACCACAGCTGTGTAATGAGGCAAGTTGGTTTAAAAAAGGAACAGGCTGCAGAGCCGAAGTATTTGTCAAAGTAATAAAAACGTTTAAATGAGTCATTTGGTTTATAGCAACTCCTAGGAAACGCTTTTCCAAACAATTTAGTCTGTTGAGCGCACACAGTACTGGTTTCCGCTAGAGTCTTGTTCATATAATTGAGAAATTCGCAACTTAGACTTGAGCAGCAGTTCTCAAAGTGTGGTCTGTGGACTTCAGGGGCACACGAAGTCCCCCTTTTCAATTGTATACCTGGGGGGTGCTGGACTTCCCCATCTACTTCAAACAAAACATATGGTAACAGGTCAAATGTGGAAGCAGAAATAAAAACTCCACCATCTGCGACCGGATGCGATGGCTCACGCCTGTAATCTCAGCCTTTTGGGAGGCCGAGGTGGGCAGATCACTCGAGGTCAGGAGTTCAAGAGCAGCCTGGCCAACAATGGTGAAACCCCGTCTCGACGAAAAATACAAAAAAATAGCTGGGCATGGTGGCGCATGCCTATAAATCCCAGCTACTCGGAAGCCTGAGGCGCGAGAATCGCATGAACCCGGGAGGCAGAGGTCACAGTGAGCTGAGATTGCACCACTGCACTCCAGTCTGGGCAACAGAGTGAGACAATGTCTCAAAAAAAAAAAAAAAAAGAGAATTCCACTATCTGATATTAAACCCGCTATTCAAGAGGTTTGCAAAATGTAAACCAATGCCACTGATGCCACTAACTTTTATTTTGGGAAATATAGTTATTTTGCATAAAACACATTATTTGTGTTAACATGTAATTGGTTTATAATGGCCACTTTTCCATTTATAAATATTCTTTAATTTTTTCCATTTTAATTTTTAATGTGATAAATATTGATAGATAGATATGGATATAGATATACCTCCTTTCTGTCCCCTCACTTCATATACATGAATTTGTCTGAAGTTCTCAATAATTTTTAAGAGTATAAAGGGATCCTAAGCTCAAAAAGTGCTAGAACCACTGGACTAGAGCAATGTGTCAGCTGAGCATTAAAAACAGTACAGAATTTGACATTCCCCTGGAGGGGTTACTGTGTGATGATTTGAATCAGATACACTTGCAGATGTGTTTCCATCAACCTCTGTATTGAAGGCCCAGTTATCTCTACTTACCTTGTTGCTCGTGTAAACACCTCTTAAGTACCACTTAAACACCACTCCAAATCTTTGGACACCCTTGGACGCTTGCTCCACCCTGCTGCCACTGCAGAAACCAGCTGTCTGTGGACACTGCCAGCTCCATGTGGCATCCCAAATGGCACCCACCTCACAGGACCCCTGGCCTCTATGCTTGAGAAACCCACAGTAAGTCAGAGAAAAAAGTAAGTGCAGAGAAATTGAAGCCTGTGGGGCAAATCTTCGACCAATGAGCTTAGGAGCAAGCAGATAACGTTTTTTTCCTCTCCTGCCTGACACAGTGTGCTGAGATCCAGGCCCCTCCGGAAACAGTCCCAGAAGCCCAAACAATCAGTTGTCAGATGCCCAATGGTGACCAGCTCCTCAGCCCAAAACTCTAGCACTCCGTAAGTTAAGGCTATGCATAGTTTACCATTTCACCATATTCTCAGCATCTACAAACTATAAACAGCCTTCAAAGAATAGTAGTAGCATTTTCATAACATTTATTTTGTGTCTAATCCGACTCTATGTCATAAGAATTAAAGAAGTAGCTTCTAAAATCTCAGTCTCCTGAAAATGAAGCTTTAGAATTGTTTCCTAAAATAACATTATTTTCTATTACCCATTACCATTATTAAAAATGGTAATACTCGACCAGGCGTGGTGGCTCACACCTGTAATCCCAGTACTTTGGGAGGCCGAGGCCAGTGGATCCTGAGGTAAGGAGTTCAAGGCCAGCTTGGCCAAGATGGTGAAGCCCCGTCTCTACTAAAAATACAAAAAATTAGCCGGGCATGGTGGTAGGTGCCTGTAATCCCAGCTACTCAGGAGGCTGAGGCAGAGAATTGCTTGAACCCAGGAGGCGGAAGTTGCGGTGAGCCAAGACTGCACCACTGCATTCCAGCCTGGGCGACAGAGCCAGACTCTGCCTCAAAAAAAAAAAAAAGTAATACTCTGATTCTAGAAAGGTTACACTGAAATAGACACTCTCATGTTGTTGATAAAAATTGTTATAACTTTTCTGAAACAAAATTTTGTTTTGTTTTGTTTTTTTGTTTGGTTTTGTTTTTTGAGATGGAGTCTCCCTCTGTTGCCTAGGCTAGAGTGCAGTGGTGAGATCTCTGCTCACTGCAACCTCTGCCTCCTGGGTTCAAGCAATTCTCCTGCCTCAGCCTCCCGAGTAGCTGGGATTACAGGTGCGCACCACCATGCCCAGCTAATTTTTTGTATTTTTAGTAGAGAGAGGGTTTCACCATGTTGGCCAGGCTGGTCTTGAACTCCTGACATCAAGTGATCCACCCACCTCGGCCTCCCAAAGTACTGGGATTACAGGTGCGAGCCACCGCACCTGGCTGGGACAAAATTTGGCAACAATTTCTACAGAAACAATTTAAAAATGGGACAAACAGTTATGCACAAAAGTATTTCCCTTAGCACATCTATAGTAGTTATCTTTAAACGCAATTACACATTCAATACTATGATGATGGTTACAAATATTTTATGACTCTATGCCATACTGTCACATTTTATGTAATCAATACAAATTCCATATTCAAAAAGTTTTTAATAAAAAGCAAAATTATCACTATATAATGTTAAGTAAAGGGTGAAGGATACAAACTGTATGATCTCAGTTTTTTGTAGCAAGAAAAAGAAAAAAATAAATATATCAAAAATTTTACATGTCTGAAAGGAAATACGGCAAAGTTTTAAAAAATGGTGACCTCTTGTAGGTGATACAATTGTGGGTGATTTTTTTCTTCCTGATTTTTTTTTTTTTTTTTTTGAGACTGAGTCTCACTCTGTCGCTAGGTCGGATTGCAGTGGCGCCCGCCACCACGCCCAGCTAATTTTTTGTATTTTTAGTAGAGACTGGGTTTCACCATGTTGGCCAGGCTGGTCTCGATCTCTTGACCTTGTGATCTGCCCACCTCAGCCTCCGAAAGTGCGGGGATTACAGGCGTGAGCCACGGCGCCCAGCCTTTTCTTCCTAATTTTAAACATCTTCTGTATATTTCCAAATTTTCTACAGTGAAAGTGTGATATTTTACATCAAGATTATTAGAAGGTAAAAATGGGTGAGGCTCTAGGATTTCGAAGGTCACTTTCAGCTCTAAAATTCCTTAATTCACACAGCTCTTATCACTATGGTTTGTTTGTTTTTTTGACTTTCCACTGATAGTAACAGAAGAGTATATTACACATTTCCTAATAGCAATGTTATGGCATGTCATTGCCTGAGATTCCTAAATCTTGTGCAAGATTTCAACATTATCTGTAGAAGTTAAGTGCTAGATTGTGATCTTTTATGAAGTTTTTGAGTGTTGTCAACAGACTGAATGTTAAGATGAAAATGCCGGGAGAGGACAATACTCGTAAATGTGCATTTCTACATTTAGATATAGCACATTAGTTAGTGCTTCATCATTCAAGAGACATTTAAATTTTACTACATTATAATAACATTCTTAAGAGTTTCCTTAAGACAAGGAGATAAACTCAGTTATTTTCAAGCAAGAATCTGCTCAAACAGTAAACAAACAGGTATAAACAAGTGCATTTGAGTGTGTGGCCACATGCCTGTCACTCCCAAATTCTTGTCCTTTGTTCCCAGCTGGGGAGAAGGTAAACAGAAATGGGGAATGAGGAGTCTCAGCTCCTGGCCTCCGGCCTGCTCATGCGAAGGGGTAGGAGATCATCCCGCCACTTGCCAGGGATATTTTGGGGATATATCTGACACTGGGTCACATGCACTAGTTGGCCTGCAACAAATCTCAGTCTCCCAGCCAGTCGGCAGCAGATCAGGCACTCCTGTCTTTGAGCCACTGTGGAAGGAACTAGCCTGGGCAGCAACTCAAAGGGGCTCTTGTTCACATCAAAGCTGGACAGTCAGCCCCTGGTGGGCTTCAGATTCAAAGACCCCTTCTGCCCCCCATCCTTGACTGTTGCCCCTCACAGTGGTCTCACTCTTTCCTTCTTAATCAAGTATGTGGGGCCCCTTTTGGGACAAGCATCCTGGATCAGGACCCAGGCTTTTGGTGACCCAATCCAACGATTCCTGACTCATCGCCTTCTGTCCCATAGGCTTGCATTCCTCCATGAGAAATCCCCTTTGCGTCTTCTTTCAGAATAAACTTTAGATAACTCCTTAAAACCAGAACCCAAATCTTAGCACTATCACCCACTCCCCACAAAGGGTTACTCTCTACCCCTGAGCAAGGATGGCTTGGTCGGGGGGCATGCCCCTTGCTTTATGGTGGATTGTTACTTTTCATGCAGGGAAAAAAATAAAACAAAACATTAGTGTTTTCATTTAAAAACAAGTTGAACAGTCGTCTCCTGTAAGAGAATCCTGGAGCCCCAGACACACCTAGAAACACAAGTCTGTGCAAAAATACAATGTGTAGATTTATGGAAATGCACATGATGTGAAAAGTCCCTTACGGATGTGTATAAAAATTCGACTTTTTTTTTTCTTTGAGTCTCGCTCTGTCACCCAGGGTGGAGTGAGTGCAGTGGGGCAATCTCGACTCACTGCAGCCTCCGCTTTGTGGGTTCACACGATTCTCTTGTCTCAGCCTCCTGAGTAGCTGGGACTACAGGCGCACGCCACCATGCTTGGCTAATTTTTATATTTTTAGTAGAGATGGGTTTTCACCATGTTGGCCAGGCTGGTCTCAAACCCCTGACCTCAGGTGATCCACCCACCTCGGCCTCCCAAAGTGTTGGGATTTACAGGCATGAGCCACCACGCCCGGCCCAAGACTTTTTATTCAACACCTCATTTTATTCTTATGCACTGAATGCCACATTGGTTTCTTTTTTTTTCTCTCTCTCTCACTCAAAGCACTGTTATTAAATTCATGATGCAGCTTACTTTCAACATTATCTTCAAATTTAGGAAATACCATTGTATCATAAGCAGTGGTAATTCCCGTCTGCCAGGTGTCTACCTGGTGAAGGGGTCTTGCTCTGTGCTGGGTGCTCAGAGCCATCCCTGCCCATCTTCGTGCTAATGCCTGGAGGCAGCCACATTAGCTCCACCTCCTGGCTTGGGAGCTGAGGCTCAGAGAGGACAACTAATCAGCCCAAGGTCACAAGCTAATATGTGGCACACGGAGATCTCAAACCCAGCATGAGGTAGGTACTATGACCCCTATTTGACAGATGAAAAACAGACCTACCGAGATGACAGGAACTCACTCAGGGCACACAAATGATAAGTGGCAGAGAAAAGATTGGAATCAAAATCCTAAAAAAATCCTACAAAATAGAGGTGGGGCACAGTGGCTCACACCTGTAATCCCAGCACTTTGGGAGGCCGAGGTGTGTGGATGATCACTTGAGCCCAGAAGTTTGAGACCAGCCCGGGCAACAAAGTGAGACCCCTGTCTTTACAAAAAAATTTAAAAATTAGCCAGATGTGGTGATGTGCCTCTGTAGTCCCAGCTACTTGGGAAGCCAAGGCAGGAGAATCTCTTGAGCCAAAGAGGTCAAGGCTACAGTGAGCTATGATCACACCACTGCACTCCAGCCTGGGCGACAGAGCGAGACTCCATCTCAAAAAAATAAAAAATGAAAAAAATAAATAATTAAAAATAAATTAAAAAAAAAAGTCTGGGTGCGGTGGCTCACGCTTGTAATCCCAGCACTTTGGGAGGTGGAGGCGGGCAGATCACGAGGTCAGGAGATCGAGATCACGAGGTCAGGAGATCGAGACCACGGTGAAACCCCATCTCTACTAAAAATACAAAAAATTAGCCGGGTGTGGTGGCGGGCGCCTGTAGTCCCAGCAATGCGGAGAGGCTGAGGCAGGAGAATGGCATGAACCTGGGAGGCGGAGCTTGCAGTGAGTCGAGATCACGCCACTGCACTCCAGCCTGGGCAACAGATCGAGACTCCGTCTCAAAAAAAAAAAAAATTTAGGACACTTTGAAAACACAGTGAACAGGCACCTATAGTAATCATTTTCATTTTCCCTGTCACTAAAACTCATAAAACAATGGCTTTGAATGGCTATATGATATTCCATTATGATGATATAGCCCAAATTAATTAACCATTTACTTGTTATTGGAAATTTAGGTTATTTCCTATTTTAAATAATTTAAAATGTAAATACACCTTGTAAATAACATCATATTGCATATCTTTATACATGATCTTTTTCTTTTCCTTGTATAAATTAAGCTTTATCATGAGTACATAATCTTTTTCTGCATCTTTAATTATATTCTTAAGAACATTTTTAAGGCTCTTGTTATATATTTCCAAATTGATTTCCAATGTATACTCCCAGGAGAGGGTTAATTTCATGGTTCCTCTTGTGAATGTTATCTTTATTTTATTCTTTAAATATTTCACTTCTGTATTTTGAATAAATGTACAACAGAATGTTATGTGGATTTTCTTTTTTCCCATGTTCCAGAATTGCAGCTGAGACCAAAAGCCCTGGACAAAAAATGTGAAGTGTCTGGGAACCTTAGAGACCCCTCTGGGCTTTCCGAGAAAGGCAAGATCCGCAATCAGCTCTCCAGCCTTCTCACCTCCCCAGCCAACAGAAACTCTTCTGTCTCCTGGTTGGACTTGGGCTCAGCCTCAGCTGTTGATTAGGACAACTGTGTCCCCCAAGCAGGGGAAGAAACCTTGGAAGAGATGAAGAACAGGGAGCGAGTAAGAGAGTGTCGGTTGAGTGACCGTGAAGACAGTGGGAATGGAAGTAGCTTGCCCATGTCGGGCAGATCCACTCCTCCCAGAACTCTCCCAAAAGCCCCTCCACATGCACCTATGGAAGTTCCAGTATTTGAGGGGTCGCCTCACATAGCCCATGTCAGTTAGCATTAGCCACAGAGGCAGGGACACTCACAAGAACCTTGCTGCCAGCTTTGCACAGGGAACTTACCATGAGGTGATGAAGTTTAAGCTCAGTGCCCTTCACCTGGATAATCTATGTTAATACTCAAGGGTGTCCAACATTTTTTTGAGACTAAGTCTTGCTCTGTCACCCAGGCTGGAGTGCAATGGTTGTGCGATCTCAGCTAACTGCAACCTCTGCCTCCCGGGCTCAAGCAATTCTCCTGCCTCAGCCTCCCAAGTAGCTGGGATTACAGGCACCCACCACCACGCCTGGGTAATTTTTTGTATTTTTAGTAGAGACGGGGTTTCACCATGTTAGCCAGGATGGTCTCGATCTCCTGACCTCGTGATCCACCTACCTCGGCCTCCCAAGTGCTGGGATTACAGGCATGAGCCACCGCGCCCGGCCTTTTTTCACTCTCTTGCCTAGGCTGGAGTGTGGTGGTGCAGTCATAGCTCACTGTAACCTCAAACTCCCAGGCTCAAGTGATCCTCTTGCCTCAGCCTCCCCAGTAGCTGGGGACTACAGGTGCATGCCATAAAGTCCAGCTAATTTTTTTTTAGTTTTTGTAGAGACAGGCTCTTGCTACATTGCCTGGGCTGGCCTCCAACTCCTGGCCTCAAGTGATCCGCTTGCCTTCACCTCCCAAAGTGCTGAGATTACAGGCGTGAGCCACCACTCCTGAGCCCAACATTTTATACATATTTATAAGCTTCAAGTCTGGATCTTGGATGTGCAGTTGGCAGGCAGTCACATAAGACCTCTGTCTCCCATGCTCTTATTATCATTATTCAGGGGATACATGTGCATGTTTGTTACATGGATATAACGTGGAATGGTGAGGTTTGAGTTTCTAGTGCACCCATCAGTAAAATAATGAAACTTCTATGCAATAGGTCATTTTTCAACATGAAATCCCTCCCATCCTCTCCCTGTTTGGAGTCCCCCAGTGCCTATTATTTCCCTTTCCATGGTTTTTTTTTTTTTCTTTCTCCAATACCAGAGATGTCAGGAAAGAGGGAAAAGAGAAGCTGACACCTCCATCCCCTACTGCAGATGATAAGGCGCTAGTGCAAATTGCATTGAAGGTTAAAGAATCTGCAACAAAATGTCTTCAGTGGACTGGCTACGCAATGGGAAAGGGTAGTTTGGGTTTTGTTTGTTTGTTTGTTTGTTTCCCCTCTGCACAGTCCACTGGAAAGGGGTAGTTTGATTGTAGAACATTTTGGGACAAAATGATTGGGGGGAACTATTTATGTCATGCTTTTTCACAATGGGCTGACTCCTCAGCTAGATTCAAAAGTTATAAAAAGTTATACAGCTGAGGTTCTCAAACTGTGTGCCAGGGTGGCTTGGGAACAGCAAATTCACAGGGGCACTGTGGGCTGTTTCAAATATTTGAGGGAAACAGCTATGCCAGTTACACACCACTCTAACTACAGTATTAGCACAATTTTGACATTAGAACACACTATATCCCTTGCATTGACATATTATCTTTGCAAAGCTGGGGATAAAAAGCATTGACTGTGAAAGTCAATGTGGAATGGGAAATGAGAGGGGTGGCAGCGGCCAATTTTTTTCCAGGGTTTGAGGAGTTGTGCAGTGCTCAACAGGCACACATATCCCATTAGCAACTGTGGCTATTTAAGAATGAAATAGACTGGGCACAGTGCCTCACGCTTATAATCCCAGCACTTTGGGAGGCTGAGGCAGGCAGATCACCTAAGGTCAGGAGTTCGAGACCAGCCTGACCAACACCGTGAAACCCCGTCTCTACTAAAGATAGAAAAAAAAATTAGCCAGTCTTGGTGGTGGGCGCCTGTAATCTCAGCTACTTGGGAGGCAGAGGCAGGAGAATCCCTTGAACCCAGGAGGTGGAGGTTGCAGTGAGCCACACCACTGCACTCCAGCCTGGGTGGCAGAGCGAGACTGTGTCTCAAAAAAAAAAAAAAGAAATAAAAATAGCATTTTTCGGCCGGGCACGGTGGCTCACGCCTGTAATCCCAACACTTTGGGAGGCCGAGGCAGGCAGATCACGAGGTCAGGAGATTGAGAGCATCCTGGCCAACATGGTGAAACCCCGTCTCTACTAAAAATACAAAAATTAGCTGGTTGTGGTGGCACACGCCTGTAGTCCCAGCTACTCAGGCGGCTGAGGCAGAAGAATTGCTTGAACCTGGGAGGTGAAGGTTGTAGTGAGCTGAGACCATGCCACTGCACTCCAGCCTGGGCAACAGAGCAACACTCCATCTCAAAAAAAAAAAAAAAAATAGCATTTTTCAATTTATATGAACTTTTAAAAATGGCTATTAGGGGCTGGGTGCAGTGGCTCACGCCTGTAATCCCAGCACTTTGGGAGGCCGAGGCGGGTGGATCATGAGATCAGGAGTTCAAGACCAGCCTGGCCAAGATGGTGAAACCCCGTCTCTACTAAAAATACAAAAAAAATTAGCCAGGCGCGGTGGCAGGCGCCTGTAATCCCAGCTACTCGGGAGGCTGAGGCAGGAGAATCGCTTGAACTCGGAAGGCAGAGGTTGCAGTGAGCCCAGATCGTGCCACTGCACTCCTGCCTGGGCGACAGAGTGAGACTCCGTCTCAAAAAAACAAAAACAAACAAAAAAAATGGCTATTAGGTATTTAGACACAAATACTTAGGTTGTAGATGTTGGAACTAGCTACATAATAAATGGAATGTAATCAGGAAGGTAGTTCTTTTGGTCTGGGTGCACCAAGAAAATATGACTGAGATACTACGAGCACGTGGATTGAGAAGGTCTGGGACCCTAGAGTGTGCAGTAGTAAGCAGGACTGTATCCTCCTGTCAGGGAAAAAGTATGCTTCCCAGTAAGCCCAGAGAGGTCTTGAAGGCTCCAGAAACACAGAATGTGGACTTCTGAATGTCTTTTTCTAGAGCTGTGTGTCTCACCCACAATTCTGGAGCACGAAAAGAAAGAACACCTGCATGAAACATGTACATTTATTCAAAGTACAGAAAGGAAATAATTAAAAAATAAAATAGGCCAGACATGGTGGTTCACACCTGTAATTCCCAGCACTTTGGGAGGCCAAGGTGGGCGGATCACCTGCAGTCAGGAGTTCCAGACTAGCCTGGCCAACATGGTGAAATCCCATCTCCACTAATACTACAAAAATTAGCCGGGCTGGGTGGTGGGCGCCTGTAATCCCAGCTACTCTGGAGGCTGAGGCAGGAGAATCGCTTGAACGCAAGAGGCAGAGGTTGTAGTGAGCCGAGATTGTGCCACTGCACTCCAGCCTAGGCAACAGAGCAAGACTCTGTTGGGAGGCCGAGGCGGGCAGATCACCTGAGGTCAGAAATTCGAGACCAGCTTGGCCAACATGGTGAAACCCTGTCTCTACTAAAAATACAAAAATTAGCTGGGCGTGGTGGCAGGCACCTGTAATCCCAGCTACTCTGGAGGCTGAGGCAGGATAATCACTTGAACCCAGGAGGCAGATGTTGCAGTGAGCCGAGATCACACCATTGCACTCCAGCCTGGGGTACAAGAGCGAGACTTCCTCTCAAAAAAAAAAAAAAAAAAGAATAAAATAAAGATAACAGGGCTACACAGACCGGTGGCTCACGCCTGCAATCCCAGCACTTTGGGAGGCCGAGGTGGGCAGATCATGAGGTCAAGAGACCGAGACCATCCTGGCTAACACAGTGAAACCCTGTCTTTACTAAAAATATAAACAATTAGCCGGGCGTGGTGGCAGGTGCCTGTAGTCCCAGCTACTCGGGAGGCTGAGGCGGGAGAATGGCGTGAATCCAGGAGGCGGAGCTTGCAGTGAGCTGAGATGGCGTCACTGCACTCCAGCCTGGGCGACAGAGCCAGACTCCGTCTCAAAAATAAAATAAAATAAAATAAAATAAAATAAAATAAAATAAAATAAAGATAACATTTTCCCCCTCCACTGAGGCAATCGTAGATACTAGTTTCTTGTATGTCCTAGAAATATATATTAATAGCTAAAATTGATTGAACATTTAGTTTGTGTCAAGCACTATTCTAAGTCCTTTGTACTTAATGAATTTAATCCTGTATGATGCAGTTGCTATTATTATTCCTTCTTTGTAGACAAGTACACTGAAAGGAAGAGAGGCTAAGTAGCTGCCCCAATCCACGCAGACAGTGGTGGCTTCAGGGTCTGAGTTCTTAAACCTACTTTATATTACCTTTGTGCAGAGTTTAGATATTATCTTTATTTATTTTATTTTATTTATTTATTTTTTTGAGACAGTGTCTCACTCTGTTGTCCAGGCTGGAGTCCAGTGGCGCGATCTCAGCTCACTGTAGCCTCTGTCTCCCAGGTTCAAGCGATTCTCCTACCTCAGCCTCCCAAGTAGCTGGGACTACAGGCATGCATCACCATGCCTGACTAATTTTTTTATGTTTAGTAGAGACAGGGTTTCACCATGTTGGATAGAATGTTCTTGAATTCCTGACCTCAGGTGACCCGCCTGCCTTGGCCTCCCAAAGTGCTAGGATTACAGGCATGAACCACCACACCCGGCCTGTCTTTATTTTTTTAAATCTTTGTGTATTTATTTTTTTAGAGCCAGCATCTCACTCTGTCACCCAGGCTGGAGTACAGTGGTGCAATCATAGCTCACTGCAACCTCAATCTCCTGGGCTCAAACCATCCTCCCACCTCAGCCTCCCGAGTAGCTGGGACTATAGGTGCAAGCCACTGTGCCCAGCTTATCTTTAAAAACATGTCAATTTGAGGCCAGGCTTGGTGGCTCACACCTGTAATCCCAGCACTTTGGGAGGCCGAGGTAGGTGGATCACCTGAGGTCAGGAGTTCAAGACCAGCCTGGACAACATGGTGAAACCCCATCTCTACAAAAATACAAAAATTAGCTGGGCATGATGACAGATGCCTGTAATCCCAGCTACTCAGGAGGCTGAGGTGGAAGAATTGCTTGAACCGGGAGGCGGAGGTTGTAGTGAGCCGAGATCGCGCCATTGCACTCCAGCCTGGGCGACACAGTGAGACTCCATTTCAAAACAAACAAACTAAGGCCAGGCATGGTGGCTCATGCCTGTAATCCCAGCACTTTGGGAGGCCAAGACGGGCAGATCACCTGAGGTCAGGAGTTTAAGACCAGCCTGGCCAACATGGCGAAACCCCGTCTCTACTAAAAATACAAAAATTAGGTGGGATTGGTGGCATGCACCTGTAATCCCAGCTACTTGGGAGGCTGAGGCAGGAGCATCACTTGAACCTGGGAGGCAGAGGTTGCAGTTAGCTGAGATCGTGCCATTGTACTCCACCCTGGGTAACAAGAGTGAAATACCATCTCAGAGAAAAAAAAAAAAAAGTGAAAAAACAGCCAGACATAGTGGATCATGTCTGTAATCCCAGCACTTTGGTAGGCCAAGGCAGGCAGATCACCTTAGGTCAGGAGTTTGAGATCAGCCTGGTCAACATGGTGAAACCTCATCTCTACTAAAAATATAAAAATTAGCTGGGCGTGGTAGGACGTGGCTGTAATTCCAACTACTTGGGAGGCTGAGGCAGGAGAATCTCTTGAATCTGGGAGAAGGAAGTTGCAGTGAGCCAAAATCGCACCACTGCACTCCAGCCTGGGTGACAGAGCGAGACTCTGTCTCAAAATAAATAAATAATAAAATGTTAAAAAACAACAAATGCTGGTAAGGTTGCGAAGAAAAAGGAACACTTTTACACTGTTGGTGGGAGTGTAAATTAGTTTAACCATTGTGGAGGACACTGTGGTGATTCTTCAAAGATCTAGAGGCAGAAATACCATTTGACCCAGCAATCCCATTACTGGGTATATACCCAAAGGAACAGAAATCATTCTATTATAAAGATACGTGTATGAGTATGTTCATTGTGGCACTATTCACAATAGCAAAGACATGGAATCAACCCAAACGCCCATCAGTGATAGACTGGATAAAGAAAAGGTGGTACAGGCTGGGTGTGGTGGCTCATGCCTGTAATCCCAGGATTTTGGGAGGCTGGGGCGGGTGAATCACCTGAGGTCGGGAGTTCAAGACTAGCCTGACCAAACTGGAGAAACCCCATCTCTACTAAAAATACAAAATTAGCTGAGCATGGTGGTGCATGCCTGTAATCCCAGCTACTCAGGAGGCTGTGGCAGGAGAATTGCTTGAACCTGGAAGGCGGAGGTTACG
This sequence comes from Pan troglodytes, assembly GCF_028858775.2. NCBI lineage: Eukaryota > Metazoa > Chordata > Mammalia > Primates > Hominidae > Pan > Pan troglodytes. Next base: position 20,140,380 of record NC_072412.2, on the reverse strand, counting down.
GTGAGCCCAGATCGTGTCATTGCACTCCAGCCTGGGCAACAAGAGCCCAACACGAACTCCATCTCAAAAAAAAGAAAAAGGAAAAGAAAGAAAAGAAAGAAAAGAAAATGTGGTACTTACACACCATGGAATACTATGCAGCTGTAAAAAGAAATGAGATCATGTCTTTGCAGGGACATGGATGGAGCTGGAAGGCATTATCCTCAGCAAACTAATTGCAGGAACGGAAAACGAAACACCACATGTTCTCACTTATAAGTGGGAACTGAATGATGAGAACACATGGACACATGGAGGGGAACAGCACATACTGGGGCCTGTCAGTGGGAAGGGGCAGAGCATCAGGAAGAATAGCTAATGAATGCTGTGCTTAATAACCAGGTGATGGGATGAGCTGTGTAGCAAACCACCATGGCATGGGTTTACCTATGTAACAAACCTGCACATCCTGCACATGTACCCAGAACTTAAAATAAAAGTTGAAGAAAAAAAATTAATAAAAACATGTCAATTTAGCAGAGAGAAATCCCAATTGTTTGGATATTAGTGAACTTAAACATTTTTCATATGTTAATCAGTCATTTATATTTATTCTTTCTATGACTTTCCTTCTATGTGAACATTTTTCAGCTTTTAAAATGTCACCATGTTCTAAAGTTGTCTCTATAAAATTAATGTGTTAATTATTTTGAAGCATCCAGTCAGGCAGAAAGGGTAATTATTGTGCTAACTGGAATATTCTACTCTAAATTTTAGTAGGTCTATGGGTGCGGTGGCTCATGCCTGTAAGCCCATCAGTTTGGGAGGTTGAGGTGGGCAGATTGCTTGAGGTCAGGAATTCAAGACCAGCCTGGCCAACATGACGAAATCCTGTACCTGCTAAAAATAAAAAAATTAGCTGGGTGTGGTGGTACGCACCTGTAATCCCAGCTACTCGGGAGGCTGAGGCAGGAGAATCACTTGAACCTGGGAGGCAGAGGTTGCCATGAGCCGAGATCATGCCACTGCACTCCAGCCTGGGAGACAGAGTGAAACTCCGTCTCAAAAAAATAAAATACAGGCCAGGCATGGTGGCTCATGCCTGTAATCCCAGGACTTTGGGAGGCCAAGGTGGGCTGATCACCTGAGGTAAGGAGTTCGAGACCAACCTGGCCAACATGGTGAAACCCCATCTCTACTAAATACAAAAAAATTAGCCAGGCATGGTGGTGGGCACCTGTAATCCCAACTACTCGGAAGGCTGAAGCAGGAGAATCGCTTGAACCGGGGAGGCGGAGTTTGCAGTGAGCCAAGATCACGCCACTGCACTCCAGCCTGGGCAACAGATCCAGATTCTGTCTCAATAAAATAAAATAAATACATAAGTAAATTTTAGTAGGTCAAATATATTTTTAAAACTTTATAAGTTTAGGCCAGGTGTGGTGGCTCACACCTGTAATCCCAGCACTTTGGGAAGCTGAGGTGGGAGGATCAACTGAGCCCAGGAATTCAAGACCAGCCTGGGCAATGTAGGGAGACCCCATCTCTATAAAAAATGTTTTTAAAAATTAACCAGGTGTGGTGGCACACACCTATGGTCCCAGCTACTCAAGAGGCTAAAGTAGGAGGATTGCTTGCACCCAAGAGGTTGAGGCTGCAGTGAACTATGATCGCATCACAGAGCGAGACCCTGTCTCAGGGCAGCGCAGGGCAGGGAATCAATCTCACACTTTTACCTCATCATTTATAGATATAAATGATATTTAGGAAGAATAAAAGAGAAAAATTTCCTTAGCTCATCAAAAAGCCTTATAATGTTTAGTCCTTGGACAATCAGAGATTTCAAGTGCTATAGGAATCACTTAATGTGATTTTTAAATTTTTAATTACATTTTAAATTTAATTAAATTTTAAATATTTTTTAAATTTAAATTTTTAAATTTAATTAAATTTTAAATTTTTCATGTGATTAAAAAAATTTTAACAACAAGTGATTGTTTTTTCAAAGTCTTAAGAAGAAGCTAATGTTATGTGACATTTTCTTGTGTAAGTTTCAATGATGTTTACAATTTGTCTTTGATGATTGTGCTTTATTTCTCCATGTGGGGATCTTGTTCCTTATCTTAGTGAACTGAAAAGAGTTTGAATTGGTATTGTCAAGGCATAGATTTAGTAAACCCCAGCTTCTCAGTTCCAGTAGAGAAAGTGAGCAAATGAGGAACTCAATAACTGGTGCTAAAGATAAAAATAATTTAAAGAAATTTCCCTCAAAACATTATTATTTTAGGCCGGGCATGGTGGCTCATGCCTGTAATCCCAGCACTTTGGGAGGCCAAAGTGTGTGGATCACTGGAGCTCAGGAGACCAGCCTGAGCAACATGGTGAAACCCCATCTCTACAAAAAAAAAAAAAAAAAATACAAAAAATTGGCCAGGTGCGGTGGCTCACACCTGTAATCCCAGGACTTTGTGAGGCCGAGGTGGGTGGATCACGCAGTCAGGAGATCGAGACCATCCTGGTCAGCACAGTGAAACTCTGTCTCTACTAAAAATTCAAAAATTAGCCAGGCGCGGTGGCGCACACCTGTAGTCCCAGCTACTCAGGAGGCTGAAGCACAAGAATCCTTTGAACCCAGGAGGCGGATGCTGCAGTGAGTTGAGATCGCACCACTGTACTCCAGCCTGGGTGACAGAGCAAGACTCTTGTCTCAAAAAAAGAAAAAAAAAAGTTAGCTGGTCATGGTGGTGCACACCTGTGGTCCCAGCTAGTGGGAAGACTGAGGTGAGGATTGTTTGAGCCCAGGAGGTAGAGGTTGCAGTGAGCCGAGATTGTGCCCCAGCCTGGCAACGAGATTGTACTCCAGCCTGGGCAACAGAGTGAGATCCTGTCTTAAAACAACAACAACCAAGAAAACACACATACATTATTATTTTAATTTTTTTTTTTTTTTTTTGAGACGGAGTTTCGCTCTTGTTGCCCAGGCTGGAGTGCAATGGCGTGATCTCTACTCACTGCAACTTCTGCCTCCCAGGTTCAAGCGATTCTCCTGCTTCAGCCTCCCAAGTAGCTAGGATTGCACCACCATGCCCAGCTAATTTTGTATTTTTTTTAGTAGAGACGGGGTTTCTCCATGTTGGTCAGACTGGTCTCGAACTCCTGACCTTGGGTGATCCGCCCGCCTCAGTCTCCCAAAGTGCTGGGATTACAGGTGTGAGCCGTGCCCAGCCTATTATTCATTTTTTTAAAGAGACACTGTCTTCCTGTCACCTAAGCTAGAGTATAGTGGTGCAATCATAGCTAACTGTAGCCTCAATATCTTGGGCTCACCTCAACCTCCTGAGTAGTTAGGACTACAGTTGCACCACCGTGCCTGGCTAATTTTCATATTTTTTGCTAGAGATGGGATCTTACTATGTTGTCCAGGATGGTCTCAAACTCCTGACCTCAAGTAATCCTCCTGCCTTGGCTTTCCAAAGTGCTGGGATTACAGGTGTGAGCCACCACACCCAGCCAAAACATTATTTTTAAACTATCCAATGGATGCCCATTTTTCATATAACAGTTTCCTCTTGTTGTATTACTGATTAATTCAGATAACTAACCTGTAGCACTAACAATAACATAGCAGCTGTTATTGATACAGGAGCTAGAAAGAAATTATTTAGGCAGATAGTGAGGGTAAGAGTCCTCAGCAAGGCTTTCCTTTTAATGAAAAGCAGCCCCCAAATCGTTTGTTTCCTAACAAAGAGCAGCCTGTAAAATTGAGCTGCAGACATAGACAAGCAAGCTGAAAGCTTGCACAGATGAATCCCTGCAGCTGTGCTAATAGGAGAAAGCTACCTGGGGGCTAGGCATGTGCAACATGGAGGATCCATCTTCTCTTTTCTTTGTCAACCATGTGTGCAGTAAAGAAGCAGGCAACAACGTGGTTCTGGCCAGGTAGAAACCTCATCTGCATGATAAAAGATTAGGGTGAGATGGTCAGCTTCTTCACACACTATGCTGATTTAAATGATTCAGAGAGCATTTAAATTTTGCAAATGGCACATCTGGTTCAAGCAATCTCTTGTGCTTATGTTTGTTTGAGACAGAGTCTCGCTTGGTCGCCCAGGCTCGAGTGCAGTGGCGCGATCTCGGCTCACTGCAACCTCCACCTCCTGGGTTCAAGCAATTCTTCTGCCTCAGCTTTCTGAGTAGCTGGGATTTCAGGCGCCTGCCACCACGCCCAGCTAATTTTTGTATTTTTAGTAAAGACAGGGTTTCACCATATTGGCCAGGCTGGTCTCGAACTCCTGACCTCGTGATCCGCCCGCCTTGGCCTCCCAAAGTGTTGGGATTACAGGTGTGAGCCACCACACCCGGCTCTCTTGTGCCTATGTAAATCAGACATTGCCTCCTCAAGCTCGTCCATAAAACCCCACACATGGCCAGCCGCGGTGGCTCCCACCTATAATCCCACACTTTGGAAGGCCGAGGCGGGCAGATCATGAGGTCAGGAGATTGAGACCATCCTGGCCAACATGGTGAAACCCAGTATCTACGAAAAATACAGAAAAAGGAAAAAAGGTTTTAGAACTCCCTGAATGGAATTTAGTTGTTCTGCTCTCTTCCATGCATATCTTTTTCAGAGATCATTTAAATTTTGTTGAGTAGATTTTTTTGCATGTTTTCTCTTCTAGGTCATGGGAGTTTATACTATATAAATGTAAATAGATAACTGTTGCAAGTCATTTCTTTGCAATAACAGGTTACGTGATCATAGTTGAAACAAAAACAGAGATACTAAAACAATAAGAGAGCATGCAGAAATATTCTGATGCAAATGTATTTGATGATTTGATTTCCTTCACTCTGGAATATACTACAGAATGTACTAATATAAATGTGCTTGCCTATGTCTAATCTAGAATATAATTATCCTGAACTCTACATGGTATTTTAGTCTAGAAAGTACTGTAGCTTCTCTGAGTTCTAAATCAAACCAGGAAACAGCAGAGGGCGCTGGTGCTGTGCTTTTGCAAGTGAGATGTGTGCTCATTTCCAGGGTCCACAAAATTTTCTGGCATGCTGTTTCCATGGAGAGGAAAGTAGGTGTTTTCTTTTTCTTTTTTTTTTCAATCAAGCCACCTGCAAACTGCAATGTGTTCTTTTAGTGATTTCTTTTTATATCTATGTTTTCCAGGAAGGTTCTGTTGAGCCTACGCAGTCACTTAGAAACAAGAAATATTTGAGAAATTTCTATGAAGTCAAATATGCATTATGTCTCCCACTCTCCAAAATATAACAAAACAAAACAAAACAACTAAACACCCTTGAATGGTATGGCTTACTCTGTTCTTGAACCATATGAGCACCTACTATTTGTTGATTCCATGTTAAACCAACAAAAAGATACTGAGCAGGCTTATGTTTAATGTATGTATTGAGCACCATTTTGCGCATATCAAATGCTTGAAACTGAAGCTTGAAATGTCAGTAAACTCCACAAGGGGTCTCTACATAAATTTTTTTCTTTTTTTCTTTCTTTCTTTCTTTTTTTTTTTTTTCAGATGGAGTGTCGCTGTCACCCAGGCTGGAGTGCAGTGGCACGATCTTGGCTCACTGCAAGCTCCACCTCCCGGGTTCACGCCGTTCTACTGCCTCAGCCTCCCAAGTAGCTGGGACTACAGGCGCCTGCCACCACGCCCAGCTAATTTTTTGTATTTTTAGTAGAGATGGGGTTTCACTGTGTTAGCCAGGATGGTCTCGATCTCCTGACCTAGTGATCCACCCGCCTCAGCCTCCCAAAGTGCTAGGATTACAGGCGTGAGCCACCGCTCCCAGCCCGGTCTCTACATAAATTGATCACAAGTTTTTGTAGAATAACGGTATAAAAAATAGTATAAAGCACATAGGATTATCTAATTCAGTTATGTTCTACAGGTCATTATTATACACATCCATCAAACTTGAAATCTATACGATTTACCTTCCAGATTTAGAAGAATTTTTTTTTTTTTTTTTTTTGAGACAAAGTCCTGCTCTGTTGCCCAGGCTGCAGTGCAGTGGCGCAATCTCGGCTCATTGCAACCCCTGCCTCCTGGGCTCAAGAGACTCTCCCACCTCAGCTTCCCGAGTGGCTGGGACTACAGGCATGCACCACCACGCTCAGCTAATTTTTCTATTTTTTGTAGGAATGAGGTCTCACCATGCTGCCCAGGCTTGTCTTGAACTCCTGGGCTTAAGCAATCCTCCCACCTCGGCCTTCCAAAGTGCTGGGGTTACAGATGTGAGCCACCACTTACCGGCTCAGTAACAAATTATTTTAAGGCTACAGAAAGAACATGGTGTTGCTTCAAATATGACACTTCCTTTTAATTAAATGTGTAGGAACAGAGCCAGAAGAGCTACTAAGGGCAGTCTCTGAGAAGAGAGAGGCTTGAGCTTTGTTGGGAGAGAAATCAGATAAAAATTCTTGCAGGAGGCAGGGATGGTGTCACAGGGTGGGGGCCAGAGTGCAGCTGTTGTGTCTGGTCTCTGGGGCAGTGGGGCCAGCCCTGCTGAGGCAGTGCTTGACTTCTGTAGTTAACAAGCAAATGAACGCGCTTTTGGCAAATGCCGTGCTCCTCACTAGATGGAAGAATCAGAAGATACCCTTCCAAGTCAATGAGCCGTCTGCTACAGTGGTTCTCAAAGGTTTTGTTTTGGAACTCCTTACACTCTTAAAAAGTAATAACAAGGGACCTGCTGGAAGCTGAGTCTCTTTCTCAGCCTGCAGGTTATGCTTGGAAGCCATCAGGTCAGGTGGGGAGTTTTTCCAGCTTCTGTTCTGGGGGTCTTGTGTGGATGCCCAGGGACAAGCCAGGCAAGGAGGCTGCTTTTGCCCTCGCCCTGTGGCTGCCAGACTGACTGATCCCGTTGGCATCAGATTCACACTGAAGAAACTGTGCTTTGTCCTGTGAATAGAAAGCCATGTCCAGAAGGCCCTAGTGTGTATAACCCACTTTCCCAGGAAGCACTGCAAAAGATAAAGGATGTCAGGGACAGAAGAAGAAAAAGTAGAAAGTATCAGAAAATCTCTAAGAGTTGCCTAGTAGACACGTCATACAAAAAGCCTAGTCTGGGCCAGGCGCTGTGGCTCACGCCTGTAATCCCAGCACTTTGGGAGGCCAAGGCGAGTGGATCGCCTGAGGTCAGGAGTTCGAGACCAACCTGACCAATATGTTAAAACCCCATCTCTACTAAAAATACAACAACATAAATTGATCACAATTTTTTGTAGAATAACAGTATAAAAAATTATAAAAAACAGTATAAAAAAAGTTAGCCCGGCATAGTGGCTTGCACTGGGAGTCCCAGCTACTTGGGAGGCTGAGACAGGAGACTTGTTTGAACCCGGGAGGCAGAGGTTGCAGTGAGCTGAGATCACGCCACTGCACTCCAGCCTGAGCGACAGGCCATCTCAAAAAAAAAAAAAAAAAAGTCTTGTCTGTGTTGCAGGTCTGTCTCAGTGCCTAGCTGACCCAGTGGTTTTAAAAGGACCAGAGTATTTTGGGAAATTGGATGAAATAAGTAGAGTTGCCATCAATAGTAGCACACTATGTTCAGGCTCGCTGTTGTCCACGTGCCCATACTCACATCATCTCTAGCTCTCAGGGCCACACTGTGTGAAGACAACGTGTGGAGATGGTGGAGCACTCAGGCATTTCTAGGCTCAACAGAACCCTGCAGCTGAAGATTAAACACCACCTGCATCTACTCAACTCACAGGTCAGAATGGCCGCTTCACAAAAGAAAAATCGCTCGCAGCTGAACACCAAGAATATGAACAGCAGCTACTTCAAGAATTCTATACATTAAATCCCAATTATCTCCATCTCTCCATGGGTTTAGATGATAGGAATAAGATCCAAATGATACCACTGCAGAGCCCAACTGACAAATGGCTTTGATTCTCCCAGAGTAGGGAGGAATGACAATTTCCACAGACATCTAACAGGGACAGACCTTCACCACCCACTGGTTTGCCCAAATCCAGCCCAGTCATTCCTCTCCGTTCATCTGGTCACAGTGCACAATTGCCTTCGGAAGGGGCAGGGACAGAGTCACAGCTACTATTCTTGGACAACCCAGCCCTGTCCTGGATCCCCATGTCATCCAAGGACTGCCCCATACCACCAGACCCACGCACCTCCTCCATCAGTCGCTGTGGCACTGTCATTCTCAAGCCATTGGACTTTGGTTTTTCTCAACAGCCAGAGGACGTGCTGGGCTTTGATGTCTTCGATGCTGTTTGGAAAGCCTTAGCAGGCCTGACTGAGATGGAGCTGCCAGGCCAGGCGTGAGCCTTCCCATCCATGTCTCTTCAGCAGGTCCTCCTCACACCCCACTGCTGCCCTTGGTCCAGGCTCTGAATTGCAGCCACCTGCTGCACCCACCAATGCCCACTCTTTCCACAGCACCCCTCCAGTCTTGCCACTGAGGACCCCTCGATTCCAGCAGCACCTCACAGTGTATGAGTCATTTTTTTTTTCCAGGCTAGGCAACTCTTAGAGATTTGTGAGAATCTGTCTCACAAATAAAATAAAATAAAATAATTTTTAAAAATGAAAAAGACTTTGAGAATCTGTGAATAACTCACACTGCCAAGTTGTTATGCCTGCAGGATTTGTCTCAGAGATATCTTTAAAAATGAGCTTGTTTATCACAAAATCAAAAATGTTTAATTTGATGGATACCTTACATTACTGAGTTTTTTGTTTGTTTTTGTTTGTTTTTCTGTTTGTTTGTTTTTTTTGTGATGGAGTCTTGCTCTGTCGCTCAGGCTGGAGTGCAGTGGCACGACCTCTGCCCACTGCAACCTCCGCCTCCCAGGTTCAAGCGATTCTCCTGCCTCAGCCTCTGGAGTAGCTGGGATTACAAGCATGCACCATCATGCCTGGTTAATTTTTGTATTTTTAGTAGAGACGGGGTTTTACCATGTTGGTCAGGCTGGTCCCGAACTCCTGACCTCATGATCTTCCCACCTTGGCCTCTCAAAGTGCTGGGATTACAGGCATGAGCCACCGCGCCCAGCCAATATCGAGCTTTATAAGGAAGGTAGAGTTTCACCATATTGGCCAGGCTGGTCTCGAACTCTTGACTTCAAGTGATCTGCCCTCTTCGGCCTCCCAAAATGCTGGGATTACATGCATGAGCCACCGCCCAGCCGGCATTCCCTTCATTTTAGCAAGGTTGATGGATAGATTACAGAGATCCATCAGGATTCTTGACTCTATTTCCCTTGTGACCCACAACATTGCATTGACAAAACGAGTAGCTGGGTTTAGAATGTGTAGATTGTGGCTATAGACACAGTGGGATTATAACACCTGCTGGAAGGCACCTGATGAGGTGATGTGCACATGGCGGGGCTCACAATCACAGTTGCAGTGCATCCGATGATGGCAGCTGGCAGCCAGTCCCAAGTGGCTTTTTCCCAGGCTTTTCCTGCACCTGGAGTGACTTTTTTTTTGTTTTTTTTTTTTGAGACGGAGTTTCGCTCTCATTGCCCAGGCTGGAGTGCAATGGTGCGATCTCGGCTCACTGCAACCTCTGCCTCCCAAGTTCAAGCAATTCTCCTGTCTCAGCTTCCCAAGTAGCTTGGATTACAGGCAGGCGCCGCCACGCTGGGCAAATTTTTTTGTATTTAATAGAGACAGGATTTCACCATGTTAGGCTGGTCGCAAACTCCTGACCTCAGGTGATCCAACCGCCTTGGCCTCCCAACGTGCTGGGATTGCAGGCATGCGCCACCTTGCCTGGCTGGGATCACATTTAATGTTCAGTTCCTGTCACTCCCTTTATTTTTCAAGAGTGCATGTTTCAGTATAATGTTTTGTTTTAATCATTTGAAAATGTGGCATTTTAATTATTAGTAATTGCATCTAATAACTAATTTCAGCATTTAAAAAATTAAAATGGGCCAGGTGCGGTGGCTCACGCCTGTAATCCTAGTACTTTGGGAGGCTGAGGTGGGTGGATCACCTGAAGTCAGGAGTTTCAGACCTGCCTGGCCAACATGGTGAAACCCCATCTCTACTAAAAATACAAAAATTAGCCAGGCGTGGTGGCGGGTGCCAATAATCCCAGCTACTCGGGAGGCTGAGGCAGGAGAATCGCTTGAACCTGGGGAGCGGAGGTTGCAGTGAGCCGAGATTGTGCCACTTCACTCCAGCCTGGGTGACAGAGCAAAACTCCATCTCAAAAAAAAAAAAAAGAAAATTATGTTCCCCTAAATATTCGGGACATTAACAATAAAACATTAAATCAACTAAAATAAAAAAAAAACCCTCAAACTTTATTATGACCCTAAGGACTTTAAAAACCCAAACCTTATTATTACCCCAGAAGACTTTTCTACAGCATATGTGGATTTTATTTATTCGTACTTACTGTATTAAATAAAACATTTTAAATATGTATTAATTCATAGAGTAAAAAACTGATTACAAGTTAACATATTTTTATGAAAATAACTATTTTTAAAACAAAAAATTAGGGCAGGCACAGTGGCTCATGCCTGTAATCCCAGCACCTTGGGAGGCAGAAGTGGGCGGATCACCTGAGGTCAGGAGTTCAAGACCAGCCTGGCCAACATGGTGAAACCCCATCTCTACTAAAAATCATACAAAAAATTAGCCGGGCATGGTGGCGCACTCCTGTAATCCCAGCTACTTGGGAGGCAGAAGCAGGAGAATCGCTTGAATCCGGGAGGCAGAGGTTGCAGTGAGCTGAGATCGCGACATGGCACTCCAGTTTGGGCAACAAAAGCAAAACTCCATCTCAAAAAAAAAAAAAAAAGAAAAAGTTAGTGAGAGGAGCGGCATTGTTTCACATTTTTACAAATTTCTTAGTTTCCTTTTCTTTTGAGACAGAGTCTTGTTATGTTGCCCAGACTGGTCTGGAACTCCTGGCCTCAAGAAGTGATCCTCCTGTCTCAGCATCTGAGTAGCTGTAATTTTAAGTGTGTGCCACTAGCCTGGCTAATTTTTACAAGTTTCTTTAATATCTGTCTTCCTTTTTTTTTTTTTTTTTTTTTTTTTTTTGAGACTGAGACTAACTCTGTCGCCCAGGATGGAGTGCAATGGCGTGATCTCGGCTCATTGCAACCTCCGTCTCCCGGGTTCAAACGATTCTCCTGCCTCAAGGAGAATCAAGCGATTCTCCTGAATAGCTGGGATAACGGGCGCCCACCACCATGCCTGGCTGATTTTTGTGTTTTTTAATTTTTATTTATTTATTTTATTTTAATTTAATTTTATTATTTTTTTGAGACAGAGTCTCGCTCTGTCGCCCAGGCTGGAGTGCAGTGGCGCAATCTCCGCTCACTGCAAGCTCCGCCTCCCAGGTTCATGCCATTATCCTGCCTCAGCCTCCCGAGTAGTTGGGACTACAGGTGCCTGCCACCACACCCGGCTAATTTTTTTTTTTTTTAAGTAGAGACGGGGTTTCACCGTATTAGCCAGGATGGTCACGATCTCATGACCTTGTGATCTGCCTGCCTCGGCCTCCCAAAGTGCTGGGATTACAGGCATGAGCCACCGCGCCCTGCCAATTTTTGTGTTTTTAGTAGACATCGGGTTTCACTATGTTGGCCACCCTGGTCTGGAACTCCTGACCTCAGGTGATCTGTCTGCCTTGGTCTCCCAAAGTGCTGGGATTACAGGCATGAAATACCGTGTCCGGCATAATGTCTGTCTTAACAGAATGTCACTGAATTTTCATATGTGTCTCTACATTCAATCTATTGTGATATAACATACCATGTAGCCTCTGGAAAACTCTAATGTTAACTGGAGAAAGAGAATGAAAAGGCCAATATTATCTTAGATTTATTATGAAAATATATTTTTCTTTTTTAAAACAATTTCTTTTTTCTTTGAGACGGAGTCTTCCTCTGTCACCCAGGCTGGAGTGCAATGGCCCAATCTTGGCTCACTGCAACCTCTGCCTCCTGGGTTCAAGAGATTCTCCTGCCTCAGCCTCCTGAGTAGCTGAGGCCACAGGTGTGCACCATTACACCTGGCTAAATGTTGTATGTTTAGTAGAGATGGTGTTTTACCACATTGGCCAGGCTGGTCTTGAACTCCTGACCTCAAGTGATCCGCCCGCCTCAGCCTCTCAAAGTGCTGGGATACAGGTGTGATCCATGGCTCCCAGCCAATCCCCTAAATCATTTTGAAGTATGCAGTTCAATACTGTTAAGTATATTCAAATCGTTGTGCAGCAAATCTCTAGGACTTTTTCATCTTAGAAAACTGAAATTCTGGCTGGGCGCAGTGGCTCATGCCTGCAATCCCAGCACTTAGGGAGGCTGAGGCGGGTGGATCACGAGGTCAGGAGTTCAAGACCAGCCTGGCCAAGATGGCGAAACCCCGTCTCTACTAAAAATACAAAAAATTAGCAGGGCATGATGGCGGGCGCCTGTAATCCCAGCTACTTGGGAGTCTGAGGCAGGAGAATCGCTCGAACCCAGGAGGCGGAGATTGCAGAGAGCTGAGATCGGACCACTGCACTCCAGCCTGGGTGACAGAGTGAGGCTCCATCTCAAAAAATAAAAAAGGGGGAAAAAAAAAAAAAGAAAACTGAAATTCTACACCCATTGAATAACTCCCCATCCTGTGGATGGCAACAACCATTCTACTTTCTGTTTTTATGAGTTTGACTACTCTAAGTGCGTCTTGTAAATGAATGCAGCATTTTATCTCTATGTGACTGGCTTATTTCATTTACTATAATGTTCTCAAGGTTTGCTCAGATGTAGCATATGTCATAATTTCTTTCCTTTTTAAGGCTAATATTCCACTGTATGTAGAGACCACATTTTTCTATTCATCCCTCAATGGACATTTGGGTTACTTTTGCCTTTTGGCTATTGTGAATAGTGGTGCTGTGAATGCCAGTGTACCAGTGTCTTTCCGTTCTTTTGGATATATATCCAAAAGTGGGATTGCTGGATCATATGGTCATTCTATGTTTAACTTTTTGAGGAACTGCCAAAACTGCCCAGCTATTTGCCACAGCAGCTGCACCATTTTATATTCCCACAAATGGTGTACAAGGGTTCCAATTTCTCCACATACCCATCAACACTTTTTTTTTAATTTTTTCTTTTTTTGGGGGGATGGAGTCTTGCTCTGATGCCCAGGCTGGAGTGCAGTGGCATGATTGTGGCTCACTGCAACTTCCATCTCCCAGGTTCAAGCAATTCTCCTGCCTCAGCCTCCCAAGTAGCTGAGATTACTGGTGTGTGCCACCACACCTGGCTAATTTTTGTATTGTGCATTTTTAGTAGAGATGGGGTTTTGCCATGTTAGCCAGGCTGGTCTCGAACTCCTGACTCCAGATGATTTGCCCTCCTCAGTCTCCCAAAGTGCTGGGACTACAGGTGTGAGCCACCGCGCCCAGCCAAGACTTTTTTTTTTTCTATTTTTTTCATACTGGCCATACTAATAGGTGTGACACAATAACTCATGTGGTTTCTTTATTTTTTATTAAAAAATTTTTCTTAGAGATGGGGTCTCACCTTCTGCCTCTACCTCCCAAGTAGCTTGGACTGTAGGTGCATGCTGCTCTGCTCAGCTCTCGTGGTTTCGATGTGCATTTCCCTAATGATTAGTCATGCTGAGCATCTTATCATATGCTTGTTGGCCATTTTTATATCTTCTTTGGAGGAAGGTCTATGCAAGTCCTCTGTCCTTTATTTATTTATTTAGAGACAGAGTCTCCCTCTGTCACCTAGGCTGGAGTGCAGTGGTGCTATCTCAGCTCACTGTAACCTCCACCTCCTTGATTCCAGTGACTTTCCTGCCTCAGCCTCCCAAGTAGCTGGTACTACAAGTGCGTGTCCCATGCCTGGTTATTTATTTATTTTTTTTGTATTTTTAGTAGAGACAAGGTTTCACCATGTTGATCTGCCCACTTCAGCCTCCTAAAGTGCTGGGATTACAGGCGTGAGCCACAACGTCCGGCCTATTTATTGATTTTTTGATACAGGGTTTCACTCTGTTGCTCAGGTTGGAGTGCAGTGGTGCGATCACGGCTCACTGCAGCCTTGACCTCCTAGGCTCAGGTGATCCTCCCACCTCAGCCTCCTGAGTAGCTGGGACTACAGGTATGCACCACCACACCCTGCTAATTTTTGTATTTTTTGTAGAGACCAAAAAAACAAAAAAGGGCTTTGCCATGTTGCTCAGGCTGGTCTTGAACTCCTAGGCTCAAGCGATCCACCCACCTTGGCCTCCCAAAGTGCCGGGATTACAGGCATGAGCCACCGTGCTCAGCCCCTTTGTCCATTTTTTAATCAGGTTATATATTTTTTGTTGAGTTGTAGGAGCTCTTTATATATTCTAAATATTAACTGCTTATCAGACATATGATTGCAGATATTTTCTCGCATTCTAGATTTTTCACTCTGTTGATTTTGTCATTTGATGCACATTGTTTAAACTTTGATAAACTTTGATATAGTCCAATTTATCTATTCACTTTTTAATTTTTTTGTGTGTGTCTTATCTAAGAAATTACTGCCAAGTCCAAGGTCATGAAACTTTCTCCTTACGTTTTCTTCTAAGAGTTTTATAGTTTTAGATCTTAAATTTAGGTCTTTGAACCATTTTAAGTTTTGCATATGGTGTAAGGTTAAGGGTCCAACATCATTCTTTTGCATGTGGACATCCAGTTTTCCCAGTATCATTTGCTGAAAAGACTGTGATTTCCCCATTGAATGGTCTTGGCACTATTGTCAAAAATCACTGGACCGCCGGGCGCGGTGGCTCACTCCTGTAATCCCAGCACTTTGGGAGGCCGAGGCAAGCGGATGACGAGGTCAGGAGATCGAGACCATCCTGGCTAACATGGTGAAACCCCGTCTCTACTTAAAAAATACAAAAAATTAGCCAGGCGAGGTGGCGGGCGCCTGTAGTCCCAGCTACTTGGGAGGCTGAGGCAGGTGAATGGTGTGAACCCTGGGGAGTGGAGCCTGCAGTGAGCCGAGATCGTGCCACTGCACTCCAGCCTGGGCAACAGCGAGACTCTGTCTCAAAAAAAAAAAAAAAAAATCACTGGACCATGTATATAAGGACTCATTTCTGGGCTATTTGATTCTATTGGTCTGTCTGTCTTTATACAAATTCCCCACTTTTATTACTGCAGTTTTGTAATAAGTTTTGAAATCAGAAGGTGTGAGACCTCCAATCGTGGTCTTCTTTTTCAAGATTGTTTTAACTATTCAAGATCCCTTGAGATTCCATATGAATGACAGGATAGATTTTTCTATTTCTGCAAAAAATGCAGTTGGGATTTTGATAGCAATTGCATTTAATCTGTATATCACTCAGGTAATATTGACATTGTAACAATATTAAGTCTTCCAATCTATTGACATGAGATATCTTTCCATTTAGTTGTGTCTTCTTTAATTCCTTCCTGCAATAAATGCAGTTGGGATTTTGATAGCAATTGCATTTAATCTGTATATCACTCAGGTAATATTGACATTGTAACAATATTAAGTCTTCCAATCTATTGACATGAGATATCTTTCCATTTAGTTGTGTCTTCTTTAATTTCTTCCTGCAATATTTTGTGATTTTCAGCGCATAAGTCTTCCTTGGTTAAGTTTATTCTTAAGTATTTTATTTGTTCTGATGCTATTGTGAATGTAATTGCTTTCTTAATTTCTTTTTTGTATGGCTCATTGTTAGTGTATAGAAACACAACTAATTTTTTTATGTTGATTTTATATCCTGAAACTTTGCTGAATTCATTTATTTGTTCTAACAGATTTTTGTGTAGGGTTTCCTACATATAAGATCATGTCAGCCGGGTGCGGTGGCTCATGCCTATAATCCTAGCACTTTGGGAGGCCAAGGTGAGCAGATCACCTGAGGTCAGGAGTTCAACATCAGCCTGGCCAATATGGTGAAACCCCGTCTCTACTAAAAATACAAAAATTAGCTGGGCGTGGTGGCAGGCACCTGTAATCCCAGCTACTCCGGAAGCTGATGCAGGAGAATTGCTTGAACTTGGGAGGCAGAGGTTGCAGTGAGCTGCGATCGCACCATTGCACTCTAGCCTCGGCAACAAGAGTGAAACTCCATCTCAAAAAAAAAAATCTTGTCTTCTGTGAACAGAGATACTTTTCCTTCTTCCTTTTCAATTTATTTTATTTATTTTTCTTGTCCATTTGCTCTGACTAGGACTTCCGGTACTATGTTGGACAGAGGTAGTGAGTGTGCATCTTTGTCTTTCTCCTGATCTTAGAGGGGAAGCTTTCGGTCGTTTACCATTGAGTATGGGGTTAGTTGTGGGATTTTTTCATATATGGCCTTTATTATGTTAAGGTAGTTTCCTTCTGTTCTTAATTGGTTGAGTGTTTTTATCATGGAAGGACATTGAATTTTGTCAGACACTTTTTCTTCAACAATTGATGTGATCATGTGGGTTTTTTTCCCCTTCATTCTGTTAGGTAGTGCATGACGTTATGTTTCAGGAATAAATTCCACTTCATCATAGCATCTTTTTAACATACTTGAGTTGTTCACTAGAATTTTGTTGAGGATTTTTGCATCAATATTCATCAGGGAATTGGTCTATCATTTTCTTTTCTTGCACTGTCTTTGGCTTTGGTATGAGGGTAATACTGGCCTCACAGAATAAGTCTGGATGTGTTCTCACTTCTTAAATTTTCAAAAGAGTTGAGGAGGCTTGGTGTTAATTCTTTCTTTCTTTCTTTGTTTTTCTTTCCTTTTCTTTCTTTCTTTTTTTTTTTTTTTTGAGAAGGAGTCTCCCTCTGTCACCCAGGCTGGTGTGCAGTGGTGCAATCTTGGCTCTCTGCAACCTCTGCCTCCCAGGTTCAAGCGATTCTCCTGCCTCAGCCTCCCAAGTAGCTGGGACTACAGGTGCCTGCCACCACGCTCAGCTAATTTTTGTATTTTTAGTACAGACGGGGTTTCACCATTTTGGCCAGGCTGGTCTTGAACACCTGACCTCAAGTGATCTGCCTGCATCGGCCTCCCAAAGTGCTAGGATTACAGGCATGAGCCACCGCACTCAGCCTCTCCTTTCTTTCTTTCTTTTTTTTTTTTTTTTGAGACAGAGTCTCATTCTGTCTCCCAGGCTCCAGTACAGCGGCATGATCTTGGCTCACTGCAAGCTCTGCCTCCCGGGTTCACGCCATTCTCCTGCCTCAGCCTCCCGAGTAGCTGGGACTACAGGTGCCCACCACTGCACCCGGCTAATTTTTTTGTATTTTTAGTAGAGTCGGGGTTTCACCATGTTAGCCAGGATGGTCTCGATCTCCTGACCTCGTGAGCCAGCTGCCTTGGCCTCCCAAAGTGCTGGGATTACAGGCGTGAGCCACCAGGCCCAGCCTTCTTCTTTTTTTTTTTTTTTTTTGACACAAGGTATTGCTGTGTCACTCAGGCTTGAGTACAGTAGCATGATCTCAGATCACTGCAACCTCTGCCTCCTGGGCTCAAGCGATTCTCCTGCCTCAGTCTCTTCAGTAGCTGGAACTACAGGCACACATCAGCATGCCTGGCTAAATTTTGTATTTTTTGTAGAGATGGGATTTCATCATGTTGCTCAGGCTGATCTCTAACTCCTGGGCTCAAGCAATCTTCTCACCTTGGCCTCCCAAAGTGCTGGGATTACAGGTGTGCACCACCATGCCTAGCGGGGTTCTCTCTTTTATTTTTATTTATTTATTTTTTTGAGATGGAGTCTCACTCTGTCACCTAGGCTGGAGTGCAATGTTGCAGTCTCGGCTCACTCTAACCTCTGCCTCCCGAGTCCAAGCGATTCTCCCACCTCAGCCTCCTGAGTAGCTGGGACTACAGGCACTTGCCACCACACCCGGCTAATTTTGTATTTTCAGTAGAAATGGGATTTGGCCACTATGTTGGCCAGGCTGGTCTCGAACTCCTGCCTCAGCCTACCAAAGTGCTGGGATTACGGACACGAGCCACCACGCCCACCCAGCCTATCTCTTTTTTATTCTTAATCTAGTTAAGTTTGTCAATTTTGTTGATCCTTTCAAAGAACAAATTCTTGGTTTTATTGATTCTCTCTATTGGTTCCCGTTCTCGATTTCATTTATCTCTGCTTAATGTTTATTTTTTTCCTTCTGCTAGCTTTAGGTTTAGTTTGTTCTTCTTCTTCTAGTTCCTTAAGGTATAATGTTAGGTTGTTGACTCGACAACTTTCTTCTTTTTAAATGTGTTTGTTGTTGCTGTGGACCCTATCCCTGCTGGACTGAACAAAGGATGACGAACTTGGGAATAAAGATAAAGGCAAAAGAGTATATTTGGACGAAGGGGTTGGGAGAGGGCGGTCCTTGCTTCTAGTGAACAAGGGCCCTGAGCTTTAGAGCCCTTCGCATTTTATTGAGTAAAGGACATAGGGAGGAGGCAGTGGTTGGTCAGCAGCTTGATTTACAGCTGGCTTGCAAGACTGCATTCTTCAAACAATAAGCTCTAGATGTCCCAGTAGATAACCTCAATGAGCACAGCACCAGGGAGTGATTGCCCTCAGCAAACCTTCTGGCGGTAGGCACAGTCGTTGAGTCTGCCCATATCTTGCATTCATGATAAACAGTTTGCTGTTTGATCATATGGCCTCCAGTGGAATGCTGAGTTGGTCACAATCCCTTTGGTCTTTTCAGCTCCTAACATTTATAAATAAATTTCCTCTTAGTATTGCTTTTGCTGCATCCCATAACTTTTGGTATGTTGTGTTTTCACTTTGATTTATCTCAGGATATTTTCTAATTTCCCTTGTGATTTCTTCTTTGACTCTTTGGTTATTTAAAAGTGTGTCATTTGGGAGTCTCTCAGAGTCTATTCTGGTTTGGGGACTGCCCAATTTTTTTCTTTTTTTTTTTTTTGAGATAGAGTCTTGCCCTGTTGCCCAGGCTGGAGTGCAGTGGTGCGATCTCAGCTCACTGCAACCTCTGCCTCCCAGGTTCAAGCGATTCTCCTGCCTCAGCCTCTGGAGTAGCTGGGACTACAGGCCCGCGCCAACGTGCCCAGCTAACTTTTTTTGTATTTTTAGTAGAGATGAGTTTTCACCATGTTGGCCGGGCTGGTCTCAAACTCCTGACCTCAAGTGATCTGCCCACCTCGGCCTCCCAAAGTGCTGGGATTACAGGCGTGAGCCACCATGCCCGGCCAGGGACTGCCCAATAAAAAAAAATAAAAAATAAAAAAAAGCAAAAAAAGGGGAAAAAATAGAAAAAAAAGTTTCAGTGTGTCGTTTAATTTCCACATATGTACTAATTTTCCATTTTCCTTATGCCATTAATTTCTAGTTTTATTTCACTGTGATTAGAAAAGCAATTGTGTGATTTCAAATCCCATTTCCACCGGGTGTGGTGGCTCACGCCTGTAATGCCAGCACTTTGGGAGGCAGAGGCAGGCAGATCACAAGGTCAGGAGATCAAGACCATCCTGGCTAACACGGTGAAACCCCATCTCTACTAAAAATACAAAAAATTAACTGGACGTGGTGGCGGGTGCCTGTAGGCCCAGCTACTCGGGAGGCTGAGGCAGGAGAATGGCATGAACCTGGGAGGTGGAGCTTGTAGTAAGCCGAGATTGTGCCACTGCACTCCAGCCTGGGCAACAGAGCGAGACTCCGTCTCAAAAAAAAAAAAACAAAAAAATAACAAATCCCATTTCCACTATTTCTGAAGCAAGTTACTTAACTGTTGTACACCTAAAAGTTTTCATCTGAAATTTGGGATAAATAGTAGTACTCATTTCACAGGGTTGTTGTGAGGATTAAATAAGTTAATAGATGAAAATGTTCTTCATATGGTAGTTGTGGTGTAAACATTAACTACCATTATTGTAGTAGTCTCAAACTGATTAGACTATTTACTATTTGTATCAACTTCTTGCATATACCAACAATCCATATGTTGGTGTGTGATTCTCTAAAACAAATGAATGAGTGTCCTACAATTCAATTCAATTCTGACACTATTCACTGTTACTGCATACCCCACAAATTAAAGAATCAGTCCCACAAGACTGTCTTCAGTTCAAATGCTAGTCACAAATCCTGGGGAACACTCATACTGCTGATCCACTGGTTATAATTTGGGGGTTTCATGATCTCCTGCTTACATTTGATAATTTGCTAGAACTCCAGAACTCAGGAAGCTTAAATTTACCAGTTTATTACAAAGAATGAACAGGCTGATGAAGTGGTACACACAGTGAGGTCCAGAAGGGTCCCAAGTGCAGAAGCCTCTATCCCCCGTATTGGGATGTGTCCCTGCACATACATGCATTCACCATCCTGGAAGCTCAGTGAATCTTGAATCTCATTGTTGCAGTTTTGAGAACTCAGTCACCAGCACCCCTGCTGCTCCCCAGAGGCCAATGGGACAGAAAGTTCCAACCGTCTAATCACTTGTGCTTTCTGGCGACCAGCCCATTCTGAGGCTATCTAGGGAACCCACCCTAAGTTACCTCATCAACTCAGGTATGATTGAAAGTGGCTTGTTGAAACTAACAAAAAAGATTTCTACCACTCAGGAAATTCCAAGGGTTTTAGGTGTTCTGTGCCAGGAATAAGGAATCAGAGACAAAGACCAATTTTTTTACAGTACAGTTGGAAAAAAGTGAGGGAAGTAACAGAAAATGAATTAACTGCTATTCTTTTAAATGCATTAGTCTCATCTTTTCAACTAGAACTCAAATTCTCAGGAAGCAAAGGCCATGACTTCAATTCCAGTGACTCTTATAGCATCAAACACTGTGCCAGGTAAGTACTCAATCAACTGCCACACTATCATAACAGTATTACCTTGCATTCATAGACATTACATTTTTACAAAGTTATCTCAAGTGTATTATCTACCTTGAATCTCACACCCTTGTGATAATTTCCACTTTATACAGGGTCAAACTGAGGTCCTGAGATGTTATTTACTCAATAAACACAGTTCATAAGAAGCAGAGATGCAATACAAATCCAGTTCTTCTGATGTGAATTCCAGCCTTTGTCCACTTTACCACAAAAGATGTCTAACTGCAAGACAGGTGACTGTCTTGGTCATAGATTACTTAATTTCTCTGGGTCTTAATTTTTTCATCTGAAAAACAGAATCCTTAATGTATTTTCAGTTCCAAAATCTTAAGACTGTATCAGCTCTATATCTCTTCTAGTTTTAAAGTATCACTATCTGTTATGCACAACTGTTGGCTTTTCCTTTGTACCAGAATGTCAGCAGTAACTATATTTTTGTTTTACAAAAGTTCCTGGAGAGCCACTAACTTAGGAAAAACAGAAAATATAAAGTTGGTTATAAGGCAAATCCCACTGGTTTCCATTTTAAAAGACCCACAAAACCAAACAACCCTATGTTTCCAAGGAAAAATATATAATATACTCACTCAACAGATCACTTTTTGTGAAAAATAAGTAGGAATGATTTTGGAGCCCATAGCATCACAGTTGTAAAAGGAATACTCCAAAAGCAGGGGGATCTATTTGTAAGATGTTCTTGTTTCAGGAACATTTTAACCAGGCATCTACCTTTTTCTAAACTATAAACATTTCTTTCATGCCTAGTGAGAAATTATTTGAATTTGAACAACATTCTCCTCCTCTTCTATTTTAGGATCTAAAGAGCACATGGGCCAGGTGTGGTGGCTCATGCCTGTAATCTTCACTTTAGAAGGCCAAAGCAGGAGGATTGCTTGAGGCCAGGAGTTCAAGATCAGTGTTGGCAACATAGCGAGACCCCATCTTTATTTTAAAAAAAGAACGTATGGGCTGGGCGTGGTGGCTCATGCCTGTAATCCCAACACTTTGGGAGGCTGAGGCAGGCGGATCACCTGAGGTCAGGAGTTCAAGACCAGCCTGATCAATATGATGAAACCCAGTCTCTACTAAAAATACAAAAATTAGCCGGGCATGGTGGTGGGCGCCTGTAATCCCAGCTACTTGGGAGGCTGAGACAGGAGAATCGCTTGAACCCGGGAGACAGAGGTTGCAGTGAGCCAAGATCACGCCATTTTACTCCAGCCTGGGCAACAAGAGCGAAACTCCATCTCAAAAAACAAACAAATAAACAAACAAACAAACAAGCAAAAGTGCATATGGCCAGGGCGCGGTGGCTCACACCTGTAATCCCAGCACTTTGGGAGGCCGAAGTGGACAGATCACGAGGTCAGGAGATCAAGATCATCCTGGCCAACATGGTGAAACTCCATCTCTAGTAAAATACAAAAAATTAGCCAGGTGTGGTGGTGCACGCCTGTAGTCCCAGCTACTCAGGAGGCGGAGGCAGGGGAATCGCTTGAACCCGGGTGGCGGAGGTTGCAGTGAGCCAAGACCACACCACTGCACTCCAGCCTGGGTGGCAGAGTGAGACTCCGTATCAAAAAATAAATAAATAAATAAACAAAAATTAGCCAAACGCGGTGGTATGCACCTGTAGTCCCAGCTACTTGGGAGACTGAGACAGGAGAATCACTTGACCCCGGGAGGCAGAGGTTGCAGTGAGCCAAGATTGCGCCACTGCACTCCAGCCTGGCAACAGAGGGAGATTCCGTCTCAAAAAAAAAAAAAAAAAAAAAAAAGCGTATGACAAGGCTGCAATTACCCTCTCCACCTCTGCCCCAGGAGAGTGTTGTTATTGAATAATAAATCAAGGAATAACAAGAGTCAGGCATTGGAGGAAAGTTAACTGATAGGCAAATTCTAGGGTGTTTTCCAACATTGAGATCCTACAATTTCAGCTCTGCCCTGAAATTCATGGCTTCATTATGTGAGATGTCTATACCTCACTTCATAAAGTCTCAAAATTCAAAATACTGTTAATTTGAAAGGAAGCAAATTAATCCTCACATTTGATAAAAATATATCCCTTCCCTTTTATTTTTATTTTCATTTATTTATTTATTTTTTGAGATGGAGTCTCTGTCGCCCAGGCTGGAGAACAGTGGTGCGATCTCGGTTCATTGCAACCTCTGCCTTCTGGGTTCAAGTGATTCTCCTGTCTCAGCCTCCTGAGTAGCTGGGACTACAGGCGCCCGCCACCATGCCTGGCTAATTTTTTAGTAGAGACGGGGTTTCACCGTGTTAGCCAGGATGGTCTTGAACTCCCAACCTCAGGTGATCCACCCGCCTCGGCCTCCCAAAGTGCTGGGATTACAGGCGTGAGCCACTGCGCCTGGCCTTTTTTTTTTTTTGAGATGTAGTCTCACTCCGTCACCCAGGCTGGAGTGCAGTGGTGCAATCTCAGCTCACTACAACCTCCGCCTCCCGGGTTCAAGCGATTCTCCTGCCTCAGCCTCCTGAGTAGCTGGGATTACAGGCACGCACCACCATGCCTGGCTAAATTTTGTACTTAATAGAGATGGAGTTTTACCGCATTGGCCAGGCTGGTCTTGAACTCCTGACCTCAAGTGATCCACCTGCCTTGGCCTCCCGAAGTTCTGGGATTACAGGCACGAGCCACTGCACCTGGCCTATTTTTTGTTTGTTTGTGTTTAGAGGCAGGGTCTCACTTTGTGGTCCGGGCTGGAGTGTAGTGGCACAATCACAGCTCACTACAGCCTCTATCTCCCTGGCTCAAGTGATCCTCCCACCTCAGCCTCCTGAGTCACTGGGACCATAGGCATGCACCACCACACTTGGCAAATTTTTTAATTTTTATTGTTTTGTAGAGATGGGGTCTCGCTATGTTGCCTAGGCTGGTCTTGAACTCCTGGGCTCAAGCAATCCTCCTGCCTTAGCCTCACAAAGTGCTGGGATTACAGGCGAGAGCCACCGCACCCAACACTTCTTTCTTTTCTTTCTTTTTTTCTTTTTTTTTTTTTTTTGAGATGGAGTCTCTCTCTGTTGCCCAGGCTGCAGTGCAGTGGCACAATCTCAGTTCACTGCAACCTCTGGCTCCCAGGTTCAAGCGATTCCCCTGCCTCAGCCTCCTGAGTAGCTGGGATTACAGTCCTGTGCCACCTCGCCCGGCTAATTTTTAGTGGAGACAGGGTTTCACCATGTTGGCCAGGCTGGTCTTGAATTCCTGCCCTCAAGTGATCTGCCTGCCTTGGCCTCCCAAAGTGTTGGGATTACAGGCATGAGCCACTGCGCCTGGCCTTCTCTTTTTTTTTGAGATGGAGTTTCACTCTTGTTGCCCAGGCTGGAGTGCAGTGGCGCGATCTTGGCTCTCCGCAACCTCCGCCTCCTGGGTTCAAGTGATTCTCCTGCCTCAGCTTCCCGAGTAGCTGGGATTACAGGCATGTGCCACCACACCTGGCTAATTTTGTATTTTTTTTTTTTTTTTTTTTTTTTAGTAGAGATGGGGTTTCTCCATGTTGGTCAAGCTGGTCTCAAACTCCCGATCTCAGGTGATCCGCCCACCTGGGCCTCCCAAAGTGCTGGGATCACACGCGTAAGCCACTGCACCTGGCCCTCTTTCTTAAAACACGTGTAGTTGCAAAGTTCTAATGTAATTGCACAAAATAAATACTTTGGAACCCAAGGCCCAATCTGAAGCATTATAAGCCTCAAACATTTAGTGTCACAAACTGTTTATCTACATATTTGCACAATATCATTGATCTTTGGTAATTACTCTTTGCAGCAACTAGAATCATTTTGTAATTTTCTTGTAGATTGCTATACTTGGTCATATATTTATTGAGTGCCTACTATATGTCAGGCCCTATGATAAACACTCAGTTACTAAAAAGGACCATTAACTGCATTTTGGCTCACTTTAAACTTCAGTAATAAAATAAAACTTACTTAGTTTCTCAAGCAATACAAACCTTGTTAATTCATTTTCTCTACTTCAAGTTGCAGAGACTTCAAGTACAAGAAACAACATATTTTCCAACGGAGCTAATAATGCAGTTCCGTGTGGCCGGGCACAGTGGCTCATGCCTGTAATCCCAGCATTTTGGGAGGCTGAGGCAGCGGATCGCCTAAGGTCAGGAGTTCAAGACCAGCCTGGCTAACATGGTGAAACCCCGTCTCTGCTAAAAATACAAAAATTAGCCAGGTGTAGTGGTGCACACCTGTAATCCCAGCTACTCTGGAGGCTGAAGCACGAGAATCGTTTGAACCCAGGAGGCAGAGGTTGCAGTGAGCTGAGATGGCACCATGGCACTCCAGCCTGGGTGACAAAGCGAGACTCCATAACACACACACACACACACAGCCATTCTGTTGCAGTGACATAAAACCTCAACAGTATGGCTTTCTTATAACTAGGAATAAGAAACAGGAAGATTTCAACAAAAAATAAACTTAAAAATACTGAAACGAATTTGACTGTCTGTGTTGTTTCAGAAGGCTGAATAAGCACCAAAAAGAAGTTATAGGAATGTAGACCGTAGATGTCAGCTCAAAACGAAACAAACCCCTGATGCGAACAACCTAACAGCACTGGTTTGAATACTGAAACAGCTGTCAGGACCACTTGCGTGGAATGTCCTAGAGGCAACTGGAGCACCGGAGGGAAGGTTAATTACTTGATACTCTAATATGCCTTTCAACACGGATTCCACAAACACGACAATGCTGATTTTTGTCCTTTTTTTTTTTTTTTTCCTGAGACAGGATCAGCTTCTCACCCACGCTGGAGTGCCGTGGTGTGATCTCGCCCCACTGCACTCTCGACCTCCTGGGCAATCCTTCCGCCTCAGCCTCCCGAGCAGCTCGGACCACAGGCGCAAGACACCACACCGGGCTTTTTTTTTTTTTTTTTTGGTAGAGACAGGGTCTCGCGATGTTGCCCAGGCTGGTCTCGAACTCCTGAGCTAAAATGAGGCCTGCCTTGGCCTCCCAAAGTGCTGGGATTACAGGCATGAGCCACAGCGCCTGGCCGACAAAGCTCATCTTACTGCATTTGAGAAGCCAGGTAGTCAAGGTCAGGCTTTCCTGTCCCTGCTTTCTCCCTCTCCTATGTGAGCCAGCCCTTAAAGAGTGAAAACGGCAAGAGACAAAGACGGGTTTTCCTCCTAGGGTCTCCTAGCGACCCGCTGCCCAGATACATTTGGATGATTGTCCTGCAGAAGGCCAAAGCCCTCCATTATGAAAACGAAGCGTTCGGCCGGGGGCGGTGGCTCACGCCTGTAATCCCACAACTTTGGGAGACCGAGGCGGGCGGATCACCTGAGGTCAGGAGTTCGAGACCAGCCTGGCCAACATAGTGAAACTTCGTCTCTACTAAAAGTACAAAAATTAGCCGGGCGTGGTGGCGGGCGCCTGTAATCCCAGATACTCAGGAGGCTGAGGCAGGGGAATCGCTTGAACCCGGGAGACGGAGGTTGCAGTGAGCCGAAATAGGGCCATTGCACTCCATCCTGGGCGATAGAATGAGACCCTGTCTCAAAAAAAAAAAAAAAGAAAAGAAAACGAAGCGTTCTATCCTGGAATGTTCTCCCATGGTAAGAAGGAACAGAGAAGCAGGAGACAGATACTTTGAAAGGAGGTGCGCTCTGAGGAGGGGAAAGCGGGAAGAGCGATTCCAAGTTTAGGAAATCCTGCACGGCGCTGGAGCGTGGAAGGGCAAGGAGGAGCCAGGGGAGGCGGTGTGCAGGGCTGACAACGGAGGGAGCGAACTGGCGTCGTGGATCTGCGGGTCCCCGGGCGGGCTGTACTAGGGCAGTGGGGAGAGGGCCGGGGGCACCGCGAGGCCGGGGCGCCGGACACCACGCATGCGCGGGGCTGGGAGCTTAGCGGGGCGCGCGGCTGCAGCAGTCTGGGCAGACCGCCCCGGCCTCGCCCGGTGCCGGCTGCGGCCGCCCCCGCCCTAGCGCGGCGGCCGGGCTCACACTAGTCCCCTCCCAGCCACCCGGAACCCGGCAGCGCGGCCAGACCCGCCGAGGCCGCGACGCCGGCGTCGACAGCGGCTGCGACGGCCCTGGGAGCGCGTGAGGCTCCGGGGTCGCGGCGGCGATTGGCCGGCCGCGGCGCCCGCTCCCAGAATGCAGCGCATGGCGCGTCATTGAAGAGAGACCATGATGGCGGCGGCGCTGGGGCCCCCAGAAGTGATCGCTCAGCTGGAGAACGCGGCTAAAGTTCTGATGGTGAGGACGCCGCGCCCCTCAGACCCCGGGATTCGCGGGTCCCCGGTCGGCTCTGCCACTCCAGGCCTTGCTGCTCGCTGGGCTGGCGACTGGCAAGGGCCTGCAGGGAGCCTGGAAGTGGAGGAGGAGGTGGCGGTGGCGTGGCGCAGGATTCTTCATCCTACTTTCCTCCTGCCGTCGTCCCCTCCTTCCAGGAGCTGTCCCCTTCCCCTGGCTGCCCAGCACCCCAGTCGGGCGTGGGAATATAGTGGTGTAGCAAAGAGAATTTCTTCACCTTACACCCTGCCCCACAGACTGGGTCGCAGAGCAAGGCGCCGGGAAGGAGTTGGGGTTATCCCCGCAGGGCTTCGGTAGGGGAAATTTGTAGGGCTGTGTGAGCGCTCTTGGGGAGTTGGTGTCGGGAGGGATTGGATGGCACAGCCTGGGTGCTGTTAGCAACCCTTGTTTCCTGTGCATTCGCATCCTCTAGCGCTTCCCTGACATGCAGCCACCTCTGGAGTAATTGCAGCCGGCAGCACGTGGAAGGGCCGGGCCGGCAGGAGGGAGGGAGGGGAATCGTTGAGACCAAGGTCATAGGGGCAAAACTTGGTCTAGTGCTAAGCTCCTTAAAGCTCCCGCGATTTGGAGAACTGAGTCTATGCTACTCTTTGACTTCATGCTTACACTACAATAAACAGTTTGATGAGATTGTTTACTAAGGGAATTTGAGAAGGCCGAGTCAAAGGATAAAAGTATTACATGCAAGGAGAAGTACGGATAAACTACGTTCAGTTAGTAAACAGTGTTTGTATTTGCTGGCTCAGCTTTGTTTTTGCAAATTATGACTTCAGTGTTTGTAGATGTTTTGGGAAGTTAGAGGTTCATTTGATACCTGGATTGATTCAGACTTTCTAAGAATTGGATACAGCCAGCTTTGTTACCTTTTTGGACTTTTTTCCTTTTGGTTTGGTGTTAGGGTGTTTGAGCATCACATTTGAGAATATTCGAACTAATTCTAGCGTAGTTTGTAGTTCTAATATTTTACACCAGATATTTTTGTTTCTTTAGAAATCGAGAAGTCTAATAAAAGCAGTATTTACTTGCTTCATTATGAATATTAACTTAATGTACGTTTTGTCACAAAACAGACTAGTGAAGGTTTTCACACTTTTGCAAATTAAGCAGAAGTAACTAGCTAGTATTCCCCTTAATAAAAGATTCTTAAAAATCCCTGACATAGAGCGTTTTGTAAAATTCCTGAAATTTTCCTAGGAGCTAGGGGCTCTGTTTTCGTTAGATTCTGGAAGGAGTATGCCACCCAAAACACGGCTGTAGTTCTTACACTGATCAGGTAAAATCAGTGTCCTTCGTCACTGGCTTAATATAAACTAGTATTTGTGTTTTCCAATATCTTCCCTCTTCCCTGGCAAAGCTGCTTTTATCCCCTATAAGGAGTAGGTGAGAAGAATAGTAGTAAGTACCGTTTATTGAGTGCTAGATATTGGGCTTGATGCTTTACATACTTTACATATTTTATTAATTCTTGCAACAGCTTTGCTTTACAAGGTTGAGAAACTGTAAGTGACCCGGGTTACACGATTACTAAATGGCTGAATTAGGTCTTGAACTCAGTTCTGTCTGGCTCTAAAGCTGTGTGTCTTTCCACTCTACCCCATCTGTCATATGTTGTGTAAATAATTTGTCTAAATGCTTTTTATCTTTTCAGAGGAGAGTAGTATTGAAAAAAGTGTCATGTTATTAAAAACAGGAAATTACAACCGGGCGCGGTGGCTCATTCCTGTAATCCCAGCACTTTGGGAGGCCGAGGTGGGCGGATCACTCGAGATCAGGAGCCCAAGACCAGCGTGGCCAACACGGTGAAGCCCCATCTCTACTAAAAATATAAAAATTAGCCGGGCGTGATGGCTGGCACCTTTAATCTCAGCTACTCTGGAGGCGAAGACAGGAGAATCGCTTGAACCAGGAGGCAGAGGTTGCAGTGAGCCGAGATCGTGCTGCTGCACTCCAGTCTGGGCGACAGAGTGAGACTTCATCTCAAAAAAAAAAAAAAAAGGAAATGACTTTTTGGAAATTTCCACTGAAGTATTCAGAAATTTGTACCAAAGATGTGTAGAGTAGTTATTGTATTATTTCTTAATATGAAAGCTATATTCCAAATTATTAATAGCTACCATTTATTGAGTACATACTATGTTCGAGGCGCTGTGCCAAGCCCTTTACATATATTACTTTTTATCTCCAGTAACTCTGTGAGGTAGGTATTATTACTTTCATCTTCTTTTTTTTTTTTTTTTTTTTTTTTTTTGAGACCAAGTCTCACTCTGTTGCCCAGGCTGGAGTGCAGTGGCACGATCTTGGCTCACTGCCACCTCCGCCTCCCGGGTTCAAGCGATTCTCCTGCCTCAGCCTCCTGAGTAGCTGGGACTACAGGTATGTACCACCACACCCAGCTAATTTTGTATTTTTAATAGAGACGGGGTTTCACCATGTTGGCCAGGCTGGTCTCGAACTCCTGACCTCGTGATCCACCTGCCTCGGCCTCCCAAAGTGCTTGGATTACAGGCGTGAGCCACTGCACCTGGCGTGTTACTTTCGTTTTCATTTTACAGGCTAAGGAAATTCCAACATGTAGATGCTAAGTAATCTACACAAATTTACATAGCAAGGGGTAGAGACTCAAACTCTGGTTTGTCTGTTACCAGTCTGTGGTTCTTAAGCTGTAGGATACTGGGACCAGAAAGAAGGTAAATTAATTCATCTTTGGCTAATTAAGGTTGTTAATGCTCCGTCAATTATTAAGCATTAAGCTACATATTTTAAACAGAGTGATCTTAGCATTTATCCATCTGTGGGTCTGAATATATCTTATGGAAAATTGCTGTATTTTAACTGTTAATATGCTTTGAGATTCAAAATGCAAATAGTGATGTATTTCATAATTATTTTTGCTTAATTTTTCATTAGGTAACTCATATAGTTGTTTTATGGAAATCAGCATAGAATTTTAGAACATAGAAGAATCTTAGATCTTTTGGTACAGAGGTCTTAGGGAGTCTAGGATGAATATCAGAAGGAAATTGTAACAAATTTTTTGGTATAAACGTACATTTTTAGTAATAGGGTCTAGAGCTTTTATCACCGTCTCTGAGAGACTAGAAACTGAAAAATAAGAACCAAGTCTAAGCATTCTCCCTTCTATGCTACAGATGGGGAAACTGAGGTTCAAAGAGGTAGAAGTGACTTGCCCAAGGTAGGTCACAGAGCAAATTCATGATATAACTGATCCAGGCTGAGATCACCAGACTCCCCTTTCAGAACTTTTACTCTTTTTTTTTTTTTACTTTTTTTACTCAACCATGTTGGTTCTTAGTCAACATATACTATAAATGTTACATTTTATTACTTGATGGAAAATGTCTAAATATGGTACATCTATATTCAATCAATTTAGGTTATTGGATAAGCTGCCAGATAAAGTAGTACAGTCGTCCCTCGGTGTCCATGAGAGGTTAGTTCCAGAAGCCGCCTCCACCCATGGACATCAACCGTGCATTGATACTTAAGTCCCCCCGATCCCCTCCCTTTCTTTTGAGACAGGGTCTCTGTTGTCCAAGCTGGAGTGTAGTGGCATGATCATGGCTCACTGCAGCCTTGAATGGGTAATTTTTTAAAAATATTTTTTTGTAGAGAGGATCTCACTATGTTGCCCAGGCTAGTCTTGAGCTCAAGTGATACTCTTGCCTTGGCCTCCTAAAGTGCTGGAATTATAGGCGTAAGCTACTGTGCCCAGGTGAGTTTCTTACATGATATGGTATGGTAATTGTGTATGACCTATGCACATCCTCTTGTATACTAAAATGTAGGAGGTGTTTTGATTTTAGAGACAACATTATTGAAAAGTTTAGTGTTCTTATAGTATTGATGCCACATTCATTTGCAGTCCAAAGAGTGCTTTATTTATTGTCTTGAATTTGCTTGGTTTTGTTGCCCTGTCTTCATTAGGTTGTTTTGGATTGTCCTTAGTGATTGTGTGTAGCAATAATATAAGATAGTGCAGAGCACACATATTAACTGATACATTATAGAAAAGTAATTTTCATAGGTTTTTTTTTTCCTTTTTCTTTTGAGACAGTCTTACTCTTGCCCAGGCTGGAGTGCAATGGCGCAATCTCAGCTCACTGTAACCTCTGCCTCCCAGGTTCAAGTGATTCTCCTGCCTCAGCCTCTCAAGTAGTTGAGACTGCAGGTGCCTGGCACCACGCCTGGGTAATTTTTGTATTTTTAGTAGAGATGAGGTTTCAACACGTTGGCCAGGCTAGTCTTGAACTCCTGACCTCAGGTTATCTTCCCACCTTGGTCTCCCAAAGTGCTGGGATTAACAGGCGTGAGCCACCGCACCCGGCCCATACATTTGTTTTTAAACCAGGATGGATTTAGTGAGTGTAAATCCAACTTCAATAAATGAGATTCATGACTGGTTTTCATAGATTTTATTATAGTGGAATCTGGTTAATATCTTCTAAAATACTTGCACATCTGTAGTCCTATAGAAAAATTTTTGTCTTCATTCTCCTATCAGTCCTGTGAAGTAAATAGGATGAGATATTCCTAAACCTTATAAATGAGAAAACCTGGCCAGGCATGGTGGCTCACACCTGTAATCCTAGCACTTTGGGAGGCCAAAGTAGGTGGATCACCTGAGGTCAGGAGTTCGAGACCAGCCTGGCCAACATGGTGAAACCATGACTCTACTAAAAATACAAAAATTAGCTGGGCGAGGTGGTGCATACCTATAATGTAATCCCAGCTACTTGGGAGGCTGAGTCAGCAGAATCACTTGACCCCAGGAGGCAGAGGTTGCAGAGATTGTGCCATTGCACTCCAGCCTGGGCTGTAGAGCGGGACTCTGTCTCAAAAAAATAGAATAAATAAATAAATAAATATGAAAACCTGATATTCAGAGATGGCAAATGATTTACCTGTTGTCATATAGCTAGTTTGGATCTGGAATCCAATTTCTGGCCATTGATTTGTTTTAGAACATTTCTTCAGTATATAGAAACACAGCATGTTAGACACTATGCTGTGTATGCTGAGGAGACAGAAGAAGCACCTTCTTTTCAAGGAGTGGAGAAAGGCAAAAATATTAGCAAATGTTGGTTGGTAAAGTTATAATAGAAGTAGGTACAAACATCTGTCTCAGGCTGAGATGGGGACTGAGAAAGGGCTTCTTGGAATAGGTAACCCTTAAGCTGAATCATGAAAAATAGATTGGAGTTTTCTAGTTTGATAAGCAATATCCCAGGTGGAGATATATATTTTGGGGAATATAGTCTGAGAGAATATAGTTTGGGGAAATACAGTGAGTTTGAGGAATATTTGAGCATTTATATAGTAGATATTTCCCGAGACCTTCAAATGTGTAAGGTACACTGCCTTTATTTTTTTGTAACCACAGTACACGTCATAAAAATGAAAATTTTAATTAATTGAACCTACTTTTCTTATTTGAAAGATGCATTATAGTAAGTATGCATTTTTGTTTATTTCAGCCCTGTCTTGTAGTACCTGCAGTGGCACTAGATATTAGAAAACTGGCACAGCATTCTTTTTCTCAAAAAAGCTAATTAATAGGAAATTTATGTTTCAAATTCAGTTCAATTAAATGTGTATTTGCAGTTGGACTTGTGTCAAACTAATTGGAACATAGCCAGTGATCCAGAGAAGAAATGCGAAAAGGCATTTGAAATCATCCATAGATGCCTAAAAGGCAGTTGTTAAAATTTAACATCATTTTATGATTAAAACAATTGGGTAAACTAGGAATTGAAGGGAATTCTCAATATGATAACAAATAGTTATCTGAAACCATGTATTAAATGATGATATCCTCAGAAGTAAAACAGGAGTCCTAATATAACTGTTATTTAACACCTTCTGGAGGGTCTAACTGATAAAGTAGTACAAAAAATGGGAATAAGTGCAGATATTGGAAAGAAAGGCCAAAAAATGATTATTTGCAGGTGATATGACATTTCGGAAAAAAAGTTTAAGCAAAATAACTAAGACTGTTGGAACCATTAGTTCTTTGGGAAGATGACCAGATATAAGAAAAATAAATGGGTTGCAAGATTTCCTTTATATCAACAGTGATCAGCTTAAAATTGGAAAAAAGATCCCATTCTATTAGAAAGAAAAACTGTAGAAATAAATTATAGGGCACTGATAAGAAACATGCACCATTTTTATGAAGAACATGATACAGCTTATTTGCAGAATATAAAAGAGCTGAATTAAATGAAGGCTATGCTCCTTGGTCTGAAAGGTCAATCCGGTTAAGGTGGCAATTTCTCCCTCATTCATCTCTAAATTGAATATAATGTCAATCAAAATCTCTCTTTCCTCCTCACCCTTTTCTGAGGTGGGAGAAAAATTAATTGATTAGAAAATATATCTGGAAGTCTGTGAAGGGTTTGGGGACTTGATGTAGCAACTATTACAAAGTATTCAGAAGCTAAAGTAATTGAAACATAGCATTGGCATAGGAAAAGAATAGAAAGTTAGAATAGTCTAGAAACAGAACTAAGAATAAAATGGTATTTCACATTGTAAAGGTATGGGGAAGTATGCTACAAGTTTTCGATACAAGAGCCTTCAATATATAGCTGACCCCCAGCTATTTCACTTCTGGCCATTTATTCAGTTTATGGAAATACTTGCTTATACACAAAGAATGTTTACTGTAGTGTACTTTGCTATAGTGAAGATTGAAACAGCGTAAATGTCCAGTTATACCAAATTGATTTTATATACTGGTATTCTATATAATGGAGTTTTATGGAACTCTTAAAAAATATGGTATATCTAAAATGTGATAGCTTTTTTTTTAAATGGGAAGATCTGAATGAACATGGAAAGATACTCAAAATAAGACGAAAAATTGCAGAATAGAATATATGATCCCATTTCTGTTTTCTAGAAAAAGTTCTGTATATATTTGTATATGCATAGAAACGGAAATGGAAGGCTTATACTAAACTTCTTTTTTTTTTTTTCTGAGACAGAGTCTTGCTCTGTCACCCAGGCTGGAGTGCAATGGTGTGATCTCGGCTCACTGCAACTTCTGCCTCTCAGGTTCAAGCGATTCTCCTTCCTCAGCCTCCCGAGTAGCTAGGATTACAGGCATGCACCACCACACCCAGCTAATTTTTGTGTTTGTAGTAGGGACAGGGTTTCACCTTGTTGGCCAGGCTGGTTTTGAACTTCTGATCACAGGTGATCTGCCAGCTTCAGCCTCCCAAAGTGCTAGGATTACAGGTGTGAGCCACTGTGCCTGGCCTATACTAAACTTCTAAGAATGGCTACATAGGGAATGAGATTGCACATGGGAGGAGTGCTTAATATAGTTTTAATATAGTTTGAATTTTTTACAATATAAAAATTTAGACCATAAATTAATACTCCGTTTTAGTAAATTTGAATGTTGCATGCATTTCTATTTTCTTTTCTTTTCTTTGAGATGGAGTCTCACTCTGTTGCCTAGGCTGGAGTGCAGTGGCGCAATCTCGGCTCCCTGCCACCCCTGCCTCCCGGGTTCAAGCAATTATCCTGCTTCAGCCTCTAGAGTAGCTGGGACTACAGGTGCACGCCACCATGCCTGGCTAATTTGGTATTTTTAGTAGAGACAGTATTTTACCATGTTGACCAGGCTGTTCTCAAACTCCTGACCTCAGGTGATCCGCTCGCCTCGGCCTCCCAGAATGCTGGGATTACAGGCGTGAGATACCACACCCAGCCTGAATGTTGCATGTGTTTTAAAAAAATCTACCCTTTTCTTTTTTTTTTTTTCTTTGAGATGAAGTTTCACTCTTGTTGCCCAGGCTGGAGTGCAATGGCGCCATCTCGGCTCACTGCAACCTACACCTCCTGGGTTCAAGTGATTCTCCTGCCTTAGCCTCCCCAGTAGCTGGGATTTACAGGTGCCTGCCATGATGCCTGGCTAATTTTTTGTATTTTTAGTAGAGATGGGGTTTTACCATGTTGGCCAGGCTGGTCTTGAACTCCTGACCCTCAGGTGATCCACCTGCCTTGGCCTCCCAAAGTGCTGGGATTATAGACGTGAGCCACCACACCCGGCCAAAAAAAAATCTACTTTTAAAATCTACTTCCTTGAATGTCCTGCAATTATTTTTATGTTGAAGAATGTTCAAAGCTGTATCATGGTTCAGACTAAGACTAGGTTTGTGGTTTTGCATTTATAGACTTATAAATACAAATGCAGGGCATTCCATTTCCACAGATTTGTTTAATCACTGCTAAGTATAATATAACCTTGTGAATAAATAAAAGGAAAAATGTCTTTTGAGTGAGAAAGAGCTAATAGAAAACTAATAAACTTTATTCTGGAAAAGAGATAGGGATTCACTCTTTCTCTGTTTGTAATTATGGGAAAAATTAGGTCCATTGTAATTTGACAATATTTTAGAGAAGGGTTTTTCAGAGTTTAGAACATGCATAACCAATCTTAGGGTGATTATTAAAACTGCAGATTTCTGGCTGGACACAGTGGCTTACACCTGTAATCCCAGCACTTTGGGAGGCTGAGGCGGGCAGATCACCTGAGGTTGGGAGTTCGAGACCAGGCTGACCAACATGGAGAAACCCTGTCTCTACTAAAAATACAAAATTAGCCAGTGTGGTGGCGCATGCCTGTATTCCCAGCTACTCGGGAGGCTGAGGCAGGAGAATCACTTGAACCCGGGAGGCGGAGAATGCAGTGAGCCAAGATCGTGCCATTGCACTCCAGCCTGGGCAACAAGAGCGAACTCTGTCTCAAAAACAAAACAAAACAAAAAACTGCAGTTTCCTTTGCCTTACCTACGAAGGTTCTAATTTAGGAGGCCATGTTTCTTTCTTTTTTTTTTTTGAGACAGAGTCTCACCCTGTCACCCAGCCAGGAGTGCAGTGGCGCAGTGCACGTTTAGGCTCATTGCAACCTCCGCAACCTCCGCCTCCCAGGTTCAAGCAATTCTCCTGACTCGGCCTCCTGCGTTGCTGGGATTACAGGCACGTGTCACCATGCCCGGCTAATTTTTGTATTTTTAGTAGAGATGGGGTTTCACCATGTGAGGGAGTTTCACCATGTTGGCTAGACTGGTCTCGAACTCCTGACCTCGTGATCCTCCCACCTCGGCCTCCCAAAGTGCTGGGATTACAGGCATGAGCCACTGTGCTTGGCCATGGAGACCGTGTTTCATTCCATATCCTCATCTTTTTTGTCTTTCTTAGTGGGTCTGAAGGGTCAGTATAGTGAGTGGGTGGCCTCTGCCTTGTATCGGAGCCATAAGACTGTTTCTGTCCACTGTCTTTGTTGTCCAGCCAGGGCTACCTACATAATTTGCAGGGCCCAGTGAAAATGAAAATGTAAGGCCTCTTGTTCACAAAAAGCAGGGGAAAAGTGCCATTAAGTGTTGTGAAATATAAAGCATTTTTCTTTAAAAATGTTTGCACCTTGTGAGGCTTTGGATAAGTTACTGCCTTTCCAGCTTCTGTTGACTCTTTTCCAGTCACTTTTACTCTTCATCAGCCACACTAGCTTTTTTGCAACCCTTCCCACTTGTGTCCTGTGTCCTGTCACAGGGCCTCTCATATACTAGTCCTTCTGTCTGGAATGCTTTTCTTCACTGTCACTTCATCCTTCAGTTCTCTCAGTAGTCAGTTTCTCAGGGAAGCCTTCCTTAGCCTGCCTGAAAGGTGAGATTCACCTGTCCTTTTATAACAGTGTAGTTCTTTTATTTTATTTATTTTATTTTTTACTTTTTGGAGTTAGGGTCTTACTCTAAAACCCAGCTGGAATGCAGTGGTGTGATCATGACTCACTGCAGCCTCAAACTCCTGGGCTGAAGCGATCCTCCCCCTTTAGCCTCCCTAATAGGTGGGACCACAGGTGCACGCCACCACACCTGGCTATGTTATAATGTTTTTGTAGAGACGAAGTCTTGCTGTATTGCCCAGGGTGGTCTCAAGTTATTGGTAGTTCTTTTATAACACCTTATTTATGTGATTGATTAATGAACGTTGGTCTCTCTTGCTGGACTCTAATGTGTATTTGTTCAGGGACCCTGTTTGCTTTTCCTTGATTATGTGTGTCTAGTACAGGGCTTGGCACCTTGTTGCTCAGTAATATTTGTTGAATGAAAAAGGATGAATAAACGAGGAAGGGAGTAGTGTGAAATGAGACTAGGGAAATAGAGGCTGGGTTATCTTAAGGTTTTGTTTGCTGTAATAATTAGCTTGAATTCACACAGTATAAAATTTTAATCCCAGCACTTTGGGAGGCTGAAGCGGGCGGATCACCTGAAGTCAGGAGTTCGAGACCAACCTGGCCAACATGGTGAAACCCCATGTCTACTAAAAATACAAAAAATTAGCCAGGCATGGTGGTGCATGCGTGTAATCCCAGCTACTCAGGAGGCTGAGACAGGAGAATCGCTTGAACCCGGGAGGTGGAGGTTGCAGTGAGCCAAGATCGTGCCACTGCACTTGCAGTGAGATTGCACCACTGTACTGCACTTGGAGTGAGCCGAGATCGTGCCACTGCACTCCAGCCTAAAAGAGCAAAACTCCATCTCAAAAAAAACAAACAAAACAAAACAAAACAAAAACTTGTCAGATTTGTGGTTTTGATGTTTGACCGGCAGCAGTGTGAAAAATCCTGTCTGTAGCTCCACCTCCCTGGGTGGATGAGGCAGGAGAATTGCTTGAGTCCGGAAGTTCAAGCCTGGGCAACATAGCAAGACCCTATCTTTTTTTTTTTTTGGAGATGGAGTCTTGCTCTGTAACCCAGGCTGGAGTGCTGTGGTGCGATCTCGGCTCACTGCAACCTTCACCTCCCGGGTTCAAGCAATTCTCCTGCCTCAGCCTCCCGAGTAGCTGGGACTACAGGCATACGCTGCCACGCCTGGCTATTTTTTTGTATTTTAGTAGAGACAGGGTTTCACTATGTTGCCCAGGCTGGTCTCGAACTCCTGAGCTCAGGCAGTCCACCTGCCTCAGCCTCCCAAAGTGCTAGGATTACAGACGTGAGCCACCACGGCTGGCCCAAGAGCCCATCTTTTTTTAAAAAATAGAGAAATAATAACCACTACCTCAGGGAGTTAGCGCAAAGATAAAATGATTTAGCATACATTGAAAGAAAAGTGTTTAGTATAGTGCCTGGGGTATAGTAAGTGCTCTGTAAATGTTAGCTGCTATTTTGTACTTTAATGTATCAAATAACATGGCATCAAATCAAGATAACCTTATAGTAAGCACTTGATAAATACATGTTGAGTTAATTAGATTTTTTTAGAGTAACACTAGCTGATAGAACTTTCTGTGCTGATGGAAGTGTTCTTTATCTGCTCTCTCCAGTGTGGTAGCCACTTACCACATTCGTCTTGAGCTCTTGTAACATGGTTAATGTAAGGGAGCCACTGTGGTAGTGGCTACTGTGTTAGACACCACAAGTCTAGAGTGTGGCCGTTTGTTCTTTTTTTTTTTTTTTTTTTAATTGAGACGGAGTTTTGCTCTTGTTGCCCAGGCTGGAGTGCAATGGCTTGATCTTGGCTTACAGCAACCTCCACCTCTTGGATTCAAGCAACTCTCCTGCCTCACCCTCCCAAGTAGCTGGGATTACAGGCGTGCACCACCATACCATGCCTGGCTAATTTTGTATTTTTAGTAGAGACGGGGTTTCTCTATGTTGGTCCGGTCAGGCTGGTCTCAAACTCCCGACCTCAGGTGATTGGCCCACCTTGGCTTCCCAAAGTGCTGAGATTACAGGCATGAGCCAGTGCTCACAGCCTGCTCCTTTTTTTTTTTTTTTTTGAGGCAGGGTCTCATTCTGTTGCCCAGGCTGGAGTGCAGTTGCGCAATCTCGGCTCACGCCATCCTCTGCCTCCCAGGCTCAAGCAGTCTTCCAGCCTCAGCCCTCTGAGTAGCTGGGGGTACAGGCAGACACCAACCATACCCGGCTAATTTTTGTATTTTAGTAGAGACAGGGTTTCACCATGTTATCCAGGCTGGTCTTGAACTCCTGAGCTCAAGCAATCTGCCTGCCTCAGCCTCCCTAAGCGCTGGGATTACAAGCATGAGCCACCTTGCCTGGCCATGCTCTTTGCGTATTTCTTCTGATTTGTAAATACTGATTTCAATTTCTTTATTTCTTTTTTTTTTTAGACAGAGTCTTGCTGTGTTGCCCAGGCTGGAGTACAGCAGCACAATAGCAGCTCACTGCAACCTCCACCTCCTGGGCTCAAGCAATCCTCCCACCTCAGCCTCCCAGGTAGCTGGGACTATAAGCATGGGCCACCATGCCTGGCTAATTTTTGCATTTTTTGTAGAGACAAGGTTTGTCTGTGTTGCACAGGCTGGTCTTGAACCCTTGGGCTCAAGCGATCCTCCCACCTCAGCCTCTCCAAAGTGCTGGGATGACGGGCATAAGCCACCGTGCCCAGCTCCTGATTTAACATTTCAAATAATTCTTATAGGTTCTAGCTCATTATTTCTGGTTGTTGCATTCCCACTGTCAAAATGCAATACTGATTTTAGATATTAAATGCATCCTTAACAGGTTTCTGTCTTCTTATTACTTCTGGTTCTTTTTCTTGCTCTAGCATCAGCAAAGCACAATGCTTTTGACAACATTGGTGGCACACAATATTGGTGAAGAGAAGATGAATATTCTTTGCTTTGTAGTTATAAATCATTTTCATTTTTAGATTTATAAATGGCAATTAGAGTGATCAAAACAGTTTTTCATTAACTTTATATATACACCTACCTTTAGCATTTGCCCACTTACGAACTGTATCAAGCAAATTTTTTACACACAAATCAAAGAAGATGAAAGAATGATATCACATGTCGTTTCAGCAAAACAGATTGTTTTGGGTTCTTGTCACAGAATATTGGGTAATGATGTAATTCTCGTGTAATGACTGTCAATGAGATTACCATATTTTTTTCCTTGGAAGTATGTTCGTTCATTGATTGTTGAGTTGGAGAAAATTCATTTAGGGCAGGATTTCTCAAACTTGCCATTATTAGCATGTCGGGTGGATACTTTTTGTTGCTGAGGGCTGGTTCGTGCATTGTAGGATGTTTAGCAGTGTCCCTACCCTCTATCCACTAGTTGCCATTAGTGCTCCCCAGTTGTGGCAACCAGAAATGTTTCCATACACTGCCAGATGTCCCTTGGGGGACAAAATTACCTGAATTAAGAACCACTGATATAACATCATCATCTGAAGACTCAAGGTCTGAGATGACACTTACGTGATCCATTTTACCATGACTGACAGAGTCTAGAGCAGTTCAGTCTGTAGAAACTTTCTGCAGTAATAGGAATATTCTGTATTTGTGTTTTGCAATGTGATAATTACTAGCCATGCACACATGGCACTTGAAATATCCCTAGTATATCTGAGGAGCTAAATTTTTAATTAACTTAAATTTAAACAGTCTCATGTCTAGTGGCTACCACATTGAAGAACACAAAAAGGGTGTCTTTTTGCCGGGTGCAGTGGCTCACGCCTGTAATCCCAGCACTTTGGGAGGCTGAGGTGGGTGGATCACTTGAGGTCAGGAGTTCGAGACCAGCCTGACCAACATGGTGAAATCTTGTCTCTACTAAAAATGATTAAAAAATTAACTGGGAACTGGGCATGGTGGCACACACCTGTGACCGCAGGTACTTGGGAGGCTGAGGCAGGAGAATCACTTGAACCCGGGAGGTGGAGGTTGCAGTGAGCCGAGATCGCACCGTTGCACTCCAGCTTGGGCAACAAGAGCGAAACTGTCTCAAAAAAAAAAGAAAGTGTCTTTTTGCCTTCATCTTCTGACTTATCTCATAATTGTGAATGTGAAATGTCTTTTGTCGGTTTTCTTCTCTTTGTCATTATGATTGGGAAATGAAAAATTTCTAATTCTCAACAGTATTCAATGAAACCTTTCAAAAAAGACCACCAGACTGGGTGCAGTGGCTCATGCTTGTAATCGCAGCACTTTGAGAGGCTGAGGCAAGCAGATCACTTGAGCCCAGGAGTTTGAGACTAGAGTGGGCAACATGGCGAAACTCTGTCTCTACAAAAAATAAAAAATAAAAAATTATCCATGTGTGGAGGCCCGCACCTGCAGTCTCATCTACCCAGGAGGCTGAGGTGGGAGCATCCGTTGAGTCTGGGAGGTCAAAGTTGCAGTGAGCTGTGATTACAACACTGCACTCCATCCAGCCTAGGTGACAGAACAGACCCTGCCCCAAACAAAGCAAAACCCCCACCAGGTTTCTTTTATATCTTCTCAAAAGATCATGCCATATACTTGGGGCAATGTAGTAAAAAAAATTGAGGGTAATGTAATAGGGTTGATTTATTTAGTTATTGCCTCTCTCTTCCATATCATTTCATCATTCATTTTCTTATTATTTTAGTCTTTTTTTTTTTTTTTTTTTTTGAGACGGAGTTTTGCTCTTGTCGCCCAGGCTGGCATGCAATGGCACAATCTCGGCTCACTGCAACCTCTGCCTCCCAGGTTCAAGCGATTCTCCTGCCTCAGCCTCCCCAGTAGCTGGGATTACAGGCGTACACTACCATGCCTGGCTAATTTTTCTATTTTTAGTAGAGACAGGGTTTTGCCATGTTGGCCAGACTGGTCTTGATCTCCTGACCTCAAGTGATTCACCTGTCTCAGCCTCCCAAAGTGCCGGAATTACAGATAGGCGTGAGCCACTGAGCCCGACCTCTTTTTTTTTTCTTTTTCTTTTCTTTTTTGAGACAGAGTCTGACTGTCGCCCAGGCTGGAGTGCCGTGGTATGATGTTGGCTCACTGCAACCTCCACCTCCCGAATTCGAGTGATTCACCTGCCTCTGCCTCCCGAGTAGCTGGGACTACAGGTGTGCACCACCATGCCAGGCTAATTCTTTAATTTTGAGTAGAGATGAGGTTTCACCATGTTGGCCAGGCTGGTCGCAAACTCCTGACTTCAAGTGATCCACCAGCCTCAGCCTCCCAAAGTGCTGGGATTACAGGCATGAGCCACAGTGCTCAGCCTTGTTTATTTTCTAATGTTAACTCTGTTTTGCATTTCTGGGATACCTAACTTGGTCACAGTGTATATTATTATCGTCATTATTATTTTTAACATCCATTGTTGGATTTGGTTTATGAAATATCTTTTTATTAATATTTTTAATTGATATAATTGCATACGTTTGTGGGGTATAGTGTAATGTTGTAATGTTTTAATATATATATACAACGTGGAGTGATTAAGTCAAGTTAATTAACATATCCATCACCTCCCTTATGTGAAGTATCTTAAGATTTCTTCTTCTGTGTTCATGAGTAGGATTGATGTATAAATTTCTTTTCCTCCACTGTCCTCATCTGGTTTTGCTATTGGCATATTTATGATGATATGCTGGGCTCTTAAAATGGCGTAAGGAGTGTTTCCTGTTTTGTAGTCTCTTGAAGAAATCTGTATAGGATTGGAATTGCTGTATTTATCACAATAAATTTGTTTGCTATCCTTTTTTTTTTTTTTTTTGAGACGGAGTTTTGCTCTTGTTGCCCAGGCTGGAGTGCAATGGTGCAATCTTGGCTCACTGCAACCTCCGCCTCCCGGGTTCAAGCATTTCTGCCTCAGCCTCGCGAGTAGCTAGGATTACAGGCATGCACCACCACACCTGGCTAATTTTGTATTCTTAGTAGAGACAGGGTTTCTCCATGTTGGTCAGGCTGGTCTCGAACTCCCGACCTCAGGTGATACGCCCGCCTTGG
The DNA here is from genome assembly GCF_028858775.2 of Pan troglodytes. Taxonomy (NCBI): domain Eukaryota; kingdom Metazoa; phylum Chordata; class Mammalia; order Primates; family Hominidae; genus Pan; species Pan troglodytes. The sequence continues at coordinate 20,097,508 of NC_072412.2, read as the reverse complement.
CCTCCCAAAGTGCTGGGATTACAGGCATGAGCTAACACGCCCAGCCCTGTTTGCTATCCTTTTAATGTCTTTTTATTTTCCAAGGCATCTGTAGTTGCTTTCTCTTTTAATTCTTGCTTGTTTATATATTTGTGTTTTTCCTCTCCAATTTTATTAGTTATTCCAAATAAAGAACTTTTTGCTTTTTTGTTTATTGTAAACTATAGTTTTATTTTGTTTTGTTTTGAGACAGAGTCTTGTTCTGTTGCCCAGGCTGGTGTGCAGTAGCGTGACCTCTGCAGTCTTGAACCCACCGCATCTTGGGTTCAAGGGATTCTCCTGCCTCAGCCTCCCAAGTAACTGGGATTACAGGCATGAGTCACCACTACAACTAATTTTTTATATTTTTAGTAGAGACAGGGTTTTACCATATTGGCCAGGCTGGTCTTGAACTCTCAACCTCAAGTGATCCACCCGCCTCAGCCTCCCAAAGTGCTGGGATTACAGGTGTGAGCCACCGCGCCCAGCCTGGCTTATACATTTTCTGATTTCCATTATGATTTTTTTTTCATCCTTGAATTTTTCTAGTTTTTGTTATTGTTATGTTAAATCAATTTCTTACTTAATTGCTCTTGGTCAGGTAATATGTCACATACATACCAGTTATTTAAAATTTGTTTGGATATGCCTTACAGTCTAGTGTGTTGTCAGTTTTTGTTCAGTATGTGTTTGAAAAGAATGTGATATTCACTTAAAGGTGCAATGTATTTATGCTATTAAATCAAATTCATTAGATACTTCTGTCTTCCTAAGCTAACAGTTACTGAGAGTTACATGTTAATCTTCCACTCTAGTGTATTTGTTGATAGTTCTGTTTTGTTTTGTACGTATAAATTGTATTGCATGCCATTGTAGTTAAACCTTTTATAATTATGAGATGGCCCAGCATCTTTTAGTAATATTTTGCCCTAAATTCTGTTTTTCTCTGATAGCTACATCAATTTCATTAACTTTATTTTGATTAGAATTTTTTTTCTACTTTTGTAAACTTATTTTATTTTTTCATTTTTATTTTAAAAATTGTTTTGTAGAGACAAAGGCTTGCTTCGTTAACCAGGCTGGTCTTGAGCTCCTGACCTCATGTGATCTTCCTGCCTTGGCCTCCCAAAGTGTTGGGATTACAGGCATGAGCCATTGCACGAGGACTTTTTCCATCTTTGTGCTTTCAACCTTTCCATGCCCTTGAGTTTTATATGCATTTCTTATAAACAGCATAATTTTGGATTTTCTTTTTTATCCAGTCTGTCCATCTTAGTTTTTTATGTAGAGCATTTAGTTTATTACATTTACTTGTCATTACTGATAAATTATAACTTATTTGTTATCTTATTGTGTGTGCATGTGATTTTTTTCTTTCTTGCCTTCTTTTAGGGTTTGATAATCTTTTGTTTCTCATTCCATAGTTTGTTGTCATAAACTATGTTCTTAGTTTTAATATCTTATTGACCACAGTAAACATTTTAACATGCATATTCAATTTAGTCCAAAGATAATATGTATATTCTGTCCCAGCCAGAGTAATACAAAGACTAGCTTAAAAATACCTCTCTCCTGGCTGGGCACGGTGGCTCATACCTGCAATCTCAGCACTTTGGGAGGCCAAGGCAGGCGGATCACCTGAGGTTGGGAGTTCGAGACCAGCCTGACCAACATGGAGAAACCCTGTCTCTACTAAAATACAAAATTAGCCAGCGTGGTGGCGCATGCCTGTAATCCCAGCTACCTGGGAGGCTGAGGCTTGAACCCGGGAGGTGGAGGTTGCAGTGAGCCGAGATTGCGCCATTGCATTCCAGCCTGGGCAACAAGAGGGAAACTCCGTCTCAAAAAACAAACAAACAAACAAACAAAAAACCAAAAAAACCTCTCTTTTTACTTAATGTGCTATTGCTGTCCAGAGTTTTAATTGTCTTTTTTCATTTTCTCAAACTAATCTTTACTTGTTTTTGTTTTAAGAGACAGGGTCTTGCTGTGTCACCCAGACTGAAGCACAGTGGCGCAATTAAAGCTCACTGCAGCTTCAAACGTTTGGGCTCAAGTGATCCTCCTGCCTTAACCTCCCAGGTAGAATCATTTTAAAAATACAATACTTGGCCACGTGCGGTTGCTCATGCCTCTAATCCCAGAATTTTGGGAGGCTGAGGCAGGAGAATCACTTGAGCCCAGGATTTTGAGACCAGCCTGGGTAATATGGCAAAAATCCCATCTCTATAAAAATACAAAAAAATTTAGCCAGGTGTGATGTCATGCGCCTGTGGTCCCAGCTACTCCAGAGGCTGAGGTGGAAGGACTGCTTGAGCCTGGGAGGTTGATGCTGCAGTGAGCCAAGATTGTACTACTGCAGTATACCCTGGGTGATAGATTGGATTGGATTGGATTGGATCGGATCGGATCGGATTGGATCGGATTATATTGTATTTATTTTTAAGAGACAGGGTCTCACCCTCTTGCCCAGGCTGGAGTGCAGTAGTGTGATCTTGGCTCACTGCACCCTTTACCTCCTGAGCTCAAGTAATCCTGCTTCAGCCTCCTGAATAGCTAAGACTACAGGTGGAGGCCATCATGCCCAGCTATTTATTTATTTGTGAGACAAATCAATTTTTGAGACTGCCTTGTTGCCCAGGGCAGTCTTGAACTCCTGGGCTTAAGCGATCCTCCTGCCTCCGCCTCCCAAAGTGCCAGGATTACAGGTGTAAGCCACCTCACCTGGCCTTAGTGAACGTATTTAACAATATGTTTGGCCGGGTGTGGTGGCTCATGCCTGTAATCGCAGCACTTCAGGAGGCTGAGGCATGCGGATCACCTGAGGTTGGGAGTTCAAGACCAGCCTGGCCAACATGGAGAAACCCCATCTCTACTAAAATACAAAATTAGCTGTGTGTGGTGGCGCATGCCTGTAATCCCAGCTACTCGGGAGGCTGAGGCAGGAGAATCGCTTGAACCCAGGAGGCGGAGGTTGCGGTGAGTGGAGATCGCGCCATTGCACTCCATCCTGGGCAACAAGAGCAAAACTCTCTCAAAAACAAACAAAAAAAACCAATACAATGTGTTTACTCCATAGTCTTTTGCATTCAAGATCATTAATTTGGATTCACTTTACTTGAAGTATTTTCTTTAGAATTTTTTTAGGGAAGAGTACTTTGGTGGTAAACTCTCTTGGTTTTTATTTGTAGGAACATGCTTTCATTATACTCTAATCCCTGAAAGATCATTTTTCTAGATAGACATTTCTAGGTTAATAGTTATTTTCTTTCAATACCCTGAAAATGTTATTCTGGTCTCTCTTGTCTGACTTAACTTATTGCTCTAAGAAATACAGTTTAGTCTGTTATGCCTTATAAATATCTTTTTTCTTTGACTGCTTTTAAGGTCTTCTCTTTGAATTCCTCAGTTTCACTGTGATATCAGTAATATGATTTTTCCTCCTTTTTATTTAGTTTGGGATTCATTGGGCTTTCTGATTTTTAGTGTTTCTCATCAATTTTGGAATGCTTCTTTTCTTTAGCTTTGAGTCTACATCTTTCCTTTCTTTCTCCTCACCCATTGGAGCTCCATGCTGCGTCAGGTAAGGCCTGCCAAGAAACACTCAAAGGTGTAATTGAAGAGAGTTAACGAAGATAACTATTGACAGAGGCTTGGGGAGGGGTAAGATGTAAGGGAACCACAAAGGATGGTAAAGCCATTCTCAGGGCCTGCAAGGGCAGGGCGGGATAGTGGAGAATTGGAGAGAGCTGTAGTTGTAGGGGAGAGCAGCGTTAGGGAGCTGTGGCTTTTGGTGGGAAAAAGGAAGCACTGGGACAGAGTGAGGAAGCCTGAGTCATGTAGTGTCTAGAGGTCAGCCTCTCGGGGCTCTGAGTACAACAGAGCATGGATGGTCCCTTTATTCTCCTACACTCCCTGCCTTTTTTTTTTTTTTTTTTTTTGAGACTGAGTTTTGCTCTTTTGCCCAGGCTGGAGTGCAGTGGCTCCATCTCGGCTCACTGCAACCTCTGCCCTACTGGTTCAAGCGATTCTCCTGCCTCAGACTCTGGAGTAGCTGGATTATATAGGTGCCCACCACCACACCTGGCTAATTTTTGTATTTTTAGTAGAGATGGGATTTTGCCATGTTGGCCAGGCTGGTCCCAAACTCCTGACCCCAGGTGATCCACCCACCTCAGCCTCCCAAAGGGCTAGGATTACAAGCATGAGCCACTGCGCCTGGCCAATTCTCCTAGACTCTTTATGATGTGGTTTGGATGTTTTGTCCTCTCCAAATCTCATATTGAAATGACTTCTGATGTTCGAGGTGGGCCTAGTAGGAGGTGTTTGGGTCATGAGGTGGATCCCTCATGAATGGCATGGTGCCTCCCTCTGAGTTCACCGGAGATCTGGTTTAAAAGAATGTGGCACCTCCCCCCACTTGCTTTCTTTCTTGCCATATGATATGCTGGCTCTCCCTTTGCCCTCTGCCGTGATTGAAAGCTCTTGGTCTCACCAGAAGCTGAGCAGATGTTGGTACTGTGTGTATGGCTTGCAGAAACATGAGCCAAATAAGCCTCTTTTCTTTATAAATTACCCAGTCTCAAGTATTCCTTTATAGTAATGTGAAGGGACTATCATGCTTCATGTTTGTGCCTTCCTATGTTTGTAATAATTTCCCATATCTGTCTTCAGTTTTCCCAATTTTCTTTTCTTTCTTTCTTTTTCTTTTTTTTTTTTTTTTTTTTTTTTGAGACCGAGTCTTACTCTGTCGCCCAGGCTGGAGTGCAGTGGTGTGATCTTGGCTCACTGCAACCTCTACCTTCCAGGTTCAAGCGATTCTGCTGCCTCAGCCTCCCAAGTAGCAAGGACTACGGGCATACACTACCATGCCCAGTTAATTTTTTTGTATTTTTAGTAGAGACGGGGTTTCACCCTGTTGGCCAGACTGGTCTCAAACTCCTGACCTCAGGTAATCCACCCTCCTCAGCCTCCCAAAGTGCTGGGCTTACAGGTGTGAGCTACTGTGCCCAACCCCTAATTTTTTCCCCGATGTATCTAATCTGTTCTTTGATCTGTTTAGTGAGTTTTCAATGTATATTTTATTGAAGTATATTAACACAAGAAAATTCACAAATCTCAGGTGTCCAGTTTGATGATGATATGTGATTGTGTGTACTCCTGTAACTACCATCCAAACCATACATAGTAAGTCTATTGATATTTATATTTCTTTTATTATATTGCTCATAAAAGTTTTCTTGTGATATCTTGCTTTTAAAAAAAATTATTGGCTGGATGCGGTGGCTCAAGCCTGTAATTCCAGCACTTTGGGAGGCTGAGGCGGGGGGACCATGAGGTCAGGAGATCGAGGCCATCCTGGCTAACACAGTGAAACCCCGTGTCTACTAAAAATACCAAAAAAAATTAGCTGGGCGTGGTGGCGGGTGCCTGTAGTCCCAGCTGCTTGGGAAGCTGAGGCAGGAGAATGGCATGAACCCGGGAGGTGGCGCTTGCAGTGAGCCGAAATTTTGCCACTGCACTCCAGCCTGGGCGACAGAGCGAGACTCTGTTTCAAAAAAAAAAAATTATTGTAAAATTCAACATAAAATTTGCCATTCATATTGTTGTGTAACTATCACCAAAATTTATCACTATCTCCAGAACTTTGCAAACTGGAACTATATACCCATTAAATAGCAACTTCCCATTTCCTCCTGCCTCTAATCCCTGGTAACCATGATTCTACTTTCCATGAATTTGACTATTTTAACTACCTTATATAAGTGAGATCATACAGTATTTGTCCTTTTGTGTCTGGGTTATCTTACTTGGCATAATGTTTTCAAAGTTCATCCTTGTTGTAATATATCTTAGTACTTCATTCCTTTTTTTTTTTTTTTTGGAGGCAGGGTCTTGCTCTGTTACCCAGGCTGGAGTGCAGTGGTGCAATCATGTCTTATTGCAGCCTTGACCTCCCAGGCTCAAGTGATCCTCCCACTTCAGCCTGCCCAGTAGGTGGGACTACAGGTGCAAGCCACCAGGCCTGGCTAACTTTTGTATGTGTTCGTAGAGATGGGGTTTCACCGTGTTTCCCAGGCTGGTCTGGAACCCCGGAACTCAAGCAATCCACCCACCTCAGCCTCCCAAAGTGCTGGGATTTCAGGTGTGAGCCACTGCCCCCTACCACTTCATTCCTTTTTATTTCTGAATAATATTCCATTGTGTGAATATACCATGTTTTGTTTATCCATTCATTCTTTAGTGAACATTGGTACAGTCTATTAAAGCATTGCTTTCAGTTCTTTTGGATATATAGCTGGAGGTAGAATTACTGGCTTATATGATAGTTTTATCTTTGATTTTTTGAGGAACTGCCATACTATCTTCCCTAGTGGCTGTTCCTTTTTTTTTTTTTCTTTTTTTTTTGAGACGGAGTCTTGCTCTTGTCGCCCAGGCTGGAGTGCAATGGCGCGATCTAGGCTCACCGCAACCTCTACCTACTGGGTTCAAGCAATTCTCCTGCCTCAGCTTCCCGAGTAGCTGGGATTACAGGCATGCGCCACCACACCCAGCTAATTTTTGTATTTTTAGTAGAGACGGGGTTTCACCATCTTGGCCAGGCTGGTCTTGAACTCCTGACCTCGTGATCCACCTGCCTTTGCCTCCCAAAGTGCTGGGATTACAGGCATGAGCCACCGCGCCCGTCTGTGGCTGTTCCTTTTTTTGTTTGGCTGTACCATTTCTACATTTCCACCAGCAGCGTACAAAGGTTCCAGTTTCTCCACATCCTCATCAACACTTGTTATTTTCTAATATGTCTGTTCTCATGGATGTGAGGTGATGTCTTGCAGTTTTGATTTGTATTTTCCTAATGATTTGGTATGTTGGGCATCTTTTCATGTGCTTCTTGGCTATTTATGTATCTTCTTTGGAGAAATGTCTGTTAATGTCCTTTTTGTATTTTTTAATCAGGTTATTTGGTTTTTTGTCATTGAGTTGTAGGAGTTCTTTATAGATTACAGATATTAATCTTCTATCAGATAAGTAAATGATTTATAGTATTTTCTCCCATTCTGTGGATTGCCTTTTCATTCTTTTGATAATGTCATTTGATGTACAGAAGTTTTTAATTTTGGTGAAGTCTCCTTTTTACATTTTTGGTTCTTTTAAATATTTTATATTCTGTTTCTAACATTTCCAATATTTGTGAGTTTCATTTGTCTGATTCTTTAATTTATTGTTTTGTAAACTTGTAGTGGCTTATTTCCTCGTGTGTTTAGTGAAATTTATATGTTAACTCTTGGAAATGTTTATGAAAAACTCTGAAGCCTGGATTCCTCCAAGTGCCTAGGTACATAGACAACACAGGACTACTTTAATTTTATTGGCTTCAAGTTTTTTGGACAACGTGGGTCCTGTTGTGATGGGCAAGAGACCTGTCATGGGCCTGCTTGTGGGTATTCATTGTCTGAAGTAATTTACGCTCTTCCATCTATCAAGGTCCAGACCGGCAAGTTAATCCTTCCCTCCCTTCTCCCTTCTTTTTCTCTTCCCTGGTCCCCCTCCTTCCTGGTTTGTTTTGTTTGTTTTTTAAATAGTTTACCCTTGCGCTGAGGATCCCAGCTTTATGTGGAGGGATATCTTGTTAGATCCCTACCTGAGATGGGCCCTGGCTTTAATCTCCTGTCTTCTTTACGCTAGGCAGCTGTCAAAATGGAAGTTCAGGGTCACTAGAGGTTGGCACATGTCTCCAGGGTAAACACATGAGTGCTTGCATTCATCTTTGGATCCCTGCGTTCCCTTCTGTTTTAGCTTTTGATGATTCCTTAATTTCTTGTAAGCTCAGTGATGCACTTAAAATTTTTAAGAAATTTTGTCCACCATTTTTGTCTTGTTTTAGCAGAAGAGTTGTTTAAGGTCAACTGTACTATCGAGAATAGAAGGCCCACTTATTTAAAGAAATGCAAGGTTTTAAATGGACAGAAAAATGCATACAGTAATATAAATTGCATTCATATGCCTACCTCCTAGATTAGCAAATGTTCATATAGATGTTTTGCCTACAATCTTTTAAAAATATTAAGATATCACAGATATAATTGAAGCCCCCTTTGAGTCCCTGTAGACACTGTTCCCTGCCTCATCCTCATTTTCCACAGAGGCCATCATGGCTTCACAGTTGCTTATCCTTCCTTCCGTGCTTTTATACTCTTCCCGCAAATGTAAATAACATACTATTGAGTTTTAAAAATTTTATATAAATGGTATATTGTACATGTCTTGTCATTTGCCATTTTCATTCAGAATAATTTTCAGGGTTTATCTAGGTTGGTAAATATAGCTCTAGTTCAATTTTTACTGGCTTTATAAACCAATGTATGACTATACTGCAATGTATTCTCTCTTGGTGGAAATTTAAATTGTTACTTCTTCTTTTTTTTTCTATTATAGTGTTGTAGGAACATCTTTGTGGCCTTTGTATGTATGTGGGAGAGGGGAGAAGTTCTCTGGGGAATAAATGTCTAGAAGGTGGTAGAAGTGGACTTGTGCATACCTTGCTGGTTGGGACTATCAACTTTTTCTAGATAAGTCTCAATTCTAAGTGATTGTTCCATTTTATATTACCATTAGCAGTTTATAATGATACCCCAAACTTCCCCAAACACTTGTTTGTTTTTTTTTGAGATGGCGTCTGGCTCTGTCACCCAGGCTGGAGTGCCGTGACGCAATCTTGGCTTCAAGTGATTCTCCCAACTTAGCTTCTTGAGTAGCTGGGACTGCAGGTGCGTGCTACCACGACTGGCTAATTTTTGTATTTCTAGTAGAGACAGAGATTTGCCATGTTGCCCAGGCTCGTCTTGAGCTCCTGACCTCAAGCCATCTACCTGCCTTGGCCTCCCAAAGTGCTGGCATGAGCCACCATGCCCATCCCCAAACACTTGTTTTTGCACTCAATTTTTATCTAGCCAGTGAGTCAGAAATGATAGTTCCTTGTTTTAATTTGCATTTCCATGTGTTACTAGTGAGGTTGAGTGTGTTGTCATGTTTAATATCCATTTTTACTTTCTACTCTGGATTGTCTAGCCTATTGTTCATTGGCAACATTTCTGTTGCATATTTGTTTGGATTAGGTTTGGCAGCATATAACAAAAAACTAAAATTACAGTGTTTTTTAAAAAGATAGGTTTAGTTTTTCTCACATAAGAAGTATGGAGATAGATAGATATATATGTATATGAATGGTTTAGTGGCTGTAGGATGTCATCAGGGGCTTACAATTCTTCTGTTTTTCTGTTCTACTATTCTTAGAGGATATCTTCAATCTTTTAAGTCTTCTCATGGTCCCAGATGATTAGTAGAACTACAGCTATCATGTCTACTTCTGGGGAACAGGAAAGAAGAGTGTTTCTAGCTGAGTCATCTCCCTTTAGGGAATCCCACCTGAAACTTTGCTAATATCTTATTGGCCAGAACTTAATCCCATAGATCCTCCTAGCTAGAAATGGGTCCAGGAAATGTCATTTTAGGTGGGTGGGTGCATTGCTGCTGAGCAAATAAAATTAGCGTCTTGTTACTAAGGAAGGAGAGAAGAGTGAAGGCATAGTTGTCAGTTTCTGCTATAAATTGTCTTTTACTTACTTTTGTGAATGTTGTTATGTTCTGGATATTAATCCTTTGTTAATTATATCCAGTGCAATTATTGCCTTCTTGAGAGGGGAAGCCAGCTGGACTTCCTGGGTCGAGTGGGGGCACTTGGGGATCTTTTCTGTGTCTAGCTAAAGGATTGTAAATGCACCAATCAGCACTCTGTAAAAACGTACCAATCAGCACTCTGTGTCTAGCTAAAGGATTGTGTATGCATCAATCAGCACTCTGTAAAATGGACCAATCAGCAGGATGTGGGCATGGACAAATAAGGGAATAAAAGCTGGCCACCCCAGCCAGCAGCGGCAACCTGCTTGGGTCCCCTTACACGATGTGGAAGTTTTGTTCTTTCTTTCTTCACAATATATCTTGCTGCTGCTCACTCTTTGGGTTCGCACCACCTTTAAGAGCTGGAACACTCACCCCGAGGACCAGGAACCCACCAGAAAGAATAAGTTCCGGACACATTCTCATCTGTGACTAGTCTTTCACTTTACTTAATGGTGCCTTTAAATTTAGGAGGTTATGATTTTAATATAGTTCAATTTACTAATTTTTAAAAAGAATTTTTGCTTTTTATTAAGAAATTCTTCCCTACTTTGACATCATACTTTCCTATGTTTTCTTCCTATGAAAGTTTCGCTTTTCATTTTTAAATCTTAAGTTCACCTGGAATTTATTATTATGTACAATATGAGTAACTGTCTACTTTTATGTTTTTCCTTAGAAATTGCCAGTTGTTCCAGCACTATTTAAACAGACTATACAGTCTATTTTTTTTCTCATTGATTTGTCATATGTCATAGGTTTGTTGCTGGGAATTTTCTCCATTCCATTGTTTTTTCTGCTCTAATACTGTTTTTCAAAATTACT